>NW_016107501.1:3854890-3891558 GCF_001604975.1 Cebus imitator
GCGCCTGGAGCGGGTGGGCGGGGGCTGAGGGGGCGCGCCTGGAGCGGGTGGGCGGGGGCTGAGGGGCCTCGCCTGGAGCGGGTGGACTGGGACTGAGGGGGCGCGCCTGGAGCGGGTGGACGGGGACTGAGGGGGCGCGCCTGGAGCGGGTGGGCGGGGGTTGAGGGGACGCGCCTGGAGCGTTAGGGCGCGGGGCAGGGGCGGGACGGGGACTGCTGGTAGCAGTGCGAGTAGAGGCGGTCCACGCGGCGTTGGGGTCCGGGGCAGCCGCAGCTGCTTTGCTTGGGTCGTGAGGAGCAGGAGGTTGCCCCTGGGGGTAGGTATTGCCCCAGCCCTGGGGTGGGTACTGGTCAGGAGGGAGCCCCCTGGCATGCGGTGGAGCCCCAGGTGGCCCTGGTTGAAGGGCCCAGGGTTGAAGGACCGCGTTGGGCCAGCAGGGCCTGGGGCGCCTGGGCGTGGTCCAGCAGGGCAGAGAGAACCCTCGATCTCCTCGATAAGCTGCTCCTCAATCTGCTGGGGCGAACCCTGGATGATGAACAACTTGAAATTGGGGTCCCCGTTGGGTGGCATCTACTGATGATCTCTAGGAAGGCTCCCGTCTGCTGGCTCATGGCTTTCACGTTCTCGCCACCTCGGCCCATGACCAGGCCTCACTTGTGAGTGTGAGTGGAGATCATCCCCCGCCAGGGGGCCCCCAGTTGCTTTGGCCTCTTCCTCAGCCTCGGACTCCCCGGGGGCATGTGTGGACCCTCTGGAGAGCCTGGGGGACCACTTCTGAGGCTGTGGAGGAGGCCACTGACGATCCGGGCTGCGTACTTGCACCTGTCTGGGGGCCCCATTATATGAACAATCTTCTCGGGCCCTGTCCAGTCATTTTGCTGGAGCTGTATCTGCGCACCAGCGTCATTCTGGATCTTCTGGATCATCTCTCCGCTCCGGCCAATGACCACGCCGAGAATCATGGGCACCCGCACATCGATTCCCTGCCAATCCGAGGTCCTTGCTCATTCTGGTCCCCAAAGCCGCCTTGGTTCTCGGAGGATGTCTATCACCATCTGCAGGCTTGCTGCATTTTGTAAGGATCCCCATTCATCCGGAGAGGCTTGTCCACATTCGAATTCTGAGAACCGTCATGAATTAAGATCCTCTTCACTCCAGCGCGTTCCTGCAGCTGCTTAACGGTCTGCCCGTCCTTGCCGATGACCAGGCTGGTGTCGCCTGCGGAGATCATGATTTCCTGCACTGGCGCGGTTCTGGCCCCAGTTGGCGTTGTCGTGGAACTATCCTGGGGGGCCCCCACGACCCCGAGACACAATGTGTGCATCATCTTCGCTTTCTGGAAAGATTCTGGGGCTCCTGTCAAGCACACACTGCGCTCGGATAGGCCACCAGTGTCTGGGGAAATCTGTATTTTACAGCCTGAATCCCGTTGGATTTTGTTAATTTGTTAGCCTCCTATGCAGTGATCAGGTCGACCACGTGTACAATGACGGACCTGTAGTCTTCTGTCGTTGAAGTCCTGGGGGAAGGATAGATGCGTCCAAGGGATTGGATTGGAGGCAAACACTGCCCTTTGCCCTGATATGGAGAGGAAAGTAAAGTCCTTCCTCCCGGGAGGGTGGACCGCTGCCTCCAGATGTGGGCGGGGGGGGGGGGGCGGGCCCGGGGGGCGGGTCCCAAAAGTGAGACCCGGAGCTCCGTGGTGCCTGCACACCCAGAGGTCGCTCCTGGTGACCCCCAGTGCGTCCCTACCCCATGCAGAGAGGGTCACCCACAGGGAGCCCTCTTGAGGCGCTGAGGGAGGCCCAGGACCCCGCCTACGGCTTTAACTACATTTGATTTTTATACCATGTTGGAAAATTCACATTTCTACTCACTAAATAAAGGAATTTGATTTTGCATCATAACCTAGGCTTTAATTCAGCAACTCATTCTAATTTATAAGTAGTAGATGACTTGGGATTTTAAGTGAGTAATAAACACATTATTTTAAACGTGCTCAGATGCAGCCAGCATTTCACACTCACCTACGTTTGCAGGTGTTTCACAGAACTCAAATGGCCTTTCTTAAATGCAATAGAAACATGCTCAGAATTATAAGACAACAATGATTTGATAGTTAAGTATAAATTCATCAGTAACAGCACAGATAAAATAGGTTTCCTTCTTAGAAGAAAATTAATTTTTGTGAAAGTTGGAAGCCTGGTTTTACTTTTCTTTTTAATGTAGAATAATCGGAAATATGTCAAAACCTCACTTTCATTTTTTCTCAGTAAATCAATCACCAATTAAAATTGGAGTTTATAGCATATTTGTTTCATTACTTTAATAATTTTTCATGTCAGTACAATCTTCCATTGCTTGGGACAATCAGTCAATATTAAGTAATCATAGCTGTGATTACTGGTAGGTATATTCCAATAGAAAAAAACTATGTTTTTGCTTTATAGGTTTCTATGAAAAGTATATTTGCAATGCTACTACCTTGCAGTTAGGAAATCTCTTTAACATATAATTAGTTTCAAAAGTCAGTTGAGAAATGCAATAGTATTATTTAAAAATCAGTATAACTTTATATTCTGTTCAAAAGGGTCTCAAATATTCAAGGAACATGAAAACACTAAGAATACTGCATTTTGGCAGAAGAGAAACATCAAACCCAATTATCATCTGAAAGTTAAAAATATTTGAAGTTTTGATTTGTTAGTCTTTTCAACATCTTTTATATTCAACATATTACACATGCAAGATACTATATTAGAGGTTTTAGAAAATTTAAGGATGAAACAGACTAATGGGTGTGTGGCTCAGGGAAAATAAGATATCTATCTATCTATCTATCTTATCTACATACACACACACAAATAAACAAAACATTATTGTATGATTCAGGCAAAGACAGAATTATGTGAGTTCAGAGGAAGAATAAATTCTTTCCAGAAAAGAGAATTAGGGAAGATTTCTTTGGGGAAAAGGGAGAATGTGAGTGTAGCATTGTGACCTGGATACAATTTAGACATGTTATTTTACTGAAAGTGATTGGATGTTGCTCGATGCCAATATCTTTCCCTACAAGTCCCTTCACACGCCAACTCTTTTGGGTCTTTTCATCTTCTGGATGGACTACCTACCTCTGAAATATCTTGAAATCTAATATTCAGTTCATTCAACATAAAGTCCAATTCATCTAGGGAGCTTCTGCTTTCATCTTCATCTCTACTTTGCTGTCATTAATATTTATATATTTTTAATGGAACAACCTTGGAGCTGAAATACCTGAAGTCAAGTTCAAGGTCTACTACCTAATAGCTGAAAAAGCTGTAAGTTACTTATTCATCTTAACCCTCAGCATCCTCATTTTCCAAAGTGATATATATTACTGATAGTTCCTATCTCACAGGATGGTTGAGAGTATTCAATTAGGTAACATACAAAAAGATTGTAGCACTTTGCCTGGCTTAAATAAAAGTACAATACATATTAATTTGTGTGTTGTAGATCTTGTTATTACTATTTACCAAGTCCATTCTGGTCTTATCTTCTTTCTTATTCACACTGAACTATATGATTGATCATTTTCAAGTCTCTTTTATCAGAAGGATCAAATCTCATCCTCTTGTCCTTCTGACACACCATGCAAACATCCAGACTTGGATCCATCTAATGCCCCATTCTTTTCTGTTCCTACTCACAGCCTGCTGAGCACTGCTGGATGAAATCAACAGGTCGTGATGCATTTACAATGTTATAGCCTTCCACTATCCTGTGGCACTTAATGTAACAGGTCAATTCCGTGACATATCTCTGGTCAATTCTCCTGCTTAACCGCTAAAAGCCTTTCCTATTTCTTTCAAGAATGACCAAACTCTTGGGACCCTCACTCTCAGCAGGGTACCTTGGCTATGAATCTGAAGAACCTTTTAGCAACCTCCTGCTCTCCTTCCCCAACAAGCTGTTCTGTGAACACCCCATCATTCCTGCCTCTCTTTCATAAGTTATTGCTTACTTTAAAGATGGCACATTTGTTACATTTGTTGAACTTCAGTCTGCTTAGATCCAGTTATCATTTCTTAATTACTCTTGCTACTTATAGACTGTTCCTTTGATTGCCTTCAAATTTGGACATTTCTAGGGACCTTTTCTTTTTCCACTTTTCTTTGCTTTTTGTACTTTCTCCCATTGAAGCCACAAGAAAAGATTCTAAACAAATTCTATTATCAAGGCCCCAAAATCTCTATTTCTATCTTCATGTACGTGGTGCAATGAACCTAATTTGGCCTCCTCCTTAAGTCATATTCACTCTTTAATCAAATGTATTTTGAGCACTGAAATTATTTTTATTGTATCTATGATGTCTTTTAATCAATGAAACCAAAGAGTTCATCTAAGTTCTCAGAAATCACACCTTCTGATTCTTCCTCTACCTCACTGTGAGCACTGGTTTAGTCTTCTTCCCTAGTCCTTCCTCCTGTGATTCCTCTGATACGTACATGTTGTTTAGGCTCCATTGTTGGTTTCTTCCTCAGTATACATAACCTCCCTGGAAGTCTCCTCTATTTCCATGACTTCTTCTGTAGCCTATACACTAAGGATTACCAAATTCAGTTCATTCCTCTCTCCTCATCCAGATCAACTGCTGATCAACCTCTTTACCTTGCATTCCAATAATGGCTGGTATTCATTCAACCAATCAACAAATATTTAGTGAGTATCTACTGTATACCAGGCACAGTATATGTACTACAGCTATGATGGGTAAATAAAGGAGACAGTATAGGCAGGATGCAGACATACAAACGGGCAATATAACAAATGATACATTCTATGACAAGTAAGTTCACTGAAGAGGGGAAATTAACTAGTCTTGAGATTGCTAACTTTAACCCCATTCTACCCCCTTGCATAACACCTGGCACATATTAGGTGCTTAATAAACTTTTGTTAAATTAAGGGACATGAAAGCTGGAATTTGACAATGAGTTAGTATCACAAAGTGAAAGAGCTCAGAGAGGCAGAAATTATTTCCTAAGACTAGTAAATATACAAAGACTCAAGGGATAAAAGGTGTCTGGGATGATTTTGAGGCAAGTATGTCGGAACAGCTGTAGTAGGACTCAGAAGCTCGGTAAGCATTAGTTTTCTTCTCTCCTTGTATAGCAATTTTGCATATATTGTCTCTTTAGTTCTCAGGTAATTATTTACATTTGCATGCTAAGTATAATTACACCGATTTTACAGATTAAGAAACTAAGACTCAGAGAGATTGGATGATTTACAAAGTCCCATAGCTATAGTCAACTTCATAGTCAGCGTCAGTTACATGACCTGTGCAGTTGCATAGAATTTGTTTTTTCTAAGTGACGTTAGATAGGACAAGGGAGCACATGTGTAAGCAGTTGGGCTACACACACTGTGTACTCTTTGTCATTCCAGGAGCACAGAATTCTGTTGTGGAATATGTAAGGTCAGTAAAACTCAAAAGTCAGTACAAAGTAAATGTGTCATATCTATGACTGAGCAAGCTTACTATTCAAACCAGAATTTTCTTTAAATGCAAAAAGAAGGCAATGGTGTCCTAGGAAACACAACCAAGAAATCTTTCATACTCATGTTACTTCTCTGTACTAGCCAATCCTTTATGCCGAAAATTATAACACAGAAGGAAAGGGAAAAATAGGGCAATGCATACTTTTTAAAAAGTCTTTCCTTAGTTATTCGTAAGTTGAAAGGAGAGAGTGTTGGCAGAATGTGAGTATAGTATATTGAGAAATGAAATAAAACAGTTGAATTTGTGCAGTGTTTTCACTGTTCTGGTAAGAATGAAATACATGGGTATGTTCAAACTAAATGCTCTTATATTTGCATTTTAAACTGGTATTGCTCAATATAAAGATATATGATGAAGTAACAAAATTAATGCTAATAATTTAATTTTTTTATTTAGAACGTGAAATAGCAAATAAAACATTGTAAGAAGCTGAAGAGGGTCTGCCAAAGGAAGAAAAAAGCTTTTATTTTAGTACTTTTAATGGCACTTTTTTCCCACCTTTTTAATGTGTCTCCACATTTTTATTTTACAATGGGCTCTACAAATTATGTAGCTTGCCTTGTCTACAGACAATAAATGGTCAAGCTACAATTTGATTTCAGGTTTTCTGCATCCAAATGACACAACATACCATACTTGCTGTGATACTAACCATGTGGTATTAATCCAGTGAGATCTAAGCGTCATTCAACATTTTGACTGCCATAGCTTCTCTTATCTTTGAAGGATGAAACTATATTAACTGTAGTGGATGCTAAAGTGCCCTCCCCAAATTTCCTATTCATGATAGACATCCATTGCCCCAGCTACCACATTGGCTGTTGAAGCTTTACAAATGAGTCGCTGCCTCAGAAATGCCTTTGGCCAAAGATAGCCTCTTGCCTCAATTTAGGACATCTCTAAAAGATCATCCCAGCTACAGAGCTGCCCACAGGACTGACTGTGGCCTTCACCGATACTGAATTGCAGCTCAGCTTCTTTCTCTGCCAGTTCTTTCTTCACTTTCTCCTGGGTCTTACTCCCAAAAGTACTACAATAAACTTCAAGCACACAAATCTCTGACTCTGGGTCTGTCTCACATGAAATCCAACCTAGATAGTCAAGAGTGGACACTGAATTGTAACAAATATGTCTTGCATTTTTCAAATTGACAATTTACAGTGTATTCCTTTTCTAAATGTTCCATTTTCTGCTTTTACTGTAGCCATGGCTGCAATTACCTTTACTTCTTCTCATACCCAATGAGATCCTGTTATTTTAGTGTTTTATACTGTGGAGTCTCTTTCTGTAGGCTTGGTGGCAGAGCTCTTGCTGAGCCAGAGAAAACATAATTCCTAAAAAAACCAGAAACCTCCTTTAAAATTGATTTAAAATGCAGTTCCTGTTCTTTTAAGCATTTTTCTCACTCAAGGGGAGAAGTACCAAAGCCAATCATTTGAAGGTGAATCAGTTATCTGCCTGAATTGTTTTAAAGAAATTATTAAATATCCATGTCTCTTTGTCACTTTAAATGTTTTTGACTTAAATTTACTTTGAAGTTTTCAACTTGAATTTTCCAAACTATGATTTTAATATTATAAAGCAGACTTATTATGGCTCAGGTCAGCTATAAAAGTAATTCATACTCATGTTCATTTAATTAAAAAAATCCTCTAAATACATAAATGTCCCGGGCACAAGTTGGTACTGCCCCAGAACAAGTCTGCTGTATACAACGACATTTATTATGACTAAGTGTACGTTCTGTAACTCATTTAGGAAACATTTGAATGACTCAACCCTAACTTTTGGCTACCAGAATTAGGAAGATAAAAATATAATAGCTTCTGAGTCATCAGGTGTGGATAAAGATATTTTGTAATACATTTAAAAAATAAAATCATCCATAGAGAGGACATTTGATCATTTTTAGGACTTGTGGATTTTCCAACCAGTCCAGATCAAATTCTGGATATTGGTAGTTAGCAGAGGATAAAGCATGCCACAAATGTGAAAGAGTCAGAATATTTTATTTTTATTTGATCATGGACAACACCCTTTCTCTTACTCTCTCTCCCTGCTCGTGTCAACCACACACATACACATAGATACACAACTAAACTCTATTCCTCAATGTTATCTGTTAAATAAAGCTGAACTCTGAATACAAAAACAAACTAAAAAACCTCTCCTCATTTCAAAAGGCAGCTCTGAATGTCCAAAGTGAAACTAGAACAACTGAGTTTACAATGTACTGGCCCATAGCCACATGTCTTCCTGAGTGCACGGGTGACAGACACTTGAATGTGTAGTGCTGTGATGAGACAGCAAATCTTGTCACCTAATAATACATGTGGCTTGTGGTTATTCATAAAACAGTGTGGACTCCAAAGGAAGCCAAAAGGAGTTGCTTTCAGGACTGTATCCCCCAAACCTAGAATCATTCCATCAACACTTTGGCTATGAAGTGACTAAAGCAGCTGTCATTTGACCCCTCATTTATAAAGACACAAGATAAAAATCAATTTAGATCCTAATAAAGCAGGCCAAGTGTGAGCACATCAGAAATAGGAAACACTGGGGGCCGTGTGTGGTGGCTTATGCCTGTAATCTCAGCACTTTGAGAGGCTGAGGCATGCAGATCGCTTGAGCCCAGGAGTTACCAACCCAGGCAACATGAAAAAACCCTGTCTCTACTAAAAATACAAAAATTAGCCAGATATATTGGCATGCACCTGTAGTCCCAGGTACTCAGGATGCTGAGAAGGGAGGATGGTTTGAGTCTGGGAAGCGGAGGTTGCAGTGTGCTGAGATTGTGTTACGGCACTCCAGCCTGAGTGACAGAGTGAGATCCTGTCTCAAAAAGAAAAACAAACAAAAAAAAGAAAGCGAGAAAGCCCTGAAATCATATCAAGGGGCAACTACCTTTCAGCTTTGCTGTCACAGTGTGGTAATGTACTATGTAGTATTGCCAAATCTTAGGAGTATTAGAAATAAAATGTTATAGAATACATGATTTTTAGACTGTGTTTGGATTAGCAGAACACATATCTCAAGTCTTCATAATGGCTACAAACAGGTACTTGCTACTTCTCTAACCTCCTTCCTACAGCCCTCCTGCCAGTCTCTCACTTGCTCTGCCACCACCACATTGGCCTAGCTGTTCCTGAGCTGTGCAGTGCACTCTCCTGTCTCAAGGCCATTGCACCAGCACTTTTTTCACCAGGAGCACCCTTTCCCTACAAAGCTACATAGCTCATTCCTTCACTTCCTTCTTGTCTTCTCTTAAATGTCTTCACCTCAGTAAGACCTTCCTTGACCACCTTATTTGAAATCATATCCTCTCCCCATACTTCTTTCCTGCTTGATTTTGCTCAGAAAACACTTATCTTCATCTAACATTATGCATTTTATTTATTTGATTCTTTTCTATCTCTTCCAACAACAGAATGTAAACTACTCAAAGACAGAGATTTTAGTTTATTTTGCCCATGGCTATGTCCCCAGTGCCTAGAACAGAGGCTGGCGTATGGTAGAAACTTCCTTAATGTTATTTTAAATGAATGAATACATAGATAAATCTGCAAGCCATCTTTGTTCTGTGGTCTGGGCTTCCAGTTTTTGACATCTTATTTACATTGAAAATCTCATAGCACACCCAAAGGAAAGAGAGATGACATAGTTTGGGCAGCAAACATCTAAACTATTACTTTCTAGAGAAGTCACATAATCAAATGACATCATTCACGAAATTGTAGAGCTTTTCTTTTTCAGTTATAATGTCCTAGGTAAGCAAACTAAAGCATATACAACCATGTTAACCTGATTAATCTCGTGATACTTTATTCACTCCATTTTCATTCAATAATGATGAGGCCTTAGAATTTAAACTGCTCAGAACAAGTCCCCTTACCCACAATGTTGAGCTTCAGGTAAGTAGTGTCTAAAATTAAGCATAATTCCTTTGCTAGTTGGGAAATGAAAATATATATAAAAGAGGCAAGATGGAGCGAAGATTAAGCCTGATCTTTGCGAAGGAAGAACACTAATTCACAAAGATTATATTTTCTCTGAAAGTCTCACCTTGCCTCTTTATTCTGGCCTGTATGATTCAAAATCTTGGATGCTATTGTTAAGAATTCAGGCGATTTCTGTCTCTCCTTCTACTCTTTGCTCTGAAAATATTTAGACAAAGCCAACTAAATTTAAAAAATAAAACTGAGGTTGTGCATGTGTGTCTGTATTCTCTGACATAAGAAGAGACTAAACATATAGAACTCTTCAAGGGCATAGGAAAGATGTTATGTTAATATTGTTAATATGTTAATATTGTACAACAGATGTCATGAGAAGCATGAAATATATTTCATGACTTCATTGTAAATTTTGTAAGTCATTGCCACAAGAATTGGGCATATAATGAAAATATAAAAGTTTGAAAAAGATGAATTCTTAAGTTAAAAAGGTGCTTAATAATTTATGAAAGGTAAATTAGTTGGATACATTCTTTGCCCTTTTGAAGTATGTGACAGGTAGCGCTTAGTGAAAAACAGAAACCACTTTAGCTATTCAATCAGGAAATAATTTAGGGATTACAAAACATTGTAAGACAAGAAAATCAGGGAATATTCAGGAAATAGGTAGGGCAGGAGTTGCAGGGAGCCTTCAACACTGGCCTTAGTTTCCTGAAGCACCTAAGTCGGTGATTTGCAGGCAGACCCCTAGAAGTCACTGGCAAAACCTCAGATCTGCTCTCTGCCAAGGACCCTGCACCTGCTCACTAACTCCAGAGCAATAACAGTGCCTCTCTTCCACCTTCTCCTGCAGGTGTCTCTCGTTAGAAGACCCTAAACCAGAGCACTACTTATAAGGAGTCTAGAAAACATACCCCTTATGTTTCTGGGCCTTTCTTCCAGAGAGTGTAAAGAAGGGCCCATGCTGAGACACCAATAGACAATTCTGCCCCAAGTTGAAAGCAATGGGAACACCAGTGCTTTTCCTCTGTTTTCTGCAAATCCATTTAGGCTGAAGCAGGTGGATTCTAGCATAACCCAATATCCCAAACAGTTCTTAGGAAAAAAACAGGCATTCCCAGAACCACCGGTGGGTTTAACAATCTTTTTTTAAAATGGCATTTCAATTATCTTAATAAGACAATCCCAGTCTTCTTTTTACTCACATTCATCAATTCCTTTAAAGAGTTAATTCTGCCGAAAGGCCTTGCTCTATGTGTACATCTCTCAATTGGCATCCCTACTAAGAATAGGGAGCAGTGGGGAAAGATTGTGGTAACAAAGGGAAAATTAGTTTATGCACATAAGGTAGAATGATATTTTACCAGGCTGACACTAAATTTCTCTTAGCAAAATTAATATTACGATATAGTCTAGCAATTTTCCTCCTGCATCTCTGAAACCTTCCTAGCCTGTGACTCAGTTTCCTACACTAAGGGGCTGTTGCTACTGTAGTTAGGGTAGTCGGGGGAAGGAAATGCTTGCTCACCTTTGCTGTGTTTGGAATAACCACTCCACATCAAAGAGGTGACTCACTCTGCCCACTTGCCAGCTCTGAGCTTGCTTTCTACCTCCCACTACCCTTTCCTGGCTGTGCTGTTCTTGGCTGGAGAGGCCTTTCACCAGCAAGTCTAGGTTTGTGGAGCCTGGCAGGTTTACCTCCCTGAATGATGAGGCTTTCCAAGGTGGGTTGCTCTACAGGTTGGGACCTGAAGGTGACCACCAGTTTGTCCAACCTACTGTTCAAGGTGTATGACTCAAAGTCAAGAAGCTGGGCTTTCTGCCCCTGCTCCTCAAACAGTGCAAAAGGAAATGAAATCATTTTATTTCACCCTTTCTGTTAACAGTAAACACATAAGCTGAAAAGGTTATGAGTTCCTATTTTAATTGGATTTAGAGAAACATGTTGCTGCGTGGAATTTCAGAAGCCATCAAGTTCATTTCAGTGAACACAACGGTGTTATCGTAGTGTGGGGCAGATGGTAAGTACTCAGAAAATATTTATTCCTGATGGGTATACTTCTGTCTGTCTGGATGAAAACCATCTTGGGGTAAATAATTTCAATGTAGACATTCTTAAGAGAGGAAAAATCTGCACTTCCTTTAATACAATCCACTACTAGATTCAATATAGAGGAGAATGTGGGTATGGAAACATAAAGGACTTTGGAATTAATGGTGTTTGGTGTGAGATTAGATACCCTGGGCTACTCCCTTATGTTCTTATCACATAATGCAGTGTGTGCTAAAGGAGTTTGGAGTCTGATTGACCTGTTCTAGGATCTCAGAGGCTCACTTACTAGCCACATGACTACTGATGCTTGACTTCTTTAATCTTCAATTTCCTCACATAATACATAGAGTAATAATGGAGTTTTCCTCATAAGCTTGTTGTAAGAATTAAACAAGACAGTGCAAATAAATGTCCTAAACGTAGATCCTGGGGCACAATTAGTTTCCAATAAATTTTAGATATACTCTAAACTTGTGACCTAACTTAGAAAAAGAAAAGAATAAAGCATGCCTTACTCTGCTTCAAGGAATGTTACAGATCTGGTGAACATGAAGAAAGTGCCTCCCAAGTGTGATTTATAAGCATTATCTAATTCCCTCATTGTCAAGAGCCTATTCCTTTTTTTCCAGCATTTGAATGTGGGCTTTCTGCTGTTATCTTTTGGCGAAGTCTTTGACATTTTGCCCACAGGTTTAACAGATCAGCATTTAGAATGTATGCACAATGTACCCTGGATCTTAAAAAAAAAAAAAAAAAAAGTATAGCAATGATAAGTATGAAAACCTGCATGTGTTTAGGTAGCATAATCCTCAGATATTTTGCCACTGAATGTTCACATTGCCAGCATTCCCTTATGTTTGGATAATTAGAGGAACTGAAACCTACTGCTGGTGGTAGATTAGTGGTCTTCCTTTGACAGACCCTCTTCAGTTTCTTATGGTGTTTTAATTTGCTATTTAATGTTCTAAATAAAGAAGATTTTAATTTAAATTACTGGCATGAATTTTATCATTTCATCATATATCTTTATATTGATCAATAACCGTTTAAAATGCAATTACAAGAGCATTTAGTTTGCAAATACCCATGTGTTTCATTCTTACCAGAACAGTGAAAACACTGCACTAAATCAACCGTTTTATTTCATTTCTTAATATACTACACTCACATTCTGCTAACACTCTCTCCTTTCAACTTAGGAATAAATAAGAAAAGATTTTTTTTTAAGTATGCATTGCCTATCTTTTCTTTTTCTTCTTTGGAGTAGTCCCAAGACTGACACCTGTTGAAAAGAGACCCTTCCAGGATGGTAGTGGCAGTGGAATGGCCTGACCATGTTAGAGCAAACCTCCTCTTTCCTCACCTTTCTTTAAGGCAGCTGGTTAACCTTTTTTGGACTGCTCTGCTAAGTAATAATGCTTCTGGGGCATTTGGAGAAGAATTGGTGTGAATGGGTTTATATATTACCCAGATGGCCTCACTATTACTCACAGTCAGTTGGGAAATTTTCCAACCCTTTCTACTTAATTCTTGCTATCTATGGGATTTGAACTGACATCTGCTATTGTGCTTATTTGAAAACAGCATGTCTGAGTACTAGGTTTCACTCAACAAACATTAAGTGAGAACCATTAGTAAAGGAGTGGGACGAAATAGAAGAAAGTCCTTCTAGTTTCAGAAAAAGATCAATTTAGGTTCAAACGCCAATTCTGCCGCTACTATGTGTATAACCTTGAGAATGTTAACCTCAGAGCATCCCTTACTGATCTATAAAATAAAATAATATCTCTTTTCAATGTTGTGAGGAATAATAAATATTTTTGTACTTAAATACTCCCAGTATTTAAGTGTTTAATAAGTGTTTAATAAGTGTTTAATAAGATAATAAGTGTTTAATAAATGGGAGCTGTTGTTAGTGTTGCTTTCTTAGTATTCTAAATTTTTCTAGCAAAAGGAAATGCTCAGAGAAATTGGCCACTTCTTCTTTAGGTGTTCCTATCCCATAAGACTGATGTATTAAATACAGAAAATGGGTGGAAAAATGCTTTGAAAAATCACAAATATAGAGTTACCGTGGTTATTTGGAGAAAACGCACCTAGAACCTGGAAAACACTGAAGACTAGGCCAAGTAGAGTGACTTTCCTTTGTTAGACTATAAGGCAAGAGGACAAGAAAGGAATTAGCTTAGAGCATAGTTGAGACATATTTCCCATATGCTTCTTGGATTGATTCATTCTCCAATTGATACAATACTAAAATAAATTTTGTTTGCTGGTGTTTATGTGTACCTGTGTTCATTTGTGTGTATACGTGTGTGTGTGTGCCTCTGTACATGTACACACTAAATATTTTTATTTGAACAATTTTCATTTTATTTATCTTAAAAATTAGGACACAAGAGGGGAGAGGAAGGAAAGTTAGATTCTACTCTTTATATATTACCCAAAAATTCAGGAAAATTGAACATAACAATAGAAATATCTTATCATTAATAGCTGGATGTATTTACACATATCCTAGATATGTATACTCATTAATTCAGTCTATTCTTTATCTCTGAATAATGAATAACCTTTTTTAAAAGTTGAATTTCTTTAATAACCAGGAAAAACCTACACTATTTGCAGAGCATGTATTCTCTGTAAGCTATCCTGATTAAAAGTCTGGCATTAGAAATTGGCTATGGCAACACAGACCATGTGATAAGGAGGTTATTAGATTACCTGGATAATTCTATCGGTAAAGACAGCCTACGTAGGCATGTAATTCAGTCCTCTGAGCCTTGTGGTTAAGTTTTATTTGCCTGCCTTGGATGGGTAATTACTAAAATTTCCACATGGCTTGGATATATAGACATGGTAAAGATTTTCAGCTCAAGCTCAGAGAGTCAAAAAAGCCTGATTTGCATAATTGGTATTCTGCCTTTAAAACATCTATTCATTAATGCTTAACTGAATAATTCGCCTGTACTTGCCTTTTGAACTTTCTTGCGTGGGATGCTATTTGCCATCCATGACTATGGGGTCTTACAAGTCTACCTAGAAATATATATCCTTCTTAAAATCCTTTCTCTCCTTTCTCCCTTCCTCTCCCTCTTCCTTCCTTGTTTTCTCCCTTCCTTTCTTTCCCTTCCAAATGTTTTTTATAAAATCATATAATGCTAGACCTTGATGGAACCATGGGAATTGTAATTCTAGTGTTTTACAAACTTCATTAATTTCTACACATGGATTTTAATATATCTAGTTATTTAATATTTTTCTAAATAGATTATCTTCGTTTTTTAAAAAACCTAAAATATCTTTTAGATAACTTCTAAAAAACTATATTCAATGATCATGGATTTAGTAGACTGACTATTTTTTCCTGATAAACAATAAGAGAAATGTGTATCAAATCAAGTTTGGAAGTATACCACCTAAAGTCGTCTCATTTAGCTTTGGGAAACACTGTCCCAGCCTTCAAATGAGAAAACTGAGGCCCAGAGAAACGTGGCGATGTTTTCCAGAGGCCAGTTAGGAATATAGCTAATAGTTGAAACTATGCTTTTGGACTCTTAAATCCAGGTCTTTCTTGGTACAGTACGCTGACTTGTGTTTCTTATCTATTTGTCAGGGTTTTAAGAAATGATCACAAACTAAAATGTTAGAGAAAAACCATCAGTAGACATGCAGTGAAAACAGCCCATCTTCCTATTTATTTTTTCTTTAATACTTCTTAGGTCACCAGGGGCCCACAGATGCAAGACAGTGGTCCTCAACAAAAGTACTCATATGGAGGTTCACAAAGACTTTCTAAGAGCATGAGTAGTGTTAAGGATGGTTTCAGAGCCACACATTTCACGTGAATTCTTGCCTTAAAAAAGGGTCTGTAGTTACAAAGAAGCCATGCTTTTCCTCCACCTGGAATCTTATTATGCAGCATTGTCTTGGAGGGAAAAATGCTTCAACTGGTGTAGGTGTGAAAGAGGGAAAGAGTTTCATGTCTGGATAACAAATCCTAGGGGGCCTCTAATTCTTTGCTTTTTGCTGAAATGAAGAAGGGGCCAAACAAATTTTTCTCTGATAGATCTTTAAAAATACTTTTGCATGGCAGATCAATATGTAATTTTTGGCATAAAAGTTGTATAAAGGTCCATGAATTAAATGTCATAACTGTAATTTAAAGTGTTTTTATTCTCATTTATAAATAGGGTTTTTTGTTTATTTTAGCATTTACCTCAATTAAAATGACAAGAATAGAAGCACTATCAAACTCTAACTTATTCTAGCAATAAGTAACATTCAGATATAGATCTATGAGGGAAAAACCTAAACCTATTAAAAGATACTTTTATTCCTTTAAATTTAAAGTATGCTTGTCAATATTTTGATATTTTAATTATTTATAATAAACAGTTCAATAATATAATGTATTTTGATACATTAATACATGCTTACTAATAATAATTGTAATATTACAGAAGAAATATTTTTTAACATTTAAAACCCTTTGGGAAATTTAAAAATTATTTTTTCTATATTTTTGCTGCAAAGAAGTATAGCAGTGTCATTAGTAGAAGACTTAAAAATAGAATAAAATTATATTTTGCAAATTAAATTATATAAAATTTGGATAAAACTGAATGAGAAAGGAAAAATTTACAATAGGCTTAAAACATAGAGGGAAGATGTAAAATTTTCACCTATTAATAAATAGTTCATTTATGAATTGCTATATTCTTAGATTTCTGATGACAGAAAATTAAATCACTTTCTTATCTAAATTTCATAAGATGCATTTAAAAATAACATGACAATTTTAATCAATTTTAAAGCAACATAAAAGATTAATATTTAAGAAAAGTTGGAGGTTACATAATATTTACATTTTGAACAAATTTTAGATGTCACTTTAAACTTTTGCAAGAGATTAGATATTTTCATATTCTTTTAAGGAGTAAATGAAGTTTGGAGAGCATTGGTTTCAGGGCTGGAATCAGCTCCCTGGCTACCAAACGCTCCTTAGAGAATTCTCAGCCTGATACTGGTTTCCCGGGAATGAATACAGTGACTGTCGAAAGGTGCACACTATCGTCTGGGTGCTGCCAGTATTCTCGGGACAGTCTTTCAAATATTCAGGACCCAGGTAAGCCTGACGGCTCTATAGTTTTTCTATCTATCAGACTCATATCTACAAGAAAAGTTCAAACTCTGTTAGGAACAGCTACACTAGTTACAAAGAAATCTTCAGCTCCCCATACCACTGTAGAATGTAACTTGTATTTACCAGGTAAAATAAAGTGGTTCTTTTCCACATTCTTATAAAAGCTAAAAAAATCCAAGGCAGATAATTAGATTAAAAATCATTTGAATAAGAAAAACAGCAACATGTATTTAAAATGGATGCATATATAAATGTATATTTTTTAAAAATGTATGTAACCACAATATTGTTGTTATTAAAATTTTGAAGTACAATTTGGTATTAAAGTTCGTGCTAAAGTTGTGTTTAAAAAGGAATAATTGAGAACATAATACTTCACTCTAGTAATGTACCTATCTATTTCTACTATCTCAGGGAAATACAAATTGTTTATGACCTATATCATAACATTATGTTTTGTATTACCAAAAGTGTATGATAGAAGATACACATGAAATTTCCTTTAACTTTCTTTTCTAACTTTTCTATTGTTTTTGCAAAAAACAAAAAAGAAGAAAAGCAAATTTTCTCATGCATTTAAAATAATTTGACTTTTAAATAATTACAAAAGTATAAAAATTACAAAAAGGATCTGGTTAAATCTGAAATTAATAATGTTTCAGTCAAGACTTAATAACATATTTCAACCTGATTCTAGGTTAGAAGCAGCTTTTGGCTTCAACTTCAGAGCATTATAAAATATAAATTATAATCTATTCTATTAAATCTTGATTATATTCAAAAGTGTTGACCTCTCTTTCCCAGTAGCATTTATGCTCACTTTGGGAGACATAAAACAAAAAAATAACAAACTTAACACTACATATAGGCATTTGTACACCAAATTCTTCTACAGAGCAGAGAATCTGGAAATAAACACATTCCTTTGTAATGTCATATCATCCTCAACAATTATAATTTTGCTTTATGTCAATCATATTTTAGTCTCAGAATTTTTCAAAGATGTCATGAAAACTATTATCTTTAGAATAAAAGTAATAGAAAAAAAACTCTTTAATTAAAAAAATTGTTTCTGTTCTAGACTTGTAAGGGTTTTATGATAAATACCATATTGCTTGGAAAATCAGAAACTTGAGAAATTATTTGGAGCAATTAAGAAAAGCAATTACATTTAAGTGTAAGTTGCTTTGGCAAACTGAAACAGGTCTTCAAATACCGTAAATTTAAAACAAAATCCCAGAGTCCCCAGTTGTTTCACTTATCTGACCTACTTAGATGATTTAATAATAATTTTTTAAAAACTGAATCCAACATTTTTACTGGTGTCACAGAAATGAAATAACCCATAATTGGCTCTGACCCATTGAAAAAAATCACAGGACTCATCCAAAGAATAAAATATGATGACTTGATAGAAAAGATGGACAAGTAGGAGGACATATTTGGATTTAATCCTAGTGTGGGTGCAACATGGTATTTAGGTCATTTACTTAAGACAAAGGAAGTGATGAGTTATACTTTGCCTTTTTGATAAAAATCACGCAGCAATTCATGTTTTATTCAGTGTTTAAATTAGTATATCTATTTATGATATTTACAATAACCATGTTCCAAGCTGATTAAGCTTTAATCACCCCTGACTAAGCAAGTAGGCATGAAAGACAGAGAATAAGTCATAATTGTTACTTGCTTACACATATCCTTACAATATTCAGAGATTTAGAGTCACTTGCACCTTCTGCAGCTGATTTTACCCAACCTTCTCTATGGAAGATAAATTAACTTGAGGCATAATAAAGAAATCAAAAGTGCAGAAAATATTTATTTGATAGCTTCTCAGGTGTTATTCAGTAATCTGCTGTTTTCACACAGGTTAAGAAAGCTGTATTTCCCTAAATGTCAGGGAGAACTGAAAATCAAAAAAGCTGTGCATTTAACTATCACTTTCTCTACATAACAAACCAGGACAGAAGCACTCAGCTCCCATGCCCAGCAATATGAAATCTTCCCACTTTCTGTGGGTTTGGGCAAGTCTGGTCTTCAACCCTTGGCTTGGCAGCCTGTGGGATAGAAGAATTTAACAAATTAAGCTCTTATATTTTGCTCTGGAATACTATCCTTAAATATGAATAAGAATTAGCTGAATCATTTGGATGTTTTTTTATTTTTATTTAATTTTTAATTTTTATTTTTTGAGACAGTCTATCACCCAGGCTGAGTGCAGTGGTGTGATCTTGACTCACTGCAACCTCTGCTTCCTGGGTTCTCCTACCTCAGCCTCCTGAATAGCTGGGATTACAGGTGCGTGCCACCATGCCTGGCTAATTTCTGTATTTTTAGTAGAGGTGGGGTTTCACCACGTTGGCCAGTCTGGTCTTAAACTCCTGGCCTCAAGTGATCCGCCTGACTCGGCCTCCCAAAGTGCTGGAATTACAGGTGTGAGCCGCCATGCCAGGCCCTTTTGGATGTTTTTAAGATGTAAACAAAATATCTGAGGAGATATCTTTTTAAATATCATCAATAACAACTTACAGACTTTAGCTTACTTATAGCAAGGAAAAGAAGAAAACAATATTTCTTCTTTGCATTTTTTATGTTTGTTGTTAGATTTCAAACATTTTAAAAGTATTAAAATGGTGGTGTTTTGTTTTGTTTTGTTCTGCTTCAAATATAATAAAAATAATGCTTGCAAATGTCACTTAGCTTCAAAATATAGTAATTCACGAGTGACCCTGGAGATACATTCTAGGAATTACAAAATGTATAAGAACACTTACACATCAAGTTCAGAATTGAAAGCATAGTGCTATGGAAATTTTCTGTGAGTTCTTTTGATGGGTCTAAACTCCTAATAAATATGAATTCAAAATAATGGAAAAAGGAAAAAGAAATGCCCCCATTGCAGGACAACAATAATGACAACTCATTATAAGAATTTTATTGGTTTAAGCACACGCAATCTAACTTATACAAAGCAAAGGTTCAGCTAGGAGTAAAGGAGAAAATCCAAAATCTTTGAAAAGGGATCTTAGAAGTTGGCAAAAAATTTCATTTTTTTTCCTTTCCTCCTTCTCTCCTTCCCTCTCTCTTTCCTTCTTTCTTTTTTCCTCTCTTCCAATATAAAACCTGCATTCTTTTTTCCCTTGATCATATTTGTGGAGTATAATTGTCATATTAGTTTCTCATATATTACAAATATAAATAAAAATAAGTATAATTATAATATTTAGTAAATGTCTACAAAGGGGTTTTCCAAAAGGATGATTGCTGCCCATGTCCATTTATGTTTAACATTCTGCTTAGAAACACTTTTCAGTGTAGAAACTTTCCTGGAATATTGTTATTCATGGTTACCCCTCATTGGAGTGTTTTACCTGGTTCGTTCTCTCTGTCTTTCCTTCCACCTCCTACCCAGTGACCGTGTGGAAAATATTTTGACAAGTCCAATTTTCCATCAAAGTACAAAGTACTTAGCTAATAGCAGCAAAGTGAGAGAATAAAATCACTTCTAAAGGCTTCACTATTTGTCAGTTTTAAAAAGTGTCAGATTAAAAACCTGATTAGTCGCTTTTTTTACCTAATAATTTAAATAACTGACATACTTGCTGGCACATTGTATAATTTTTATTTTATTTAAAAAAAATTTTGGCAAAGTTTGAAAAGAATAAATACCCAGTGCTTGTATTGCCTATCAGGATAATTGACACAGTTTTTGATTTTAAATCCGAAGTAGTATCACCCTGTAACTTTGAATTTAGACATGTATTTATCTCATAATTTCGGAAGATAGTATTAATTGGAAGAAAAATTATGTCAAAAGGTAAGGCACATTATATATTTTCATTTCTCTTTCTGCCCATGGCCATCATGCCTCTATGTATCTAAAATTATAGAGTGCTGGAGTCGAAAAAGACATGAGAAATCATTTCATAACATTCCTTATCTTTACAGATGAGCAAACTGAACTTCAAGAAGCCAATATGGCTTTGTACAAGGACAAGAATTTTGGAGTCAAACAGCACCAGGTTTGAATTCTGTCTTAGTAACTGAATAAACTTAAGACAAGTTACAGAAATTTGCTGAGTCTTGGAGTTCTCTTTTGTGGGATGGGAATAATAATAATTACTTGCTAGAAATGCCATGAATGGTTTAATTAAAATTGTATATTTTAATGTCTGGTAAACAGTAGACAGTTGGTGCTTCTTAGTTCTCTTGCCTTCTCAAGGTAACAAAATAAATTAGTGACAAAAACATGCTTTAGGTGATTTTGAGCAAAACAGACTTCTATTTTATGCTACTTCTATCATAATTTGCTATTAAGTCACTAAGGAAGCTTCAGCTTCTGGAATTGAAATCCGTCACCCTGCCAAATTCACCACTCTTGTCAACAAATGAGGCACCTTTATCCAAGGCTGGAGCCTCTATGGTTTGTCCAAGAGGAGATAGAAGATGCACAAATCACTTCCTAATTATGGATGACCAGTGGCTCAAGCTGAGTAATAGTCTTAAACTGAGGGTGGACCTGCTTGGATTGTCAATGACAGCTTATTACTCACTAAGTGATATATTATGAAATTAATATCCAAACCTTTATCATGGATTTTGTTATGCCAAAAGTTATTTACTCATAGACCTTTAATGACATAGTTGCAGAAGATTCCCAAAACCCCACTTCTCTAATTCCAGTTAATTTCTATTTCCCTTTTTTCTTCCCCAGAATTGGATGCCATCCATTTCCCTTTTTTACCAAGTAATTTGAAGGCTATACTTTTTTTTCTCCATCACAATTCATTCATACCCACTGTTCTAACAGTTATTTTTGTAGGTTTTTTAGAACTTAGTTTTCTTACAATAAACGTCTCTCAATCCTTGAATGTTTTCTTGGATCCCTTCCAGTGTTTCAGCACGTAGCAACACCTTCTGTTCTGTCACCCTAGCCCACAGGTTGAAAAGCTACAGCCCTGTAGGACAAATCCAACTTTCTGCCAGATTGTACATGACTGTTGAGCTAAGGATGGTTTTCATATTCTTAAATGGTTGAAAACATTTTAAAATAAAAATATTTCATGACATAAAAATTATGTGAAATTCAAATTTCAACATCTATAAATAATGAGTAATTGTATCATAGTTGTGCATGTTACATATTGGCTCTGGCTGCTTTTGCACTATAATAGCAGAGTTGAACAGTGATAACAGAGACCCCAGAGCCTGAAAAGCTTAAAATCTTTACTATCTGACCCTTCATATAAATTTGCTGGCCCCTGCCAGACTCTCAGAAGTCAGCTCTCCCCCGACCTTTAAACCCAATTTTGTCAGTTGTACTTGAATATATTTCTCTAATCTACCTGTCTCCATACTAGACAAGCTGCCATCACAGTTCACATACACTACCACAATTGTCTCCTAACTGGGCTCTTAACATACATTTTTACCCTTCCAATCTATTTATTATGCATAAAGAAAACTGTAAAGTTTGATCATACCACTTAATCATACTGCTTAATATCATTCAATTCCTTCCCATTGCTCTTAGAATAAAAACTAAAATTCTTCGTATGGTTTTCAGTGGCTCACATGATCTGGCCTGCTTGCCTCTGCTGTTTTCCCTATGTCTCTCTACTTATTTGGCCCACACTGCTCACCATGCTGGGTTTTCCTCGATTCCTGCTCAGGGTCTTACAACAGGTTGTGCTTAACCATAACCATTTTACCCACTTCTCTTTGCTAGCTAACTGTTATTTAGTATTCAAATCTAGCTCAAATGCCACTTTTAATGAAAACCTTTTTTGATTCCCTCTTAGAGATCAGTGCCTTTATTTGTTCCCACTGTACTTAGTATTGTTCTTTTTAAGACATTAGCACTCTTTCTAATTTTATACTTAATCAACAACTGCCCTGGCATTAGACTATAAGCTTCAGCAGAACAGAAACTATTTGTTTTGCTCCGCAACATATTCCAAACATTCAAAACAGTGCTTGACACAAAATTCATTATTGCTTAATAAATACTGACAGAAAGAATACACTGAAAGCATCTATGTTCTGATCTTCCAAAGTTTTCCCTAAGAAATAAAAAGGTCTTCCGTGACTTGTACTTTAGATATTAAGCCACATGACAGCAGGGACTATATCTGTTGTCCTACATACCTGTTCATTGTCATATCTCCAAGCATGTGACATGTGCTCAGTACACAATAAATATTTGTTGAGTCAGTGAATGAATAAGCTTTCTCTTCACTTTCAGGTCTCGTTCGTAAGAGGGCTATATTTTTAGCTCATTGCTGCCTCAAGATCACTTTGACATCATCATCCCTCAGTTATTTTTCCTCTTCTGATATATACTTTACAGTAAAATTTTACATTTTAAAGAGATTTGAAAGATATAGGTTGGTGAAAAGTAATTGCAGTTTTTGCCATTAAAGTTTGCCATTAAAAGTAATGGCAAAAATCGCAACTACTTTTGCACCAACCCAACCTAGTACATAATTAGCTCATTCCTCTCATATCAAAAACAATGTGACTTTGACGCTATTGCTTATGCTATTTTCTACCTATTCTTATCAGCCATCTTTTGTCCCTGTGCTCTCCCACTTTTCCAATTTATATTGCACATGTTCAGGAGTAGACTGTTGAGTCACTTATATTCCTCTGTTTGGGGCAATTTTTCATTATTTTTCCATGCCAAGTGTCTCTCTAATTTTCTTTTCTATTTTACTTCAATTATTTTAGCACATAGCTCACAATCCTTTACTCCATTACATCCCATCATCAATGTCAATGATTTGATCATCCACGGCGCTGACTGTTGTGTCTGGTCTCATTGTACTTTATTCTTCCCAATAGAAGTGACCCTGTTCCACCTCAGAGTTCTTGGGCTCCTAAATTCCCCTTTGTTGGGCTTTTTCATTCTTTACCCGAGGCAGCTCTCTATCCTCATAATTTTTCTGTTAAAGGTTTCAAACGTCTCTTAACATTTCGTCTCATGGTGCCTTTATTGACATCCTAAATGACTTTTCATCAGAGGGTCGCAGTGTTGCCATGAACACAGCATCAGCTACCAGCCAGGGGAAGCTCATGCTGCCTTCCACTTCTGCACTTAGTCTCAGGAATCCAAGCCTTATTTTATTACAAGCTCATTCTCACTGACTTCAGCTGGACTCTCATTACTAGATTCACATTACATGGTGAATCACACATCATTTTTCTAGAACTGAACAGTTCTTTCTAACTTTCTCCATGAAAACTGATAGATCTAATAGATTCTTCAACTTCAACTTTGCTCAGAAACCTCAGGCCTTTATTATTCCTTTAGCATCCCTTGTTTCCACCTCAAATCTCTTTGGCTGTATGTTTTCCTTTAGTCTTTACCAGCCTCCTAACCCCCTCCAAATTCCTGACAAAGAAGAGACTTCCTTTCTTCTACATTTCTTCTGTGTTCACATATCCAACTTCTAGGACTTGCTTTTATTTTTGTTAACCTTTTCATCCTCAAATTCGACTTCTCCTGACTCTTTCTCCTTGCCTACAAACATTTTTAGTTCTCACCCAGCCTGTATGTTCCCTGTTATCTTCAAAACTGCCATTTTATCTTTTTCTCTCTAATGTTTTAAAAGACTTGCTGCCATGTATCACTACTAGCTTACTATGGGCTTCAGTCCCAACTGGTTGCTGAAAATTCTGTATTTAAGGAGAGTAGTGACCTGTGATCTCAAATTACAGGTATCTATTGTGAATTTTCATCCCTTTCAACCTATCTGCAGTATTGAACATCACTGCCTATGTTCTGCCTTCGCTTAGCATGAGTGACACTAATTGATTTTTCTACTATCCCTTTGACTGCTTCTTGTCATTTCTCTCCTCTACTGTGACAAGTACCCCTATATTGCTTAATAACACAGGTATTTATTTCTCCCTCCCCAAACCCATGGCTTTTCCAGGTTGTAAGCTTTGAAGCAGAACTGTATTCTTCTCTTTGATTTTCTGAAACAAAGTCTGCCATAGTGAATAAAATGAACAAATTAAAAATAAATATTTATTTCATTGCATGAAAGAGTGACATTCTAACCTTTATAAAGCAGGAGATCATTTGGCACATCTCAGCATGGTATCTTATGCAGTGAAATAGTTTGAGCACAAATAATTGGGACCAATTTTTATTTGTAGTGCAGACTATGACAAAAGCAAAAATAACTGCATTTTTAATGTATAACAAATATTATTTAAACCTTTTTCTGTTACTTTAACTTTAACTATATTTTTCAAAACAGCAGCTGCTCTTTAAAATATTCCTCTACTTTCTTTAATTCTGGAGATGATACATAGATGAGATAGATAGATAGATACATACATACATACACAGACATAGATTTGGGTATATTTGTCTATCTTGTACCTCTTTCAACCATATGGGTTTTCTATCTGTCTCACTTTCAAGTAAATTGCTTAAATAATGTAGCCGATTGATAGCTCTGGATGATAGATGATGGATCCTTTTCAAAGTCATACTTTCTAATGACATTTTCTTATTTCCCAAGAGTACATTCTTCTTTATTTTCCAAATATTTCATACCTTCTTTAAGGCCTTGATATTTCTCAAGTTCAATCCATATGAGAAGTAATTTTCAGAGAAATGAGAAGGCTGCAGAGAAACAGAAGATCAAAAAATCCACATATAATAAAAAGTAAGTTTTCACCAAAATGATGATGACCAGCAAGTAACCAAAGTTAAGGACTCAAATAAGAGCCCAGACATTTTAGCATGCCACAATGAGCTGTGAAGTATATGACAAAAATGCGCTACTAATAAAGTGTCAATGTTTGCAAAGACCTTATTATTATTTTTTTGAGATGGAGTTTTTTTTGCCCTTGTTGCCCAGGCTAGAGTGCAATGGTGTGATCTCAGCTCACTGCAACCTCTGTCTCCTGGTTTCAAGTGATTCTCTTGCCTTAGCCTCCCAAGCAGCTGGGATGACAGGCACACACCACCATGCCTGGCTAAATACAGGGCTTATCATGTTGGCCAGGCTGGTCTCAAACTCCTGACCTGCCTCAACCTCCTAAAGTGCTCGGATTACAGGAGTGAGCCACCGTGCCCAGCCTGCAAATGCTTTATTTTTATTTTTTTAATAAATCATGGAGGATTTAAGGCTATCTTTCTAAAAACATTACTTCTACTCAACTGCATTATACTACATATTCTTTGGGAGAGAGATAGGCTGGCTGGAAAATAACACGTTTAGAATCAGTATTTGATACAGTATATAGCCTGCCTTAACTACATTGAAACCTAAGAGAAATTTTGCTGATATACTAAAAATAGTTGCAAATGAATGAAAAGTTCAATATTTGATAGTAAGGCAAGACTAGCTACATACACCTTTCTTTTACTTGGGAAAATATGTTGATAGGTCATCTCAGTCATATTCTCATTCTTCCTTGTACCACATCCCAAACTCAGGAGTAAGAACCTTGAGATAAGTCAGGGTGAGACAAACCACATCCTTTCACTTTCTCTCTTTTTCTTCCAGCCCAAAGGGAACATGTAGAAGCCCAACTAGTGGAGTAGTGAGGTAGCACCCCCAGGCATTTAGACCAAAACTAAACACAGGTGAGACAGAATCAGGGAAATTCCTAGTCAGAGGGCAGAGATTACATTTGGACCCCACTTTATTGCAGGAGGTATGAATCTGAATCTATTAATTCAACATTTCTTATTCAATTGGGCAGATATTACAAAGTTCACTTCTAGTACCTTTTTCTGGGGGTCTTACCTGTTCTTTATGTTCTATAACAGAATAAAGCTTGATGTAGATAGCTTCAAATATAATTACTTAGTAGAAAAATTTAAAAACCTTAGTTTCAGTTATTGAATTTAATAAATACTCCTCCTCCTCAATGAAAGTCATGCACGATAAGAAATAGAAATGAAGCAGTAAGGATAAGAAGAAGGCAAATTGATGACTGTAAAAATTAACCTAATAGACATGTTTAACTTTAAAATTAGACACTAATATCTGGGTGACTAAGGAAAAAATGATCAATCATCCATAGCCTTTTGTGGCTGTGGACCACCAACATCTGCATGACCCGGGATTTTGTTAGAAGTGCAAATTCTCAGTACAGCCATTTTGGAAAATAGTTTGAAAATTTCTCAAAAATTAAAAATAGAGCTATCATACCATACCCAGTGATCCCAATTCTGGGTATATATCCAAAAGAAATGAAATCAGTATGTTGAAAAGATATTTGCACTCCCATGTTTATTGCAGCACTATTCATAATAGCTAAGATACAAAATCAATCTAAGTGTCCATCAACAAATAAATGAAAAAAATGTGGTATATATACACAATGGAATACTGTTCCATAATTAAAAAAAAAAAAGAAGAAGAAATCCTGTCATTTGTGACAACGTGGATGCACCTGGAGGACATTATGGTAAGTGAAATAAGCCAGGTGCAGAAAGACAAATACCACATGATTTCCCTTATTTGTGGAATATAAAAAAATTAACCTATCAGAAGCAGAGAGTGGAATTGTGTTTACCAGGGACTAGCAGGGTGGGTTGAGAAGATGCTGGTCAAAGGATAAAAATTTCAGTTATATTGGAGGAATAAGTTCAAGAGATCTATTATACAACATGGTGACTAGAGTTAATAAAAATGTATTCTTGAAAATTACCCAGAGTAGATATTAACTGTTCTCATATCACAAAAAATAAGTATATGAGATAATATATATGTTAATTAGATGCTTTAGCTGCATATATTTGACATCTAATATATATTTACATGTAGCAATATAATACCTATATAATATAAAATATAACTATATATTAACATATAATACATATATTAATTAGCTTGATTTAGCCACATATATTTGAAATATATGTGTATAATATTTCAAAACATCATGTTGTACATGATAAATATATATAATTTTTATTTTTCAATTAAGAAAAATAAATGAATACATCAGAAAAAAAGAAATGGAAAATTTCAGGCCTAACTTTAGACCCACTAAATCAAAGTCTTGGGAATAGATTTCAGGAGTCTTTATTTAACAAGCCTTCCAAGTGATTCTGATGCTGTTAAAGTATGACAAGCTCTACTATTTCATAATCGGAGGTGGTGAATTAGGGAAAATTCTTTTGAGTCAGCAATAGACCACCAGCAAAGTGCTTCAGCTTCAAGTGCTGAGTGAGGAAGCAAGACCTCGATTGGAAAGAAACTTTTTGGAGCCAGCTGGCAGACCCCAAGCAAGCATGAATATTCTGGGTACAGGGACTCCACTGTGTGGCTGCCAGAGCCTACCTCTCAGAGAAGCACCAGGGCCAGCCAAAAAACAAATACCATTTCTTTCACTTCCTTTTTCTTCTCTTTCCTGACCCAGTGGCACTGGTGAACTGCCTGCCAGATTTAATTACAGGCAGGGAGAGAAGGTCTAGTGTTTAAACTTGGTTCCCTAAGGAAATAATGACTGATTTCAGCTGGTGAGATTTGTGCTTTCAGAAGGATAGGACTGTGTGAGCTCAGAAGCCTGAAAGATTAGCATCCTCCGTGAGAGCTTCCAACCAACCCTCAGGATGAGCTGCAAACAGGATGAATAGTGCCCAAGAAATGTAGTTCACCTTGCTGGGATATATGGCATAGCCAGGAATATTTGCAGGAAGCATAGAAACCTGTCCAGGTTCAGCAGTAGCCCACACACATTCCTGGAGACTTGTTTCTTCTTTATCACATGATGGTTAGCAACATGTAATATATATATTAGGTTCACAGGTCTAGGCTCATATTTCCCAAAAATAAGCGTGGTACATTGTCTTTGTTCTTCTCACACTTTCATTTTGTTTTTGATACTTAAGGCAGATGTCAGAGTAAATGTTTGTCTCTCCAAAGTATCATAAATACACATATAGGGATTTAAAATGAGAAATAACATCTCTCATGGGATTAATGACATAAATATTATCCATTTTTCACTTGCATGGAAACTTATAGACCCTCTTTTTTTGGTTACATTATGTCACATTTTTGCCTAGAGCCTGAAATGCAGTGTCCATAAGAAACTTCATTTTCCTGTTCAATTTAAAGAAGGTTTCAATCACAAAGAGAAATATAATGAAACATGAAAAACTAGTATTAATTCTTCCTCATATTTTAACATGTCATTCTTCATGTTTAAAATGAAATATCTATATTAAGTTAATCTTTGTATAAAATATTGACTAGAACCCAGAGATACAAATAGTAGGAATGGTTTGGTGTTCAGTTGGTCTTTTCAGCGAAAGAAAATACTGATTTCCCACAATCCTGTCCAAATTAGAAACCTATTTGAATGAGTGACCTATTATGATAAGGAGAATCTCTGGTTACAATTCTTACAAAACTTCAGCTTTCTTTCAACACAACAAGCATCACTTTTGACAGTCCTGCTCCACAGAAGACAGAAGTCCTTAGAAATTTGCTATCTCTCAATCAGTCCCATTCTTTGCTTTAGGGGTCAGAGGTCCAGAGGTAATAAAGTTGGTGTGAACTTTTTGATGATGTCCAGAGGGAGAAGTCAGCTTTACATGCAGAAAAATGCTAACGGAGAAATTATTTCTTTTAAATATTTCGGATAATTTGTCATTTTTCCCTATAGAAATACAATGGGACAAGCAGTAGACTGGAAGATATCTTGAATTTGACATTAAAAGTCACTGGTCCATGTTCTAGATCTTCTCATTAGATTTTTGACCCCAAATGAGGCAGATGAAGTATCTGACTTTCTATTTTCTCATTCTATAAAGTAGGTCATAGCAACATCCAGTACCACCTTTAGACCCTGAATTTTGAAGGGCTCTGACATAGTTTTCCTATGATGTCCCTTCACACAAGGCTAAGGGTCAAAGGGACCAAGGGAAGCCTGCTCACTCAGAGCTTTTCAAGACCATGATCTGAGACATAGCCTCCTAGAGTGCTATGTCCCAAGTGGACCCAAGCTCGATTTTAGGAATGAGCATGTTCCCTGGCCCATTTTCCTGAGGGCAGAGCATAGGCCTAAGAAGTGGCCAAGGGATTTCTATTTGTGTAGAGTGGACAGACCTTGGACATAACAGGCTATAGTGTCCACATACAAGTTTCAAGGCCCTTATAATCTAGGACTGAGTGAGGAATGAGAAAAGCAAGGGGGCAGGTCATGCACTGAAGGTTTCCATTTGCATTTTTGCTGGGGCTTCATAGATGTCATGGGGAGGTCCACCATATCTGCCTATCTTATTGCATCATTCATTCCAAACCAGATACTGAATGGCTGTTCTTGTCTGACATAACGTAGGCTCTGTTAATAGAAAGATAAGGAAGCTCATGCTTTAGAAATGGTAACAGTCTAATGGGAAGGCCTGTAGTTAAAAATACATATTTTCAACACATTGTGTTAAAGGCTATAAATCACCACCTTCTCCTTACCTCTACATCAGCTTATGTGACAACAGACTCCTGAGTTCAGCCTCATCCAGTCATTGGAACCAATGCCAATTAAGATCACACTGGGTGGCAAGAAATCTCCATGAGGAGAAGATTCTACATACAAGTTAATTTCACTTTGTGTATATGACACAGGACACATTTGTTGTAGAGATGTGATAGCAAAGAAGTCAAGAGCCAGCAACTCTGGAGCCATAGAGACTGGGAGATGAACCTCTTTGCCATCCACTATTTATGTTTCTTATGACTAATAACTTTTCTGAGGTCAGTTTCTTAATTTGTAAAATGGAGATAAAGCTCTCTTCCTCCTTTGCAGAATGAAACTACTATAAAGATTATAGAAAATAAAAATTTTAAAGTACTTAGTAAAGGATCTGGTATATAGTGAGCATCAAATAAATGAAAGCTATTATTAAAAAGCTGAAGAAGTCAACTGGATTTGTGTATCATCTCTTTATATGCACAACATATATATTTTCTATAACTCCATCTTGCATTTTCCAAGAGCCAATGCAAAATAAAATTTTATATAAGCAAAAGAAGCAGCTTCCAGCTTTTAATGTCTCTGCTTGATTCAACTTCTTTGAGGGTAGAGATTGTCGTATCTGTAGCTATGTTTTTTGTCTTTATACCTAGCATGGTCCCTAGTATTATATGTTTTGGCTGAACAAATAGATGAATTAAAGAGAGAGGAAGAAAACATTTTCAAAGTCATATTCAGTGTCTATGATCACTTACCTTAAACTGAAAACAAGACAGTGATGGGAATTTCTCTATGGGCAGATACAGTAGAAGCTTTTCCCTTCTCCCTTCAACCAGAACAACCTGAATTTTATGGAAGAAATTTCTTAGCTGACTCTTTAAGACTGTAAATTCCAATGAGGACATTAGAAATAAAATCATTTGTGTACAGTGATTGGCTTTACATATTCAGCTTTCATGGAGTTAAGGAGACTCATCTAAGGAATAAAATTTAACTGTATTATCAGTTGAATATTTATCTAAAAGATGACTAGATGACATACTCAATCCTTTTATGAACTACATATGTGGGAAATAAAAAGTTCCAAGACCAGCAAAACAAGAAACATCTTTTCAAGTGATTGTTGTCCCTCCCTCCCAACTCCTATGAGAACTATGTCTGAATACATATTAGAATTAATGGAAAAAGCTAATTAAATATCCAAAGTTTCTAAGTTTCTTTTATTTTCTTTGAGACGGAGTCTTGCACTGTTGCCCAGGCTGGAGTGCAATGGCGCAATCTCGGCTCACTGCAACCTCCGCCTCCTGGGTTCATGCGATTCTCCTGCCTCAGTCTCCTGAATAGCTGGAATTATAGGCACACAGCACCACATCTGGCTAATTTTATGCATTTTTAGTAGAGATGGGGTTTTACTATGTTGGGCAGACCGGTTTTAAACTCCTGACCTCGTGATCCGCCCACCTTTGCTTCCCAAAATGCTGGGATTATAGGCGTGATCCAGCATGCCTGGCCTATGCATAACTATTTAATAGAAAAGACTCAAGCGATATACTCCAGGGATGTTAGGAATCAGATAATTTCCTATTTAATTTTTTTTCAGACAGAATCTCATTCTGTCACCCAGGCTGAAGTGCAAAGGTGTGATCATAGCTCACTGCAGCCTTGAACTCTTGGGTCCAAACAATCCTCCCACCTCAGCCTCCTGAGTAGCTGGGACTACCATTGTGTGCCTCTATGCCAGGATAATTTATTTATGTTTTGTAGAGACAAGGCCTCCCTGTGTTGCCCAGGCTGGACTTGAACTCCTGGACTCAAGCAATCCCCTGGCCTTGCCCTTCCCAAGTGCTAGGATAACAGCCGTAAGCCAAGCAATCCTCTGGCCTTGCCCTTCCCAAGTGCTAGGATAACAGGCATAAGCCACTACACATACCTATTTTCTTTATACACAACTTGGTTTAATATAAAACTCCTAGGTCTTGCTTTTGTTTGTCCTTGAAGGAAATGTTGTTGTCACTATGTGATCTTTCAGAATGGATGCTTACACACACACAAAATTTGACAATAAGCTGATTTCTGCTCTTTTGATAGTAATTTGTAATAGATTTTTTCCCTTGCTTTGATGCTTATAGATTTTATACAATTTAACACTTTGTCACTTTCTGTGATACCATTGGCTATTTTGCTGCTAATTTTTATTTGATTAGTCTGTGCCATAAATGATTATGGAAGGAACTTGAATCAAAACTTCAGACAATATAGTGTATAAATAGAAGAGCAATCTTGGAGAGTGACTGAAGAGTAGGGGAGAGTTTTTACTCACTATACACTTTGAATGGAGACCTATAGAAAATAGTATAAGTTCAAGCTATGATATGTTCTGGAATGAGAGGGAGAGTACATGTGATTAGCAGGGAAGTGACTGGGAACTGAGGAATCCCAAGGAGAATAATTCCAAGAGTCAGCAGAATGGAGCCACGATGGAACAGTGAATGTAAGTCTTATGCTAGTGGACACTGACATATAAAGGATAAGAAGATATCAGAGGGAACTTCCAGATATCAGTAGAAATTGGTGTCTGAAAATTGCCTAAATCATAGTCCCTGCAAGGCCTGTGTGAGTATAAGAAATAGGTAGGAGGCAGGGCAGATTTGTATAAACCCTGGGAATCAGGAAAAAAAGTATAGGTTCACTGAAACTGATGCCCTAACAATTTTTGGTTCAACCCAAAAATTTGGGTTCAAGTTCCAGAATAATATCAAACCCATTGACTGATAAGGAAAGGGGCTCAGGCATCTGTGGTGCACAGTTTTCAAATAACTGGCTTGCATACCCAGCCTGGAATGGTCAGAAGCTAATGAAAATCTTGGTGGGAGGAGTGAAGTGTGGACAAGGTTTAAATGCTATTTATATATTGGTGCTGCACTAGCTTGTTTGTTTGATGTCTTTCTCTTTAATTGTCACAACCCTTTATGAGTTAGAGATTATGATCCATTTTGGAGAGGAAAAACAGGTTTTTAAAAATGTTAAGCACTTGTGAAAATGTCACAGAGCCTAATAATGGTTATTTCATGCTATTTATTGTGATTTCTGGGGATTTAAAAAAATAGTTTAATAAATATTTTAGTAGAATTTCTCTAGAAGATATTCAGGTGTCATCTTATTTTACCATGTTCATGTAAGTCTCCCATATACTTTTGTTTTCTTTTTCAGTGTGTGCAATGAAGTCTGTCTAGCCATCTGCAACAGTGGTTCTTGAACTTCAGTATGCTTAAGAAACACCTGGGAGCTTATTAAAATTGCAGACTCTAGGGCGTTTCCCTGAACTTCAGTAGGTCTGGTGTGGGATCCAGGTGTCTGCATTTTAAACAAGCATCAGAGGTGAGTTCAAATGCCACTCAAGACTATGTGTGGAAATAGTCTATAATAAAGCAGTGTGCAAAGTAGCATTCATCTCCACACTTAGCCCATGGCCTCTGTTCCTCTAGCAACATTTTATTGAAGAATTAAAGTGGTAGTCATGGAACTACTCTCACTGCCCTTCAGGTTCCCTTAAGGTAGGGGAAGAAGCGGAAAGTATGAAAGCTGGTAAGATGTAGGTCAAGGAAGAACCATGGGATGCTCTTACACAATGCTGCTTTGACTGGCAAGTACTGGATTACATGGTCCAAGCCAGAGTGGTCTGGAACCTCTACAAAGCAGAATAGAAAAATGTAGAGGCCAACTTAAACAGGAATTACCTATTAGCAATTTAGTATTGTGTATTCTTTTAAAAATTCTGAGGTAAAGGCTAATCATTTGTTAATTTAAGTAAAAACTTAGTGATAGGCCGGAAGCAGTGGCTCACGCCAGTAATCCCAGCACTTTGGGAGGCCGAGGTGGGCGGATCACAAGGTCAGGAGTTCAAGAAACCCTGTCTCTACTAAAAACACAAAAATTAGCTGGGCTTGGTGGCAGGCACCTGTTATCACACCTACTTGGGAGGCTGAGGCAGGAGAATTGCTTGAACTTGGGAGGCGGGGGTTGCAGTGAGCCAAGACAGAGCCATTGCACTCCAGCCTGGGCAACAGAGTGAGACTCCATCTCAAAAAAACAAAAACAAACAAACAAACAAACAAAAATACAAATGAAACAAAAAAAAAACCCTAGTGGTTTATTAGGGATTTCCTAACAAATGTTAAAACATTGAGTACTATTGGGTTCATGCCAGGAGATATATATATTTCTTATCTATAAAGTATATATTTATATCATATATATAAACTATTAGATATTTACTGTAAAAGTATTTTAATTGATAACATAAGTGTATGGTACAAATTAATAGTTTTTTTAGTTTCCAGATACAAACCCAAACTTTTAAAGATAGGATTTTTTTTTTTTCTTACATGCACTCATAGGGTAACTCACTTAAAGTAAGAGATTAATTTCTGAAAATTTGCTAGAAAATGGAGTTCTAGAAAACTGATTATGTTGAAAACTTGTCATTTACAGGAATTTTGTAATCAATCCTTCTGTGAAGAAGAAAAAAGTAACCACCCACAAATTTATCCATCTTGGAAAATCTGGATTTAATTTTTCTCCATGCACTTATGCAAATCTTGGCAGCATTTGAAATACTACAAAGTAAATGAGACCAAATTAAAAGTGCCTTCGGATGATGAATTTTATAGCAAGGGAAAAGATGATATGGAAAATTTTCTTTAAGCAATCCTAAATATAAACAGTCTTAACTTTGTAATGAAGCAATATTTACAATAAGAGGATAGTTAATGTAAGTTATAACAGCAGAGTATAAAAATAAGTACAATAGCTAATTTCATAATTCATTTCTCATGACAGAAGAATATGCTCTTATCTGTAGACCTGAACAATTCTACCAATAATAAGACCATAGCTGGGAGTGCCAGGTGTCAAATTAATGAAGGACTTTAGCTATCAAAGGAGGTTGCTTCAGTGCATCTGGCTTCTCTTTCATGGAAACTGGCAAAACATCACTAGTCCTAATCCTACAAATGTAGATGTTTTAAACAGGTTGAGACAGACACATTTTATAGGCCAGCAAGAAAAGAAGAACAATCACAGGAAAGATATAATTATAGGGTAATAAAAACATAAACACCATTAAATGCATTAATTTTATATTTGGGTTTTTTCCATGATTGACTTACCAACTTATAAGTGCAAGGTTTTGACAAAATCATTTAGAAGTTTTTTATGTATTCATTCTAATACATACATCTTGGATTTGATCATTTTTATAGGAGATTGGTATAATTGGCTATTGAATAAAATAGAGGATTTGGAAGGATTTTTATCAAGTTCAGAGAGAGAGAGAGAAGTAGTTGCCACTTTGAACTTCTTAGATACCTACAAATTAATACATTATCAGGAGTAACAGTTCCTTTTTATTATTCTCTTGAAGCCATCAATACTTTCCTTCTTCAACTTATATTAAAGCACAGGCACATTGGAAGACAACTGTGTAATCGTGGCAAGTTTTTAAACTTTCCAATTCAGTATCCTCAATTGTAAAATGCAGAGGATAATAACTACTTCAGAGGGTCACTTTATACAGTGTAAGATTCAATAAATAATGGTTAAGATTTTAGTGCCTGAAGAAAAGCCAGAGCCAAAAAGATGTGCCTCATGTTGATCCTCCTGTGCAGCCCCTGATGAATATAGTTGAAAGCCAGCTCCTCACAGGAATGTTGGCTCACAGATTCATGAGATCAGCAGCAGGAACAAAATGAGCTCCTTTGTGGATACCAAGGAAAAGTATGACTTCTTTTTGGGAGGTGTAAAGAAGTATACGTGAAAGTGTGTGTGTGTGTGCGTGTGTTTGTGTGTGTGTGTGTGAGAGAGAGAGAGAGAGAGATATGCCTATATTGTGTGTTTAAATAGAGGTAGGCATTTTAATAAGAATTAAGCCAAATTAAGATATGCAAGTTTTAAGGAGAATTGTAGATAACTTTTTCTGGAACTGAGGGACACCAGTAAATCTCAAGAAACTTCAGAGAAGAAGCTTCATGCTTCTGGGGTACATAAATGGGCCACTCTAACACTCCTCTTCTTCAAGGACAGTCACACTGGGCAGTTCCAGACCTTAGCTTCTGGCCCTGCTCTCTCACCTTAAGAAATCCATTCCACCTCACCTTAGACCAGCGAGCTGCTTAATTCTTATGGAGGTTCCTGAGATACCTCTGATAAATACAGATCAACTTTACTTCTGTAAAATGCTTCATTGAAAAATAATCATGTGATAAGATATGTTTGGAAAAGGTGGCATATTAGAGCCTCACTTCTGGATATTCACCCTCTATGGTAGAGTATTTTTTTCCCATTTATTTATTTTATTGCATTTTAGGTTTTGGGGTACATGTGAAGAACATGCAAGATTGTTGCATAGGTACACACGTGGCAGTGTGATTTGCTGGATTCCTCCCCATCACCTACATCTGGCATCTCTCCCCCTGCTATCTCTCCCCAGCTCCCCACCCCCCACCCCCCCCCACC
>NW_016107501.1:3891632-3903023 GCF_001604975.1 Cebus imitator
TGTTCAATACCCGCCTATGAGTGAGAACATGCGGTGTTTGATCTTCTGCTCTTCTGTCAGTTTGCTGAGAATGATGGTTTCCAGGTTCATCCATGGTAGAGTATTAAAGGCTTCAAGAAGTCTTATTTAATCCAATTTCCTAAATACTATTTGATCACTTAATTTTTTTTTTGTAATTTTATTTGATATCTTGCATAATTGTTCTTAAGAATATACTTTAGGAAATACTAATACAGACATGGATTTCTTCTTGTCACAGATGTTAAACTGTTTTTAATGAAAAGATATTACTATAGCAATATAGCATTTTAACGTAATTCTTACATTTTTATTAATTTGCACTTTTCCCATAAATTCTCATTTTACCTTGTCACCTCTCCTTACATAAAGGTTCCATGGTGCTTAAGGGAATAGGACAGCATGGGCTTCCTTTCCTGGTTTCTGTCTGTTTTCCTCACTTTTTATGACTCATTTGTTGAGTGTTAGAGTCTCAAATTCACTTGAGATTAGATCTGAGGAAGAAAAAAACCAAAATCTTAGAAACAGAAGAACAGAATCTGATATTGCTGATATTCATATATATATTCATACATATATATTTGCAAACATTTTATCCATCAGACAGAAAGGAGCATAAACCCTCCATGTACAGAGCCTCAAAACTCTACTCATTTCACTCAAAGGTAAACTGAGTATAAAGGGTGCAGAACTCCTATATCCTTACTCTGCAAATTCTAAGCTCGTAAGAAATTCATAAATAACAAGCCTGTCTGAAGAGCCACAATTCCACCATTATAATGTTAAATTGTATAGTGAGTGTGGAGAAGGTATACATTACTGCTTCTCAGAAACAATATCTGAGCTTTGCCCTATGGTAGCCCCTTATAATTACCTATAGACATAACCTAATTTACAAAGAAATTCTATCTTCCATTTTCATACAAAATGGAAGGGAAAATCAAAATGCATTGATTTTTTTTTTCAGGGCTTGGGCTAAGTAGAGGCAAATTTTCCTCATTAGTGATACAATGTAAAGTGATAGTCTATATTAGTTGATATGCACTCTAAATACAAGCTTTCTTATGATGTTCAATTACCTAAACTGGCCTTAGTTGAATGTTAAAGACTCCCTGTTACAGCAAGAAAAAAACATCCAAAGGCAAATCTAAGAGGACAATAGGCACAAGGAGATCAAATAAAACTAGCAAGAGATATTGTTTGAACCACTGACAATTTTCTCCTCAGACCTTTGCTTTCTAACCACATTCTCCCACAGTAAAGAGCAAGCAAATTCCAGTGAAACTAACTGAACAATTTTGAAGACAAGCAGGTGTGAAACAAGTCTCTGGTATCACTTCATGTTAGACAAACAATAAATGAATATGTCTCTTAGTATGCAGTCTGGCTCATTTCCAGGCTGTGTGATTTAACAAGTAGGGCCCACAAGCCATGAGCCTAATTCACTTCTCAATTTGGTGACACAGAATGAAAGGGACATTCAGTTGTAAGAAGACCAAATGCAAACATATACATTAAAAAATATTTTTACTGGCGTCAAGGAACTAAACTTTTTTCTTTGAGCAAATAATTTCACTTATCTGTGCCTCAATTCCTGCATCTTTATTATGTAATAATAAAGTTATTCTAGACAATGTTTAAATTTAAACTGCATGATATAATAACTGTATTTCCCATCCTCTTTCTTTCTTTTTTAAGGACTTAGTTATCCCCAAACGTAAGTATACAGACTGGCTGTGTTATTTTCTGGTGAGTTTTGCAAAAATACAAGGTCTTAGGTTCTGCTCCTAGAGATTCTGATTCAGCAGGTCTAGGTGGTGTTCAAGAGCTTGCAATTTTAAAAAACTCTCCCAAGTGATAGTCAGTCAACATATAGTCACAGGCTTGGGAACCCTAATCTAGAGTTACAGCAGCCAGGAGTAAGATTGATGTTGCTCATTTAGAGCTGATCACATAGGATGTTTCAGTTACTAACAACAGAAAAACTGGAAGTCTGGTTTATACAATAAAGATATTTATAATCTCAAATAACTGGAATCTTGAAGGTTGGGCATGTGTCATGTTTTGGTTACATTTTCCTTTGATTTGGCAGCTCTGCTGACTCTGAAGCACTTTCAACCTCAGACTTTTGGTAAGTCTCTTTGCCTCTTATATTTGTTTTGGGAGGTAAGCAGTCTTTCCCAAAGCTTTCGTTCAGCCTCTGCCTTAAAATTTGTCAGCCAGAATTGAACCATGCACTCATGCATAAACTGGTTACCAGCAAAGGTATTACCAAGACCAATGGTTCTCAGCCTTGGCTGCACAGTGGAATCCCCTGGGAAATTTTTGAAAATTTGAATATCTGATTCCAACCTCGTGAGTTTCTGATTTAATTGGTCTGAGGTGTGGCCAGGACATCCAGAGTTTAAAAACTTTCCCAGTGATTCTAATGTACAGCCAAATTTGAAAACCACTGTCCATCCACATTCCATCCTGGAATAGAATGCTGCTGGAGAGTCAACTACCACAACCATGAAAATCCTTTAAAATTCCTTAAGCAAAATGTGCTTCTAACTTGTACAGGTCCTACAATCAGTTAGAAGGCTTGTAGACTCTCCCAAGGAAGAACAACTAGAAAGTGACAGAAATGTGTCTTTTTTGACCCTTAGACTAGGGTGCTTTGTACCATGAGATGCCTACTTCGGTGTCTAAAGTCAGCGCGGTAAGGAGGGCAAGTTATACAGAAAGCACTGCAGCTTATTCTGGGTGATTCCAGCACAGCACTGCAGCTTATCCTGGGTGATTTCTATATTGAACGATATCAATTAGAACTTGCTGTAGCCAGTAAAGCGTATTAGTAAAAAAAGTAAACAGATATCACAGGAATGGTAAATGATAAATTAAAATTATAGAAAATTTTCACTTTTGCTATGATATACTATGAGATCTTCACAAGAACAGCACGATCTTAGGTATGCATTGAGAAAAATTCTTTTAGAAAATCCTTCCTACAAAAATCTCTTCTTAATGAAACAGGGCAGAATCTATAAGAGGGAAAAGAATTGGTATAAAGGGGAGAAAAACATTAGAGTTTAAAAAATAGATTTAAAAATATATGCTTTTCCAAAAATATTCATAGAATTTAGCCAACTGCCTTTTAAGCAAAAGAATAATTCTGAGTTATTTACATGCCTGAAATCAGTGAGTGGATTTTTCTAAGTATACATTTACACTATGTTTACAACTTTGGATTTTTTTCAGCTTGCATTTGATAACTATTCAAGTTCTTATAAATGTAAATCAAAATGCCTTTCTTGGCATTTGCTGGTAAAGACTTTGTTTTGATGTTTGTAATGAAATGTTTGTAATGAAACTGTTGAAAATTCTCCTTTCAGATTACAAAGGAAAAAACCAAGATAAAAAGAATTCCTTAGAATAAAATGATTTCAGGAGAGGCGCTATGATTAAAGTTTAAAAAATCAGAAGAAAAAGAAATAGGGTAGCTATGAACTTATTAATACTTATTAATAAAATCTTATTAATTTTATTGATCAAAGGAGTTATGATTAAAGTTTAACAAATCAGAAGAAAAAGAAATGGGGTAGCTATAAACTTATTAACTCATTAATAAAAATTTTTATATTAAATTTAGGAGGTATCTAAATTTAAAATAAAACTTAAATAAAGATGACTTGAAGCCTCCAAATTAAATACTATTATGGTCCAGGCATAGTAACTCATTCCTGTAATTCCAGCACTTTGAGAGGCTGAGGCCAGAGGATGGTTTGAATTCAGAAATTTGAGAGCACCCTGAGAAACAAAGTGAGGCCGGGTCTGATGGCTCACGCCTATAGTCTTAGCTACTCAGGAGGCTGAGGCAGGAGGATTGCTTGAGCCAAGGAGGTTGAGGCTGCGGTGAACTATGATTGTGCCACTACACTCCAGCTTGGACACAGAGTGAGACTCCAACTCAAAAAAATAAATAAATAATATTATGTAGCTAAGGGACAGACTGTCTCCTCAAGTGAGTCCCTGACCCCCTTGCCTCCTGACTGGGAGGCGTCTCCCAGCAGGGATCAACAATCTCCTCATACAGGAGAGCTCCAGCTAGCAACTGGCAGGCGGCCCTCTGGGGCGAAACTTCTAGAGGAAGGAACAGGCAGCAATCTTTGCTGTTCTGCAGCCTCCGCTGGTGATGCTCAGGCAAACACGGTCTGGTGTGGACCTGCAGTAAACTCCAGCAGACCTGCAGCAGAGAAGCCTGACTGTTAGGAGGAAAACTAACAAACAAAAAATATAGCATCAATATCAACAGGAAAGGACATCCACACAGAAACCCCACCCAAAGGTCACCAACATCAAAGACTAAAGGTAGACAAATCCATGAAGATGAGGAAAAACCAGTGCACATAAGGCTAAAAATTCCAAAAACCAGAATGTCTCTTGTCCTCCAAAGGATCACAACTCACCAGCAAGGGAACAAAACTGGACAGAAAATGAGTTTGACGAATTGACAGATGTAGGCTTCAAAAGGTGGGTAATAACAAACTCCTCTGAGCTAAGGGAGCATGTTCTAACCCAATGCAAAAAAGCTAAGAATCTTGAAAACAGGTTAGAGGAATTGCTAACTAGAATAACAAGTTTAGAGAAGAAAATAAATGACCTGATGGAGCTGAAAAACAGCACAAGAACTTTGTGAAACATACACAAGTATCAATAGCCACATGATGAAGCAGAAAAAAGTATATCAGAGATTGAAGATCAACTTAGTGAAATAATGTGAGACGACAAGATTAGAGAAAAAAGAATGAAAAGGAATGAACAAAACCTCCAAGAAATATGGGACTGTGTGAAAAGACCAAACCTATGTTCGATTGGTTTATCTGAAAGTGATAAGGAGAATGGAACCAAGTTGGAAAACACACTGCAGGATACTATCTAGGAGAGCTTCCCCAACCTAGCAAGAAAGGTCAACATTAAAATTCAGGAAATAAAGAGAACACCACAAATATGCTCCTCAAGAAGAGCAACCCTAAGACACATCATCGTCAGATTCACTAAGGTTGAAATGAAGGAAAAAATTTTAAGGGCAGCCAGAGAGAAAGGTCGGGTGTCTTACAAAGGGAAGCCCATCAGACTAACAGCAGATCTCTCTGCAGAATCCCTACAAGCTAGATGAGAGTGGGGGCCAATATTCGACCATCTTAAAGAAAATAATTTTCAGCCCAGGATTTCATATCCAGCCAAACTAAGCTTTATAAGTGAAGGAAAAATAAAACAGTTTACAGACAAGCAAATGCTGACAGATTTTGTCACCACTAACCCTGCCTTGCAAGAGGTCCCGAAGAAAGCACTAAATATGGAAAGGAAAAAGTGTTACCAGCCACTGCAAACCCACCAGCTCGCTTCACCAGCCTCTGGAAGTGCACTAATGGTTGCATCCTGAAACTTCAACTCCTTTTGAAATCCTGGGCGATTTCCTCACCATCCTCTGGAAAGGCAGCTTCTAGATGAGAAGCTCAACCAGTTTCTGGTAATGAGGAAGGGTCCAGCTCTGCAGCGATGCGGTTTTTTCACCCCGTTGGCAGAGGAGGCGATTTACCTGGCAGCTTTAGCGGCCTGCTGTTTCTGGAGGTGAAAGTGGAGAGGCTCCCACCAGTGGAACCGAGCAGTCAGCTTGGTTCGGGCCATTTTCTTTCACCCAACGCCTGAGTCAGACCGCTTGTGCTGTCCAGGGAGAAGCCCAGTCGCCCGACAAAGGAAATGTGCTCCTCCAATGAACAATCAAACCGCTCTGCACCTAAATGTTTTTTGTTACTAATTTCTTGTCTAATTCTGTTGGAGTCAGAAAAGTGATTTGTATGAGACTAATTTTTTAAATTCATTTTTTCTTGCTCTATGGCTACAAATGTGGTCAATCCTATGTGTGCTTGAAAAGAATGAGTTATCAAATTACTGGGTACAAGGCTCTCTCTATATAGACAAATATCCATTAGACCAAGTTTATTAGTTATGTTGTTCAAATATTTTATTTCCTTGATGACATTTTTGTCTACGTGGTATATCAATTGCTGAAAAAAGTTAGTATCTCCTGTTATGATGATGGGTTTGGTATTTTGGCCAAATTTTGCTTTAGGTGTTTGGTGCTATATTTTAGTGCATGTAGAATTACTGTATCCTCTTGGCAATTTGAAGCTTTTATTATTATACACTGGTCCTCTTTAATGATTCTCTTCAGCCTTAAAATCTATTTTGTCTTAAAATCTATTTTTGTATGTTTGTTTTCTTTTGATAATCATCTCAATAGAAAGGCTGTCATGTAATATCCATATATTTATTACATTTATACAGTCTTATTATCCCTTCTTTTTTTAAATAGACTTTATTTCTAGAAGAGTTTAAGTTTTATAAAAAATTTCCAGGATAGTATATAGCTTTCATGTACCTCCTTACTCAGCTTCCCCCATTGCTAACACCTTACATTAATTAGTATGGTACATTTGTTACAATTAATGAACCATCACTGATCCATTATTATTAACTGAAATTTATAGTTTATTCAGATTTCCTTAGTTTTTACTTTTGCTGCTCCAGGATTCCATCCTAGATGCCACATTTATTTAGTCATCATGTCTCCATAGGCTCCTACTGGCTATGACAGTTTCTCAGACTTCCCATGTTTTTTATGACTGACAGTTTTTAGGAGTGCTAGTCAAGTATTTTGCAGGGTGTCCCTCTATTGGAATTTGTCTGATGTTTTTCTCATAACTAGACTTGGTTTATGAGTTTTGGGGAGTAAGATTATAGAGATAAAGTGCCATTCTCATCATACCATATCAAGGCTGCATTCTATCAACATAATTTATCATTCTTGACATTGACCTTGATCATCTGGCCGCGATAGTATTTGTCAGATTCCTCCACTGTAATGTTACTCTGTTCTCCCCCTTTCCATAGTGTGTTTTCGGAAGGAAGTCATTATGTACAGTTCATACTTAAGGAGTGGGGAATTATGCTCCATCTCCTTGTTGGGGGTGTATATACATGACTTACTTGTAATTCTTCACAAGGGAAATCAGTGTTTTCTTCCCCATTTATTTATTTAATCATTTAAATCATGGATATATATTTTATACTTCGGGTTATAATCCAATACTACTTTATTATGTTGCTGAAACTGCTCCAGTTTTTTTTTATTGAGAACTCATTCACTTGGCTCCTCTGCTCCTTTAGAGAGAAAGAGTGTGTGTGTGTGTGTGTGTGTGTGTGTGTGTGTGTGTAATTCTTTACTTTCTGGCACTACAAGATTCTCCAGGATTATTATCTATATTTCTTATCCCAGTTCTAGAACCAGCCATTTCTACAAGGAGTTCTGGATCCTTTCATTGGAGAATGACATTAGAAACCAAATCTGGACACTAGATGTTTGTTACTACTGGGTTACCATTGTTTCTAGACCTCTCAGCAGACAGAGCAAAAAAAAAAAATGCGTGTATATTAGTTGATGTATATATATATAGATATATATAGCTAGATAGATACAGATGTACATATCCATAATTATTTTTATGTGTAACCATCTATCTCTGTATTAAGCTAACAAAAGTTCATACAAGTGAATCCAGCTCTATCTTCTGATAGATTTCTTCACCCTTATCTTTCAGTTTTTTATTTCTTCACTTCTCTTACTGGAATTTTAATTTCTAAAAATGTTTGAAATTATTTGAATGTACCTTAAATATAATGATCCATTCTAATTTAATGAATGCAATATCTTTATCTGTTTGAGAACATTAATGACGGGGTTTTCATTTTAATTGTCTTCTTCCTGCAGAGTCTCCATTTCTCCAGGTTGCTGAGCCCCTGCACCCTCTGCCATTTGCTTGTTTAATCACTGTATTTTCTATGAAATGCTTTCTTCATGTATCTTTGGGTCTTTGATTATCTACTCATTTTTAAAAGTAGGACATATAATATTTACCTGGAAACCCTGAGCATATGGGTGAAACATGTCAATTGTAATCATCACTCTAAAACAGGGCATCTTAACCTTTTTTGTACCACTAATCACTGGCAGTCTAGTGAAGTCAATGTACCCTTCTTAGAAGTATGTTTTGAAGTATACAAAATAAAATACATAGGATTAAAAAGGCACACATTTTATTTAAAATGAAAACAAATTCTACAAAATACAGTTATTAAAATATATAAAAACAAATCAGTGATACATAAGTGTATTGCTTATGTATGCTTATTTTCTATTTCTTTGATTTTTCCCCCTTAACTTTAATTCCTTCTTATACATTTTTGGTTTCGATTTACTATTCTTTTCTCGCTTCCAGAGATAGAAATTTAGATAAGTAACTTTTGCCTTTTCTTTCTCTACTCTGATATGGATTTATATCTATTAATTTCCCTTTAAGATTTACTTAGCTATATCCTAGAGTCTTAATATGCTGTGTCTTTGTTATAATTTAGTACAAAATATTTCCAAATACCTGTTTGTTATTATTTTTAATGCATAAATTATTAAGGGACATATAACTTAACTTACAATTTGCTTTCTAACACCAATTATCTAATATTAATACTTCAGCTCAATTCTGACACTACACAGAGAGAGCACGGACTCCACGGGACAGGTTCTCAGTCCCACATGACTGCCTCTACTTCAGAGACTAGCTACAAGTTTTGGGTGTCCCCAAGCCACCTCTACTTCTACCTGCCCAATAACAAGTTTAAAACTCCCTACAACCTCCTCAGGTTTTATAATTTGCTAGAATGACTCACAGAACTCATAAAAGTGCTGTACTTACAACTACCATTTTATTATGGATGCAAATGAATACCAGAAGAAGTACACAGAGCAAATCTGGAAGAGTCCTGAACACAGGAGCTTCTGTTTCTGTGGAGTCAGGGTACACTACCCTTTAAGTACATCAGTATCCACCAACCAGGAAGCTACCTCAAGCTTCAGTGGTCAGAGTTTTTAATTAAGGGTTCATTATGTAGTCACAATTGATTAAATCATTGGCTATATAATTGAACTCAGTCTCTTCCCTAGAGGTTGGGGGGATGGGGCTGAAGGTTTTAATCCTCTAATCAGATGCTTGGTTTTTCTGACATGACCACCCTCTTCCTCAACAGTATCTAAGGGCTTCTCATGAGTCACCCCACTAGTAGAAACTCAGCTATACTAGTGACACAATACAAAGTTATGAATAACGAAAGACATTCATTCCTATTAGGAGTGCGGTGGCATGATCACGGCTCACTTCAGCCTCGACCTCCTATGCTTAAGTAATCTTCCCACATCAGCCTCCTGAGTAGTTGGGACTACAGGCCTATGTCACCATGCCCAGCTAATTTTTTATAGAGTTAGCATTTTGCCATGTGCTCATGATAGCCTCAAACTCTTGGGCTTAAGCAATTCTCCTGCCTCAGCCTCCCAAAATGCTGAGATTACAGGCATGAGCCACCACACCTGCGCCTTCTTGTTTTTTTCTTTTTTAACTTTTATTTTAAGTTCAGGGAAACGTGCAGGTTTGGTATACAGATAAATTGTGCGTCATAGGGGTTTGATGTACAGATTTTTTCATCACCCAGGTAATAAGCCCAGTACTTGATGCATAGTTTTTTGATTCCCCTCCCTCCTTTTACTCTCCACCCTCAAGTAGGCCTCGGTGTCTGTGTTCACTTTTTTGTGTCTGTGTGTGCCAAGTGTTTAGCTCCTACTTATAAGTGAGAACACACAGTATTTGGTTTTCTGTTTCTGCATTAGTTGCCTAGGTTATTGGCCTCCAGCTCCATCCATGTTCCTACAAAGGACACAATCACATTATTTTTCATCATTGCATAGTATTCTGGGTGTACATGTACCACATTTTCTTTAAGCGCTCTACATTGTTGGGCATTTAAGTTGATTCCATGTCTTTGCTATTGTGAATACTGCTGTGATAAACACACTTATGCATGTGACTATATGGTAGAATGATATATATTTATTTGCATATATACTCAATAATGGGATTGCTGGATCAAATGAAAATTCTGTTTTGAGCTCTTTGAGAAATTGTGAAACTGATTTCCACAATGGCTGAACAAACTTACATTCCCTCCAGTAATGTCTAAGCATTCCCTTTTACCTGAAATCTTGCCAGCATTTCCTATTTTTAGACTTTTTAATAAAAGCCATTCTGACCAGTGTGAGATGGTATTTCTTTGCAGTTTGGTTTGCATTAGTGATGTTGAGCATTTTTTTCATAAGCTGGTTGGCCGCATGTATGTTTTCCTTTAAACATCATTCATTAAAGTCCTTTGCCTACTTTTCAATGGGGTTGTTTGGTTTTTGCTTGCTAATTTGTTTACATTTCTTACAGATTCTGGATATTAGACCTTTATTGGATACATAATTTGCAAATATTTTCTCCCATTCTCTATGCTGCCTTGTTATTCTGTTGACAGTTTCTTTTGGTGTGCAGAAGTTCTTTAAGCTTAATTTGGTCCCATCTGTTCATTTTTATTTTTGTTGCAATTGCTTTTGGCTACTTCCTCATGGAATCTTTGCCAGGGCCTATGTCCAGAATAGTAGTTCCCAGATTATCTTCCAGGTTTTTTTTTTATATATATAGTTTTAGGTTTTACATTTAAGTCTTTAATGCATCTTGAGTTGATTTTTGTATATGGTGTAAAAACGGGAAGCATCCAGCTTCAATCTTGTGCATATGGTTAGATATGCACAATATCATTTACCGAATACAGAGTCATTTCCCCATTTCTTGTTTTGTCAACTTGTCAAGGATCAGATGGTTGTAGGTGTGCAGCATTATTTCTGAGCTCTCTATTCTGTGCCATTCATCTATGTGTCTGTTTTTGTACTAGTATCTTGCTGTTTTGGTTACTATAGCCTTGTAGTATAGGTTGTAGTCACATAATGTGATGCCTCCAGCTTTATTCTTTTGTTTGTTTATTTGTTTTGAGACTGGCTCTTGCTCTGTCACCCAGGCTGGAGTGCAGTGGCATGATCTTGGTCCACTGCAACCTCCACCTCCCGGGTTCAAACAATTCTCCTACCTCAGCCTCCTGAGTAGCTGGGATTACAGGCCCCCACCACCACACTCAGCTAATTTTTGTAGTTTTTAGTAGAGATGGGTTTTCACCATGTTGGCCAGTCTGGTCTTAAACTCCTGACCTCAAATGATCTGCCTCCCTCAGCCTTCCAAAGCGCTGGGATTACAGGCATGAGCCACTGTGCCCGACCCCAGCTTTATTCTTTTTGCTCAGGATTGCCTTGGCTGTTCAAGCTCTCTTTTGGTTACATATGAATTTTAAAACAGGCTTTTCTAATTATCTGAAGAATGTCACTGGTAGTTTGGTAGAAATAGCATTGAATCT
>NW_016107501.1:3903148-3923267 GCF_001604975.1 Cebus imitator
TTTTTTTTGGCTATTGTGAATGAGATTGCATTCCTCATTTGGCTCCCAATTTGGATGTTGGTATATAGAAATGCTATTGATGTTGTACATCAATTTTGTATCTTGAAACTAAAGAAATTGTCTATTGGATGTAGGAGCTTTTGAGCAGAGACTATGGGGTTTTCTAGGTATAAAATCATATTGTCTGCAAGCAGAGATAATTTGACTTCCTCTTTTCTTATTTGGATGCCTTTTATTTCTTCCTGTTGCCTGATGGCCCTGTCTGGGACTTCCAGTATTATGTCAAATAGGAGTGATGAGCATGGGTATCCTAGACCTGTTCCAATTCTCAAGAAGAATGAGTCCAGCTTTTGCCCATTCAGAATGATATTGGCTGTAGGTTTTCCATATACAGCTCTCAATATTTTGAGGTGTGTTCCTTCAATATCTAGCGTATTGAGGAGTTTAACATGAAGGGATGTTCAATTGTATTGAAAGCCTTTTCTGTATCTATTGCAATAATCATGTGCTTTTTGTTTTTAGTTCTGTTTATGTGGTGAATCATTTATTGGTTTGCATATGTTGAAGCAACCTTGCATTCCAGGATTAAAGTCTACTTGATTGTGGTAGATAAGCTTTCCGATTTGCTGCTGGATTCAGTTTCCTAGTATTTTTTTTTTTTTCTCCTCTGCAAGGTTTTTATATTAGGATGATACTGGCCTCATAGAATGAGTTAGGGAGGAGTTCCTCCTCCTCAATTTTTTGGAACAGTTTCAGTAGGAATGGTACCAGTTCTTCTTTGTACATTTGGTAGAATTTGGCTGTGAATTCATCTGGTCCTGGGCCTTTTCTATTTGGTAGTATATTTTTATTACTAAATTATGCTAATAATGCTAATTTAGATTATTTTTTAAAGAAAGAAAAAAAATGAAAGAAAGAAGGAAAGAAAAAAAGAAAAAATAAAAAAGAATGAAGGAGAGGAAGAAAGAGACAGGGGGAGAGAGAATGGAAGTGTTGCTTTATTGCCCAGGCTAAAATGTAGTCTAAAAATGAGTATTGAAAACCTCTTTTATACCGATAGTCGTGCTTAATAATGGAGACAGGAAAAAATGAGGGAAGAAAATAACAAACAAGCAGCCAACCAATATTTCATTTAAACCTGTAAGTAGGTGTGATGTGGTGCTGATAAGAGTGTATATTTTGTGTATTTAAAGTGGAGAGTTCTATAAATGTTTATTAAGTTTACTTGTTCTGGATCTGAGTTCAAGTCCTGGATATCCTTGTTAATTTTCTGTCTCGTTGATCTGTCTGATATTGATGTTGAAGTCTCCCACTATTATTGTGTGGGAGACTAAGTTTCTTTATAAGTCTTATGTATCTGGATGTTCCTGTATTGGGTGCATATATATTTAGGATCATTAGCTCTTCTTGTTGCATTGATCCTTTTACCGTTATGTAATGTCCTTCTTTGCCTCTTTTGATCTTTGTTGCTTTAAAATCTATTTTATGGGGCGAGAATTGCAACTCCTGCTTTTTATTTATTTATTTATTTTTGCTCTCCATTTGCTTGGCAAATCTTTCTCCATCCCTTTGTTTTGAGTCTTTGTGTATAGATGGGTCTGGATGCAGTATACAAATGGGTTTTGGCTGTGTCTTTTGATTGGGGGATTTAGTCGAATTTAATACTGCCATTTGATGTTAGCTAGCTGTTTTCCCCATTAGCTGATGTAAATTCTTCATTCTGTTGATTCTCTTTACTTTTTGGTATATTTTTGGAAAGGCTGATACTAGTTGTTCCTTTCTATGTGTAGTGGTTCTTTCAGAAGCTCTTGTAAAGCAGGCCTGGTGGTGATGAAATCTCTGAGTACTTGCTTGTTCACAAAAGATTTTATTTTTCTTTTGCTTATGAAGCTTAGTTTGGCTGGATATGTTATTCTGGGTTGAAAGTTCTTTTCTTCAAGGATGTTGAATATTGGCCCCCACTCTCTTCTGGCTTGTAGGGTTTCTGCTGAGAGATCTGCTGTGAGTCTGATAGTCTTCCCTTTTTGGGTAACCTGACCTTTCTCTCTGGCTGCCCTTAGTATTTTCTCCTTCATTTCAACCCTGGTGAATCTGGCGATTATGTGCCTTGAGGTTGGTCTTCTTGAGGAATATCTCTGTGGTGTTCTCTGTATTACCTGGAGTTGAATATTGTCCTGCCTTGCTAGACTGGGAAAGTGTTCCTGAATAATATCTGAAGAGTATTTTCCAGCTTGGATTGATTATCTTCATGACATTCAGGTACACCTATCAAACGTAGATTAGGTCTTTTCACATAGTCCTATATTTCTTGGAGATTTTGCTCATTCCTTTTTATCCTTTTTTCTCTAATCTTGTCTTCTCGTTTTATTTCATTAAATTGGTCTTCGACCTCTGATATCCTTTCTTCTGCTTGATCAATTCGGCTGTTAAAACTTGTGCATGCTTCGCGAAGTTCTCGTGTTGTATTTTTCAGCTCTATTAATTCACTTATATTCCTCTCTAAATTGTCTATTCTTGTTAGCATTTCTTCAAACATTTTTTCAAAATTCTTAGTTTCTTTGCATTGGGTTAGAACAAGTTCTTTTAACTCACAGAAGTTTCTTATCATCCACCTTTTGAAGCCTACTTCTGTTAATGGAACACACTCGTTCTCCATCAGGCTTCCGTTGCTGATGAGGAACTGTGATCTCTGTAGAGGGAGAGGCGTTCTGATTTTGGGTATTCTCAGCCTTTTTAGGCTGGTTTCTTCCCTTCATTATAAATTTATCCATCTGTTGTTTTTGTAATTACCAACTTTCTAATTAGGTTTCTGAGTGGACGTCCAACTTTTTGATTCCCAGCACGGGAATCTGAGCAACCCACTGCACCTGGTAAAAAAGCGGCGTTAAGAATGATGGTGCTTTTCTGACTCTGCACCAAGAACCGCCGCACTGAGGAGCTGGCAAAACTGCCACGCTGGCCACAAGAGTCGCGCGGGCAACCTGCGGGGCTCCTCTGCTGGGAGTCTCCTGGTCCGTGAGCAACAAAAATTCGTCTGAAAGTGTGGCATCCTCTAGTTCTCTGCGCTTTCACTGGGAGCTACGATCCCGAGCTGCTAGTGATCAGCCATCTTGGATCTCTGTTTTTTTATTTTTTTATTGTATTTTATTTTTTATTTTTTTCTGTTAAAGAATGCTTTATTAATACAAATACAAACTCTAAAGCACTAAGAAATTAAAATATGTCACAGCAAAGAGGTGGCAATTCAACATCCAGGGTCGACAGAATGCTTGAAGGAGGCTGCAACAGATTGGTTTCCCATGGTGGAGAGGGCATCTTCACAGGTGAAGGAGGGCCCAGCTGAAACAGCTTTTCAAGCTCTCTCTCCTCGTCAAGGATCATAAGAGGCACTCCACTCAAGGGTAGGTGTGCAATATTTGGTAGTACTTTTTATTGCTGATTAAATTTCAGAACTCATGATTGGTCCATTCAGGGGTTCAATTTCTTCCTGGTTCAATCTTAGGAGGTTGCATGTTTCCAGGAATGTATCTGTTTCTTCTAGGTTTTCCAGTTGTGTGCATAGAGGTGCTTATAGTAGCCTCTGAAGAATTGTTTGTATTTCTGTGGGGTCAGGGTTAATGTCCCATTTGTCATTTCTGTTTGCATTTATTACAATCTTCTCTCTTTTTAAAATCAATCTTATTTATTTTTTCATATAACCATCTTCTGTATTTGCTGGTTTTTGGTATTTTTTTTAAATCCATTTTCCTTCAGTTTAGCTATTTTTTTGTTGTTATTTTTTATCTTCTGCTAGCTTTGTGGTTGATTTTCTCCTGTTCCCCTAGTTCCTCTAGGTATAATGCTAGGTTGTTAATTTGAGATCTTTCCAACATTTTCCATGTGGGCATTTAGTGCTATAAACTCTCTTAACACTGTTTTAGCTCTGTCCCAGAGATTCTGGTATGTTGTATCTTTGTTCTCGTTAGTTTCAAAGAATTTCTTAATTTCTGCCTTAATTTCATTGTTTATCCAAAAGTAATTCAAGAGCAGGTTGTTTAATTTCCATGGAATTATGTGGTTTTGAATAATTTTCTTAGTATTGATTTCTATTTTTATTGCACTGTGGTCTGAGAGTATGTTTGTTATAATTTTGTGTTGTTTTAATTTGCTGAGGATTGTTTTATGGTTAACTGCATGGTCAATTTTAGAGTATGCACCATATGCAGATGAGAAGAATGTATATTCTGTTGCTTTTGGGTGAAGAGCTCTGTAAAGGTCTATCAGATCAATTTGTTCCAATGTTGAGTTTAGGTCCTGAATATCTTTGTTAATTTCCTGCCTCTATGATCTGTCTAATATTGTCAGTGGAGTGTTGAAATATCCCACTATTATTGTGTGAGAGCCTATGTCTCTTTGTAGGTCTCTAAGAACTTGCTTTATTAATTTGGGTGCTCCTTTGTTGGGTGCATATGTATTTAGGATAGTCAGGTCTTCTTGTTTAATTGAAACTTTTACCATTGGTTAATGGCCTTCTTTGTCTTTTCGAGTATTGTTAGTTTAAATTCTCTTTTGTCTGAAATTAGAACAGCAGACCCTACTTTTTTTCTGTTTTTATTTGCTTAGTAGATTTTTCTCTATTCTTTGGATCCAGCTTACAGTGTCTGTGTTAGTCAGGGTTCTCCAGAGGAACAGAACTAATAGGGTATTCATATATATATAAGGGAGTTTACTGGGTGAATTGGCTCACACAATCACAAGACAAAGTTCCATGATAGGCCAATTGCAAGCTGGGGAAGAAAGAAGCCAGTAGTGGCTCAGTCTGAGTCCAAAAGCCTCAAAAGCAGGGAAGCTGACAGTGTAGCCTTCAGTCTGTTGCTGAAGGCCTGAAAGCCCCTGGCAAATCACTGGCCTAAGTCCAAGAATCCAAAGGTCAAAGAACCTTAAGTCTGGTGTCCAAAAGCAGGAGGACTAGAAGGAAGCATTAAGCATGGGAGAAAGATGAAAACCGGAAGACTCAGCAAGTTGACTTATCTCACCTTCTTTTGCCTGCCTTGTTCTAGCCATGGTGGCAGCTGATTGGATGGTGCCCCTTCACATTGAGGGTGGGTCTTCCTTTCCCAGTCTACTGACTAAAATGTCAGTCTCCTCTGGTAACACCCTCACAGACAGACCCAGAAACAATACTTTACCAGCTATTTAGGCATCCATCAATCCAACCAAATGGACACCTAATATTAACCATCTCAGTGTCATTGAATTTGAGATGGGTACCTTGTAGACAGCATGCATGTGGGTCTTGCTCCTTTATCCAACTGTGCCTTTTAATTGGGACATTTAGCCCATTTTTCATTCAAGGTTAATTTTGATATATGTGGATTTGATCCTATCAATAGGTTGTTAGCTAATTATTCTGCAGACTTGATTATGTGTTTCCTTTATAGTGTCAATGGCCTATGTATTTAAGTGTGTTTTTGTGGTGGCCAGTAATGGTCTTTCCATTCCATATTTAGCACTCCCTTAAGGACTTTTTATAAGGTATGTCTGTTGTTAATGAATTCCCTTAGCATTTGCTTGTTTGAAAAGGATCATGTTTCTCCTGCACTTACAACACTGAGCTTGGCTGGTTATGAAATTCTTGGTTGGAATTTCTATTCTTCAACAATGCTGTATATGGAACCAAAATCTCTTCTGGCTTGTAAGGTTTCTGCTGAAAGGTCCACTGTTAGCCTACAGAGTTCCCTTTGTAGGTGACCTGCCCTTTCACTCTAGCTGCCTTTAGCATTTTTATTTCATTTCATTCTTGGAGAATCTGATGAATATGTGTATTGGGATTATGATCTTGAATAAGTATCTTGCAAGCTTTCTCTGCATTTCCTGGATTTGAATGTTGTCCTGTCTAGTGAGGTTGGGGAAGTGGTATCCTCACATGTGTTTTCCAAGTTTCTTGTTTTCTCTCCCTGTCTTTCAGGGATGCCATTGAGTCACAGATTTGGTCTTTTTTACATAATTTCATGTTTCTCAGAAGTTTTCTTTATTCTTCTCTTATTTTTCTCTGAATGAGTTATTTTGGAGAGACAGCCTTTGAGTGCTGAGATTTTGTCCTCAGCTTGGTCACTTTTGCTGTTAGTACTTGTGATTGTATTATGAAATTCTTAAAGTGAGTTTTTTCAGCTATGACAATTCAACTCAGTTCTTTTTTGAAATGGCTATTTCATCTTTTAGTTCTGTGCCCATGTTTCTTTTTTGAGGGGTTATTCTGATTCATGGGTTCCCTCTGGCAGGGACCACAGATGGCAGAGAGGTCATATCCTTGCTGGCTCAGCTCAAATATGCTGTCCAAGTGTTTCCTGGGGTAAAATGGGGCTGCACAGAGTTAAGACAGAAGTGGGACCACTGAGCTTACAGTGGTAGCAGGTGTGGCCCATCTGGCTACCAGAGATGGAGGTAGATGAGTGTCCTGCCCTGCTATCTGGCTGTTTCCAGGACAACAGGAGGCTACACTCCTCAGCAAATTCAGGCAGAATTAGGACTGTTGGGCTGGAAGCTCTAGCAGGCTGGCTTTTTTGGCTATGAGAGTATGAGAGGCAGGAATGTGCGGAGTTTCCCACTCTGCCATCTGAGTGTTTCCCAGCACAATGGGAATCAGTGCCTGCCAGCAACCAATAATTCTGACTCTAAGGGAGTTCTAGAGGCTGGGAAGCCCAAGACCAAGATGCTGGCAGATTTGATGTCTGGTGAGGGCCTGCTTCCAAGGTTCATAAATGGCACATGCTCACTGTATCCTCACATGGTAGAAGGGGTCCCAACTCTAGATTCTAACTTGAAATTTAACCTTCAATTTGACAGCACTCAAAGGCTATCTCTCCAAAATAACTTAGTCAGAGAAAAATAAGGAAGAATAAAGAAAACTTCTGAGAAATAGGGAGTTTTTTAACCATGCAAATTCTATGTATTCAGGAATAAATAGTTTGAGAGCCAAAAATAGATTTGAAATCTCAGAGAAAGGTTTGTGGTTTTCTTTTCTTTTTTTTCACCTCTACCCAGAACTTAGAACTCACAGACATTTTTTTTTTCTATTTGCCTCTCTGTGGAAATTTTCATTTAATTTAAGCTGTGCTTCTTTTTATTAAAGCAGCCAGTGGTGTACTGGTAAATATTTAGCAAATTACTGTCTGACAAGAAAAGGGTGCCCTGCTTTACAGCCTATGTGGATTTCTGTGGAGTAACTACTCTCACTATGGCTTATTTAAAGCCACTTCTATGAAGCCATTCAGCTGGCAAAATTCCTGAAGATGTAACAATTGATTTTTACAAACAAGTACACTTCCACAGCTTGGCTTTATGTGGGTAAGACTCTAGGCTGTGTAGTCTGTAACAACCCCATGACTTAGAACACAGTCCCCTCCTTCCTGCGAACTTCTATGTGTGGAACCTCTTGGTCACAGAGTTCTATACATGTACTTAAGGGATGTGGCAATTTCAGTACTCACTTTCCTTCATGGACTGGTTTGTTTTGCTTTGTTCTTAGCCTCAAATGATTCTTACCTTTTCCATTATCTTTCATTGATTTAAAAGTGTGTATGTCTATGTCTATATGTGTGTGTTCTTATACCCCACATCCCCAGATGTTTTGTATCTGCAGGATTTCAGGATCTATGTCTGTCATATTGCCAGAAGTGGATGCCTGTAAATAATTTTCTCATGAGACACTAATCCACCAAAATCCTAATCAGTTGTCATAGGCAATAATTTTAAAAGATTTTATTTATCAACTGAACACATGATAGTATCTATTAAAAATGCTTTCTTCCACATACATTACTAATGGATTATGTAAAGAATGCAAAACATATTCATTTAGCACCATTCTCATTATAAACACTTCAAAATGTCAAGCATCACTAACCATGAATGAGTTTATGATGTCTTCTATACATTGTCTGAAGGAGTGATTTTCAAACAGTTTTCAGACTTTCTCTATGAAAGTCTAATAGTCCCATGAATTTGTTTCAGGACACTGCAAGGAGCAAAGAGGATTGGTCAGGGGCCTATTCCAGCTTTCAACTTGTATTAGATTTATACTATTGGACATCAGTATAAGATTTTGTTTGAAGACCAGTTTCATAGCTATTAAAATTTTGCAACTCCTTTTTTTATTTTGACTTCCATCTCTAGAGGCTCAAAGTTGTAACCTCCAATCGAATTTAGGGCATATTATAAATAAACTGTGTTCCTTAACTGGGTCTGTGTTTATTCAGGCTACATGTTCTAATTTCCAATAACTCCATATTATCAGACCGCATTGACACAGGAAGAGCTAGTGAATATTGTGTAGCTTCTGTCACGAAAAGGTTTCTGGGTTCTTAGAATGCTTGCGAATTGTATATAGTTGCCAGGGACAATTTGCTGCCTTTTAAATCTTTTTAAAGTCAGCTGAGAAACATTTTTAGTATCTCATTTTCCTTGTTACCTTCTTTGGAGTCTCTATCAAACAGATAAATCATCAAAGGGAAGATAACATTAAAGGAAACCATTAACAGAAGAAAAAGGGAATAAAGAAATCCACAAATGACCTCCTTGAAAGTCAGGAGCTGACCAAGCTCCTTTCAGCAGCATAAGTAGCCACTTCTTTCTTAAGTACCTATGATGTGTATGTGTGTATGTGTGTGCTTGTGAGTATGTATGTGTGTGTTTCAAGGCTTTAGTATTTGATCTTTTAAATGAAGTCAAGTGTCAGTTTGAAAATGGGACTTGGAGGTAGTGAGTTAAATAAAAACCTTTGTTATCTTGTCCCCCACAGTATGTCTGGAAGGCTGTTGTATTCTCAGCATAATTAGGGAGGGAAGGGATAAAATCTTGTAATGTTTGCTTTTACTCAGCCTCTCTACATGCTCACTTTTACTGACATGAACCCATCCAGGATTTTATTATGTTTTTTTTTCTCTCTCAAATGTTTAGTACAGCTAACATGCAACTTATACCAAAACTTAACTCTTCAGTTATTCAGTCTCATCAACTCAACACAGGGAGGAAAATTATGCATCAAGGGCCAAACCCACTCAGAGAAAAAAAACTAAATATACGTGTATCTGAGTTTGAAAACCAATTATAGCTTTGATGAATTTGTGCTTGCTAACAAGTTGGGGTAGGGGGGTTGGAAAGCTATTATCATCTGAAAGGTGGAAATTTATTTATTTATTTATTTACCTTTGCAGTACAGATATTGATCAATGACTAACACTCCCCAACACCTCATTGTGCCAGACCTGGGAGTCATCATTGCCTTCTCCTTCTCTCTTTTTTCTCCTATTGATACATCTGGAAGCCCACTGTATTCTTAGCATAATTGGGAAGGGACAAAGCCTTGTAATGAAGGCTGTTTGCCAAAGCTCTCTTACTGATAACAATCCATCTAGGGTTTTATAGTGTTTTTTTTTCTTCCTCTAGTGGGCTTCCAGATGTCTCTCTGTCTATCCTTCTATCTATCTATCTATCTATCTATCAATCATCTGGGGTTATAGTAAAAATTAAGTCAGATGTGTTCAAAAGTTATAAATAGATGGATAATTTACTGATTCATTATAAGGAATTGGTTCACATGATTATGGAGGTTGATACGATTTGGTTCTCTGTCCCCACCCAAATCTCATCTCAAATTGTACTCCCATAATTCCCATGTGTTGTGGAGGGAACTGGTGGGAGAAAATCTGAATCATGGAGGCAGTTTTCCCCATACTGTTCTCATAGTAGTGATTAAGTCTCGTGAGATCTGATGGCTTTATTAGGGATTTCCGATTTTGTATCTTTTTCATCTTCTCTTGCCTCAGCCATGTAAGAAGTGCCTTTTGCCTTCCACCATTATTCTGGGAGGTCTGAGACCTCCCAGCCATGTGGAACTGTAAGTCCAATTAAACCTCTTTTGCTTCGCAGTCTTGGGTATGTCTTTATCAGCAGCATTAAAATGGACTAATACAGTAAATTGGTACCAGTAGAGTAGAGTGTTGTTGAAAAGATACTTGAAAATGTGGAAGTGACTTTGGAACTGGGTAACAGGCAGAGGTTGAAACAGTTTAGAGGGCTCAGAAGCAGACAGGAAAATGTGGGAAAGTCTGCAACTTCCTAGAGTCTTGTTGAAGGGCTTTGACCAAAAGGCTGACGGTGAAATGGACAATAAGGTCCAGGCTGAGGTGGTCTTAGATGGAGATGATCAACTCTCAGTTAATAAATTAATTACACATAAGGCTGTTAGAAGTCTTTAGATGCAGGACTATCACGTGGTAAGTACCCAGTATCAATCAAATGCTGCTCAGACACTATCTTTTTTTAATTACTACAGAAATCCTATGAAGTAAATATTATTAAAATCTCTTCTTTATAGACAAGAAAACTAAGTAGGGAAGAGTAAGTAAGTAGCCCCAGGGCACACGGATGGTAAATGAAGCAGTGATCCAGCCCAGGTAGCCTGACTCTGAAACCCACACTCTCCATTAGGCTCTACACACTCCCTGGGCTCTGGGACCCAAAGTGTAAGAGGCAGAGAGCCTTTATCAATTCAATTCACTTGTAGGCTCTGAGTAGTAGGTTTATATACTTTGATTAATGCAAATTGATGAAATCGTTACTTGATATATGCAACTTCTTTACTGGGTATGCTCTCTTAAAAAAACAGATGTATATATACCATGCTTATATGGTATATATATATATATATATATATATATATATATATATCACCTATGTTTATATTTATATTCACCCTTGCTGATGGAAAGGTCAGGAAACTCAATCTGACTCCCACTTGTACTAATGATGACAAGGTCATTTGGATTAACCCTTTTGTACACTGGAATGGACAAACAGGAATAAAATTAACAAACACATTCACAGCAACTTGGATGAATTGCTTAGACACACATTGAGTTAAAAAAAAAAGTCAGACACAAAATAATATAAACTGTATGATTCTATGTATATATAAACAAAACTAAACTATTGTGTTTAGGGATGTATGTTTAAATGGGAAAACAGTAAAGGAAAACAGAAATTTGAATGTCAGAAAAGACATGGCTGTGATTCTCTTAGGGGAAAAAGAGGATATCATGAAAGGAGGGGTCACAAGGTGGGGCTTCTAGAGAGTGGCAACTTTCTATTTCTTGACCTGGGTAATGGTTACACAATTTTTTGCTTTACGATAGTTTTTTAAGCTGACATTTAAGTTTTCTCTATGTATTAAATTTAGCAATAAAAATGTTTGGAAAGAAAAGTGGGGAAAGTAGCACAACCATTAAGTAGTGAAGAATCCCACAGTAGTGATGACATATATACAATGATGAATAATTAGAAAATATAAGTTAAGGTTTCTCCATTGTGATTGGTCAGGAGGACCCCCTACAACAGAAGCATGAAGGGGAATTTTAAAGGTGAAAGTTCCCATGATGTCTTCAAACTAGATTCTTATTCATTTATTCACCATTATTTGTTTAGCACCTGTTATGTGTCAGGCACTGTAGGTGCTGAGGACACTGCAGTGAACAAAATGGACAAATCCTTAATCATGTGGAGGTTATAGTCTAACAGGGCTTCAGAAGGAATCTCCGTTTTTACAAGATTTCTGTGTGATTCTAAATATGAGAACAACTGGCCTATGCGCTAAGCTTTTCTTAAATCATTCCCATTCTGCACCTGAAAGACTCATATGAATAAAGTTAGAATTTAAAGAAAACTAGTCTCTATCACATCACAGAAATCTAAAGCATTTTTGTGTAAGTTTTAAAAATTTAAGTTATAACAGTTTAATAATTTAAATTGAACCACCTTCAGGAACATATACACACAAACAAAAACTCGAGCAATTTAGTTGAATGGTATATTAAAATGCATCAAATTCTTTGAAATCCTCCAAAATGGACTCAAGTTCATGGATATAAAAAGATAAGTTTGAAGTACCAAAGACAAAAGTAAAATAGAAATTCATGCCGGGCGCGGTGGCTCACGCCTGTAATCCCAGCACTTTTGGAGGCCGAGGCGGGTGGATCACAAGGTCAAGAGATCGAGACCATCCTGGTCAACATGGTCAAACCCCGTCTCTACTAAAACTACAAAAAATTAGCTGGGCATGGTGGCGCGTGCCTGTAAACCCAGCTACTCAGGAGGCTGAGGCAGGAGAATTGCTTGAACCCAGGAGGCGGAGGTTGCGGTGAGCCGAGATCGCACCATTGCACTCCAGCCTGGGTAACAAGAGCGAAACTCCGTCTCAAAAAAAAAAAAAAAAGAAATTCATGATAACAGCCTGTGGATACATTAGACCTTTACAAGAACACTTCTAAGATATATTAGAATGAAAAATCATTAAAAAGGAACATAAATTATTTCATAAGGATACATTTATAGCTAACAATTTCTTTGGTTCACCAAGGCTTACTTGCTTTTACTTTAGAATACCAAACACAGTTGAGGGTTCAGAATAAGAAATTAGTTAATGGGCACAATGTATGTTATTCAGGTGAAGAATCCCTCTAAAATCCTGACTTGACCAATATGCATCTATGCACGTAACAAAATTACACATGTACCCCATAAATTTGTGCAGAAAAAGTAAGTAAATAAATAAAAGTCTTTAGCTAACACAGTCAAAAGAAGAAAGACCTGTGGAGAAAATAATTCTTTCTAATCATCCTTCAAACCTTCGGGTCCCACTTCCCTGTCATTAATCTTTTGAGATTTAAAATTATTCCACCCCCACATTTTCATCTTGTGTGTGTGTGTGTATGTGTGTGCGTGTTCTTAGCATAAATGGAACCTTGTAAGCAATTGATTCTTTAAAGATGTAATAAAGAAATTTCCCTGGTTTTATTTTAATTCTTTCTCCATGACTCAGCTTGGAGAGCTAAAATTTTATTCAGGGGATACAAGAGCTTTAAAATTCCAAGTAGTATTCTTAATCTCTAACAAAGGAATCTAAGTGACATTAAAACAAATAAAACAACAATCATATCAACAAAACTCAACAAAGATATGAGATCACTTTATTTAAAAATATCTTGTTCACTGTAGAGAACCTTCTTGATATAAAATGATAGAACTGAATATAACATAGATCCCAGATGTCAGCTCCCGTTCATTCACTCATGCATGAATGTATTCATTCATTCAATGTGTCAGGCACTCTTCTAAAATCTGGGGATATGATGGTTTACAGATCTTCTAAGATCTGTAAACAAAACAGGAAAAAATTCCTGGCCTGATGATGCTTACGTGCTAGTGTATGTATGTAAAGGGGAAGTGGGAAGGCAGTCATAAACAAAATTTAAAAGTAGGCGTTAGAAAGTGGGGGAATTAGAGTATAATAATTGCTATAGACAAAATATAAATTGCTATAGACAAAAATATTGCTATAGACAAAATATAGTAATTACTATAAGCAAAAATAAAGTAGGCTTTGAAAGAGGGAGTCGTGGGTAAGAATAAGGTTTGAAATTTTAGATAGACTGGTTACAGAAGCCCTCAAGGAGAAAGTGAAATTTCAGTAAAAACCAAGAATATGATATAGCTCACTTTTTAGTTCAGATATTTTAAATTTCAATAAATTCTATAGCTTATTCATTAAAAAAAAAAAAAACAACAACAACAAAAAAACCTTGTAAGAGGTGAGAGAGTGAACTGCTATGATGTCTGAGAGCAGTGCATTCCAGACAAGGGTATTCAGATTTACAAGAGCCAGGCCTGGGGTGGAAGCATGTACTTGGTCACTTCTCAGAACCTCAGCTGTGAAATGAGTTATTAATTCACCCACCCCCGACCCCTGAGTGATTCTAAAGGTTATATGAGGTAATGGAGTTAGTCATGGATGTGCAATCTGACACAGAATTTCCAATTTTAAATTTAGAAGTTATTCATTTAACATCCAATATATACCAAATACTAAGCGTGTAACTATAAACAAGAACTGCTTTATGATATGAAGGAAATTATAATTATTTTAGAGACAATGGTCATGGGATAATTTTAATATGTGGTATTTTCTATAATAAATTTAGGGTATTATGGGAAGTATGTAGACGAGAAAATATAATTCACATTTTTTGGATGAGAAACTGAAATATAGAGATATTAATTGATGCAGCAAAGGATGGTGGATGTGTTTTGAACCCTGGTTTTCTGACCTGTGCTTACATCAAACCCTTCTAGCATAATCATCTCCTAGGCTAGCGGGTGCAAACAAATGAAGCCTAGAACCAAACTCATTATTCCTCACTGCTCCTGCTACCATTCTACCTGCTGCAGCATCACTCTGAGGCTGATCAGGAAAGAAACATAGCCAACTACCTGTTAGATGGGCCTTTGATCTGGGAACTTAAGATGAGCTGTCTTCCCCAGTTCCTGCAGAGCTGAGGAGTGTAGCTAAAAGTTGTCCCTGGGCTTTGAGCGGGGAGGGGGATGGATAGAGCAGTTAGGATGTGGGAAATGGAAATAATCACAGCTTTCACTTATTTTTTCACATCTGTTTTCCCTTTTGATGCTTGCAACAGTCTTGCTAATTAAGCAGGAGTTGTTCTATTTAAAAAAAAAAAACGTTGCTTAAAGACTATGAGCACTTTTCTCAAGGTCTTATAGTTAGGGAGGTGGGAGAAACAGAACGGAAACCCAGATTTCTATCTCCAACTCCATTGTTCTTTCGCTGATACATTTGCATTGGAACGGAGGGAGCTAAGGAATAGGCAATTGAGGACTCTGGGTCTAGATTCCTTCAAAGGTGAAATGGAAGGGGAGGAGCCATGGGGTAGATGATATCTTGGGTGCCTTTGCATAGGCTGTAACTTCTGCTAGAATGCCCTCCCCACTCCTCTTCCTCTATAAAGGGGCACTAATATGCTTCTCATAGAAAGTAAGCTGTACATTTTGGAGCAGTTTCAGATTTATAGAATTATTGAAAGAAAGCTCAGAGAGTTCCCACATACTCACATCCAAGTTCCCCTGTTATTAAGATCTCACATTAGTATGGTACATTTGTCACAATTCATGAATGGGTATTAATAATTTTTATTAACTAAAGTCCATATTTTATCAAGGCCTTCTCATTTTTTAATTGTCTTCTTTTTCTGTTCCACGTTCTCATCCAGGATACCACATTACATTTAACAGTCATATTCCATAGTCTCCTGTTGATTTTTACGGTTTCTCTGACTTTCCTAATTTTCAATGACCTTGGCAGTTTTGAGGATTACAGTCAGGCATTTTATAGAAATCCCTTTCATTAAGATTTAGCTGATGGTTTTCTCGTGATTAGGTGGGGATTCTGTGTTTTTGGAAAAAAGACTACAGAGGTAGAGCACTATTCTAGTCACATCAAGGGTATATGCCACCAATATGGCTTATCACTTTTGATGTTAACACTGATCACAAACAAACCAACAAAAACAATAACCTTTATGTATATCCCCAAGTCTGTCTGTCTGTTTCACTTTCTGTTTTTTCTCTCTCTTCTCTGATGTCATTGGAAAAATTAAGCCAGGTGTGTAACCAGTACCTGAAGTTACTTCTATTCTAGAGGCTGAGATGGGAGGATCACTTGAGCCCAGGAGTTGAAGGCTGCAGTGAGCTATAATTTTGCCACTACACTCCAGCCTGGATGACAAAGCAAAATCCTGTGTCTACAAAGAAAAACAAAAGTATATGAAAGAATCATATCATTGGAAAACTTAGAAAAAATGAAAATTGGATGAGACATAATGGGAAAAAGAAAATATTTCAAAAGAAGGTTGTTTATTAAATTGCATCAGAGAAGTTCAGAAAGGTAATTTATGCAGATCTATGCACACAAATTGACAGAATTGATGGGGAAAATAATTTCTGTTTTTATCCCTGAGTATACTTCACATGTGTTTACCTCAAAAATACTGTGTCAAATAACTAAAGGCAGATTTAAGAGCTTAAGAAGAAAAGAAATTTTCAATTGAAATCTAAGGACGAGAATAATTACACATCATTCAGTAAAATAAGGATGGAATTGATCCTCTCCTGAGGATTAGTCAAGGGCTTTTCCAACCAGCCTTCTAAATTTCATACAGAGTTTTTTTGTTGCTCCTATTTTCTTTTTCCATTACAAATCTACTTCTATGGAAAATTCAACTTAATACTGACTTTTCTATTTGTAATGAAATTTGAGGGAGTTCCTAAAAAGGGGGAAAAAAGCTGAAATTAAGCTACTTTTACACTGTTCATGAGTCATTCATAATGAATTTGGAAATCAGAGTGCTTGCCACATATTATAAATGTCTATTTACATTGCATTGAGACTTTCTTAAACGGCTATAACCATAACATAATTATTTTGGCAGAAGACAAATATATGGGCATTAATATCAAAGTATAACTGTATCTGATTGAACTTAAGTCTCAATAAACATTTATGCCATCTACACTAGTCTTTACAATGTTAAAAAACTCAAGAGTGTTTTATTTCTTTCAACACTTATGGTCCCGATAGAGTTTGCTTAGGGTTGTAACATCCTAGGTTGAAAAGGAGCCTTAAAAGGCAGTGTGGGGCTGGGCGCAGTTGTTCATGACTGAAATCCCAGCACTTTGGGAGGCCAAGTGGGGCAAATCACTTGAGGTCAGGAGTTTGAGACCTGCCTGGTAGCATGATGAAACTTCATCTCTACTAAAAACACAACAATTAGCAGGGTGTGGTGGCGGATGCCTGTAATCCCAGCTACTCTGGAGGGTGATGCAGGAGAATCACTTGAACTCTGGAGGAGGAGGCTGCAGTGAGCTGAGGTCACACCACTGTATACCAGCCTGGGTAACAGAGCCAGATTCTGTCTCAAAAAAAAAAAAAAAAAAAGTCAGTTTGGCTTGATGGAAGGTGCAGAATAAACAGATCCTGCCTCTACATCTAATGAGGGTAATGACCTGGAGTTACTCAATTAGGAGCTATAGAATTTCTTTCTCTAAACTGACAGATAGTACTAGCTGGTCTCTAAGGCCTCATTCTGCTTCCACATAGTTTGAACACAGAGCATCGTTTCTAAACACGTAATGCCAAAATCATAAACTGTTCACAAAATGTCTTTCTATAAAGATTTCTGGGCACATGTTCTCAGAAATTCTCTGTATAAAACTAAATTATCTCCTTTTGTTGATAAATTAATGGTTTATTATGTTGATATTGCCACAATAATGTTGAATTCAATTTGGCTTGTGCCTATGAAGATATTTATCTATTCAGAGTGATGATTTTCAAATAAATGCTTTACTGACAATATGATTATTCCTACTCAAAATAAAAATGAAATCAAAAAACCAACCTTCCTAATTATTTTTTTGTGAAATAATTTGGTTGTTTGCATTATTTGGAAAGTTGAGCACCATGTGAAATTGCCTATGAGTGCACAATTTCCTTTGTAGGTAATATAAATTCATAGGCTATTTCAAGATTGGCATACTCATAGTTACTCATTTGAGAGAATAGAGTTGTGCATACTTGCACATCATAGAAAAACACCCACACATACAAAGACTGCATTTTACCAAGACCTGAAATGCAAAAATAAAAGAACTAGAATGCCTTCTTACCACCTCCACCCTAACCACACCTTCCTGCCCTAAGCCTATTGCCCAAACCTGGCTATGCCCCAACCACCACCTCTTTGAAATTTGAAAAGAGGTGGAGAGGAAAAGGTGAGTGAAAGAATAAGGTCAGAAAGAGAAACTTGTGAAAATAGACGAAGAACAGGAAATTCAATTGGGTGGGGCTTTCTGGAGTGAATTGTTGTTGAATGCAATTAAGGCTGTAAAAATAACTAAGATTTTGGTCATTCTCATATTTCCTCTGCTATGCTGAAAAACTAAATGAAGGTTGAACAACTCGGTTGAATTAGACAAATAAGAATTGTTTTAATGACATTCAATACATTTTTGCAACAACCAATGGAAGTTCAAAAAATTCAATGAAATGCTTTGCTTTGATCATTTGGTTTGGACCTCTTAAAACAGATAATTTTCTTAATTTTCTTCTCTTTATACCTCCCAGGTCATGCTTTGTCTCTACAGAAAGATCAATAGTTCACTTCCATAGTGACCTCTCTTGGAACTATCTTAATTCTTCCTTCTTTTTCCCTCTGACTCTTTGGACTTTGCTCTTAGAGTGTAAGTTTGCTGACTCTTTTTAGCCCTCATATCTGCTTTGAAGCCATGCAGCCTACTGAGTCCTTTGAAAGAACAAGTAAGTTCAAAGACATAACCCAAGAAAAATCAGTAAAAAGGAAGGGAAGGTGATATTTAAAGAAAGCACTTGTGTCAGGATGTAGCCAATCAGGACTCCAGTAATCCAATAAACTTGTGTAGACAGGGAAGTTGGAGATGCTAATTTGGCAGCTGAGATTTGGGAAAATGTGCTGATGCTCTATAGTTCCTGAGGAGATCAAACAAAATGAGAATTATACAGGTGTACAGCAAAGCCAATTGCTGCTCCAGCATTAAGGCCAAAATGTGTTGATCTGGAGGGTCAATGTATTTTGCATCCATAAAGACTCTGTGAAGCAAAACTTTGAGCCACTTATTTAGTTTTAGTCACTTTTAAGCAGATTAACCATAGTAATTAAATTCTCAAAACCATAGCTTGGTTTGCAACTTCATCCTTCCCTGGATACAAATATGGCTCATTTCTTTGTTTTCCATTCTGAAAAGTAAAGAAAAGCTTAGACAAGGAAGAACTTGTAGCTTGCCAAAAGCACATAGTCCTAGGGCATTTATAATTAATAATCAACTTGCAATTTCTGTAAGAGCAAAAAGGGTCATCTATTACATTAGCATGTACAAACAATTTGGTTTATTAAATCTAAGCTGAGCCAACATGTTTGTCATACATCAGCAGCCTTGTCAGCATTGCAGAAGTAAAAAGTGAAAAATTTACCAGCATCAGCATTGATTCACTCACCCCTCATGTGGTGATTAAATTACTGAGTATCTCTACCAAAAGAATCAGAGTTAGAGGTTACAATAGATGAAAAACATCTCAGTTGAAAATGGCTGGAAAGGAATTTGATTTAATTTTATTACAACAAACATTGAAAATTTACATTTGTAATACATTGTAGTGGCAACAGGCATCTAGAGTGAATGAAACCTTCCTTTAAGCAATTTATGGAAGAAACAGTCACATACCTGACTATAATTTGAGGTATTGAAATAAAGGTTAGATGGAGGCACATCATGACAAGTCAGGAGAGAATCAGTTCCTGAGTCACAAATAGGTGTGAATTATAATCATGTCTCCACTATTTTTTTTATCAGTTTGAACCTGGTTGAGATACTTAAACTCTTGAAACCTCATCTTCCTTATCTTTAAAATGGAGCTTATGAGAATTGCTTTATATGGTTGTTATAAAGATTAAAATGGATAGTATACATACAGTGTTAAGTTATTCCCAGAACCAGAATTACAGAAAGAGTTTCGGATCCAGACCCCAAGAGAGAGTTCTTGGATCTCATGCAAGAAAGGATTTAGGGTGAATCTGCAGGATAAAGAGAAAGTAAGTTTATTAAGAAAGTAAAGGAATCTACCTGTTTAAATGGCCCCTATTTGAACTCTCCTGCTTGGAAGGCCTATCTGTTCTTCCAGAAGAGGACACTAAAAGTGCCATGTGTCCTTCTGTGTGATCTCTGCTGGTGGCACTCTGGAATTGTTTTAGTTAAGTCATTTTAGAAATAGCATTTATTATCACTGTGGATCTCTACTTGTTGGGTGTTATGAATTCTTTGAAGAAATATATTTTGAAGAGGTGTGGGAGGAAGAAATACATTTTATAAAATGTTATAGTGAAGCCCACAGTTGACCTTTGACTAATAGGAGTTTTAAGTATGTTAAAAATCTGTACTGTACAGTTATAAGAAATTACCAGAGAAAAGCTTGTGAGCTCACCAAAAAAGGATTTCAGTGTAGATTCTGTCCTTCTGAAATGAACTTAAGGAACAAATGACAGTAAAAGTTTGAATGGAGGAGCCTGCCATTGTTCCACCTCTTGTTGTTGGCTGTTTACATTCCTTTGTGGAGCCTGTATCTTCCTAAGCTTTTTAGCAGGTATATGTTGAACACTTCTGTTTCATGGTTAAGACAGAATCAGAGGCCATGATTTGTCTG
>NW_016107501.1:3923296-3970079 GCF_001604975.1 Cebus imitator
CTGTCTTTTTCCATGACTCTTATCTACTGCCTCATCTTGATTTATAAGCAAAACCTGGAAAACCTACAAAAATAAGTGTTGTGGTTTATCTAGAAAAATATGGAAAATATTGCTGTTATTTTTGGTGAAGAAAATCAATTTTGTATAGTTTATTTCAATCTAAGTAAAATGTGAATTTTGTTTTTAAAAAAGGAAAGTAAAGGAATGAAAGAATGGCTACTCCATAGACAGAGCAGCCCTGAGGGCTGCTGGTTGCCCATTTTTATGGTTATATCTTGATTATATGCTAAACAAGGGGTGAATTATTCATGCCTCCCGTTTTAGAACATATAATTTCTTGACATTGCCAGGGAATTGATAAACTGTCATGGCGCTGGTGGGAGTGTTGAAGTGAGGATGATGAGGTCACTCGTTACCATCTTGGTTTCAGTGGGCTTTAGCTGGCTTCTTTATTGCAAACTGTTTTATCAGCATAGTCTTCATAACCTGTATCTTGTGGCAACCTCCTATCTCATCCTGTGATTTAGAATGCCTTAACCATCTGGGAATACAGTCCAGTAGATATCAGCCCCATTTTGCCCAGCCCCTATTGAAGATGGACTTGCTCTGGTTCACATGCCTCTGACAAAAGAAACAATTTATTCTGATGAAAAAAATCAGAGAAGGTATCACAGTGGGAGCTATAAAACTTTAATTTACAGAACAAAATCAGTAGAGGCACAAAGTTATTGAAGAAAGTGGATGTTTGAGCAGTGTGGAATAGTCTAATGTGACTGAACTAGAGAACACAGAAAGAAGGTTTGAAACCCCAGAGCACAGAGATCTAAGTAGCGGTAAGACAAGTAAAAAAGAAAGAAAGAAAGAAAACAGAAAAATTACTTGTATAAGGCAATGTTGAAAAGATGGAATAACAGGATTTGCCATATTTTAGAAATATAGATAATTATGTAAAGGATGACTAACTGTGAACACTTAGGAGACTACAAAATAGCCTTTGTAAATGATAGTGAGGAAATACACATAACCGTACAAACAGATATAAGAAAGGATTCTGTGATAGAATTTGCAAAAAAAAAAAAAAAAAAAAAATAAAAAAAAAAAAAAAAAAAAAAAATTGGAATAAAATTAAAAAAAAAAAAAAAAAAAAAAAAAAGGTCAGTCTCATTTTTGGGGGAACAAATCTTTTACGATTTAGATCTGCCCCATCAAGACTTTTTCCTTTCATAAGAATTAGAGATTACTAATAATATTATTCATTATTACAGTTGACTATTAGTTTTAACAAGATAGTTCTGAGGTAATAGTATCCTTGCTCATAAATTATTTGTTATCTGGACTTAAGATTTAATAATATATACATAAAGTCTGTGTTTGCAGTTGTTTGGTCTTAGGGCAGTGGTCTTAGACTAGGATATATCAAAATCATCTGGAGGGCTTGTTAAAACACTGACTGCTAAAACTGTGTGTTCAGAGTTTTTGATTTGATAGATCTGGGGTGATACACAAAAATATGCTGGTCTAGAGACAATACTTTGAGAACCACTTTATATAGTACATAGTACATAGTAAATACTATATAAAAGCTTGTCCCATTGATTAAGGCCTAGTGGGTTTCCTCTGGGAAAAGGCTAATTAAATTAGTCCATTGGGGAGAATGAGAAAGGTGTTTGCCCCATTCTTAAATAAGCCATATTAATTCCAGGCTTAGGAACATAGGACAACTAGGACAATTAAAAGATTCCTCATTAAAGTTTCCACATTTTTATGTAGATAATATCTAATTATTTGGGGGGGTACAGTATTAGATGGAATAAAATATCATGTGAAATTCTTTAACTGGACTTTGTCTTGTGGTACTTTGAAATTTCCACTCATTGCAAAGAAAATAATAAGAGAATGGTTTACCATCAAAGAAAAAAGACAAATGAAGAATAAGGAGGAGAGGAGGAAGAGAAACAAAATAGAGTAAATGCTCCTAATTTTCCATTTCTTAAAACAACTGAATATTGTGTGTGGGATAGAAATATGCGTCAGAGATGACTCCCAGGTTTTGTGTTGGATGTCTGGTGAACGTCGCCATCAACCAAGATAGGAAACCCTAAAAGAGGAACAGATCTTGCCAGAAGGATAATGAAGTTATATTTACATCATCATAGAGATTTTCAGCTAGAGATCTTCCACAGATAATATAGATTTAGTGCTTAGAAATAAAATCAAGTCTGGGATGTGTACTTTGGGACTTGTCTGCATACAAATTATACTTATACCTATGGGATTGGATGAGCTTGCCTAGGAAGAGATCATTAGAATAGAGAGAAAGTAAAGGAATCTTGGTCTTAATTTGCTAAGAAAAGTATATACTATTGTAGTTTTCTTTTCCCCTGAAAATAAGCATAGAAAGCGTTCGGATACCTTGAAGTATAAAAACTTTATTGTTACATGTCCAAGTCCACTTTCTACTTCTATAACAGAATACCACAAAGTGGATAATTTGTAAAGAAGAGAAGTTCATTAGATTTATGGTTCTGGAGTCTGGGAAGTCCAAGAGCATGGTTCTGGTATCTAGTGAGTGTCATCTCATGGTAGAAGAGTGAAGGGCAAGACAGCAGGTATGAGAGAGAGCATGAGAAGCCAGCCTTGCTATTATAACAACCAGTTCTCATGATAACTGATCCACTTTTAGGATAACCACATCAATCCATTCATAAAGAATTCACCCTCATGACCCAGTATCTGTTATTAGGCTGGCCTTTTTGCACTATTACATTAAGGATTAAGTTTCCAACATATGAATTTTCAGAGACACATTCAAACCATATTATTAGGGAAATATTATGGACACTTAAGGACAGTCTCTAAGCTTTGGAAGTCTTCAGCATGTCAACATTGATGGTTTACCATGAAATGACAGTTGAAGCTAATATCAGAGAAAGAAAAATTAGACTAAGCAAACTGATCCCCATTGTGATAATTCTTACCACGTATATTTTACAGTTCTTTATAGACTAATAGGATATTCAACCTAAAATCATCCAGTTTCTAGTCAGTTGAATGTTTCTCAAACATTTAAAATTATTTAGCAAGACCTCAAACTGTTGGATTAACTCTGTAGTGAAATCAGATTATGTTATTAGAAACAATGACTTGACACTTTTTATGTTTAGGGCTTTGCTACATTTTCAACCTTCATGCCATGAAGAGAATCACAGAACATAAAAGCTGAAGTTGACTGTAAAGATGACTCAATCCAACCCTCTCATTTTACAGGTTAGAACACGTAGACCCCCAAGGGGCTAACCAACGTGCTAAATATTATTTAAGTAAAAGCAGAGTCTGGACAGGAATCGAAGCCTCTTGACTCCAACTCCAGTGCTTTTGTCCTATAGCTCACAGCTACTTTCCAATAGCTCCCCAAAATTATTATATTACACATTATTTTTAATCAGGCACACTTTTCCTTCCCATTTCTCTTTACTCTAGAGTTTAGAAACAAACAAACAAACCCTAATCCAGATACAGGATATATATGAAGCAACTCCAGGAACTATCTACATGAATCAGTGAGAATTGGGGGTTAATCCCAGAATTCTAAGTTGAAATTGGGCAGAGTAAATTGAAACTAAGAAGTGTGACACAAAAAATTAAACCTCTTTTACTCAGCATTGTTCTTTTCCACCCTTAAAATAAACTTAGTCTGCTCCTACAAAAAATGCCAATTTAAAAACTGAAGCCAGCAAAGGATGATTTTGCCAATAATGATGTCAAACTAATTTGACTGAATCATTTTGGTTTCATGTAGAGCTGCTTTAGACTATACACAAAGGTGTGTATGTGTGCTCACACACAAATATACAGAATACATATATATATAAAACCTCATATATATTTATCACATTATATATATATTATTTCCTACCTCCTATTTCCTCTGGAACTAGTTTCTTAAGAAGGCCAGAGAAAATAAAAGTACCAAATCACTGTGTTTCTAACATGTCCTGAGATATCTTGCAGAAAAAAAAGATAAATTCATAGGTTAAAAAAAAAAAAAGAAAAAGATTAATTAAATGCTGCACTCAGTTGAAGAGTGCTAAGTCAGCCACCTTTGGATGGAGACCTTCTGGCATTATTGATATAGACTGGCTTCCTGTACCCTGAACTCCACCTATAGAAATCACTGTGGTTACTGACTCAACAGCTCTGCTTTTCAAAATAGAGTGCTGCATGTCAATACAGCCATGATTCCACAGAGCTTACCAAGAACATGACCTACTTAATGGAGTTTACATCAGGACACTAAAGGTCAGAGCATGTTCTGTCTTTTTCCACTGTCCATCACATCAGTTTTCCCCTTCGTATCATCTAATTTAATTTAATTATACCATAAGGGGCTCAAAAGGCATGTCCTCAAACAACTGTGTCCTTTTCTCTTTCCGATAACCCCTCTTTAAATTTTAGGTGATAACTGACCCTCAAACAGTGTAGGTGGTACCAGTAAATTCTTATATAATGAATACATTTGAACATATTCCCATTCCAGGACTTTGTGTAAAAAATGAGTGATTTTTTAAAAAGTATTATTCTACAAGTTCTTGTATCTGTTCTTTGAATCTAAGGATGACATATTTGCGGGCTTCGCTACTACAAGTCAAAATTGAGTTTACTGTCTGCATAAAATTCAAATACTATATTCTTAAGTCAAGTTTTTCAAGGAATTTTCTCTATTCCCAAAGCCAGCTCATCCTGTATCTTATGGATCTTGCTCTTTCAGTTTCTTTGAACCAGGCTGTCTTAGTTTTTCAGGTGATAATATCTCCCAGATTGACAAACATGAAAGAGAAAGAATTCTAAAGATTGACCTCATATTACGTGCCAAGAACAGGGCATTAAACATATATCTGAGTCATCTTGATATCCCATTTGTTCAGAGACATCAATATCAATGTTAATTTGAGTAAAAGTAGGACCAACTCACAGCCTAAATCCACTGTGTCAGTGCTAATTATTGCCGGTTGTACCATTTTAATTCCTGCGTAGTTGGCTGCTGGCAAGTGCTCCATCAACCTTGCTCTGCCCTGGACTTGTTTTGGTCTTCTTGAAGACCACATACAGATTCTTGGAGTCTTGAGTTTCAAGGGAGTCTCCATAAATGAGTCATTCTCTATTAGTGAATCCAGCATTTTGTGTTTCAACAAGAGGCAAGAGAAAACCCACTCAGGGCTGCAGGCACATGCTGTCAGCTTCTCACTCCATACGTACATGAAAACTCATATGTCAGTGTTGGCCCTAGAATATTGTGCAGACATACTCTTTGAACCCTGTACTAAAGGCAGGAGGAAGCAGCTTCTTCTCTTTTGTCCTTCCCTTCTCCATTCCTCACTACATTTGGTCTTACAGTTAGAGTCGAACCATCTAAGTCATGACAAGGGTTAACTGCTCTATATAAAACAATTTTCCCTATGACTCATTTGTTTTTGATGACGTCCTATGAATGCTAACTGTAACGTTACTACAAGTCCCAAACTAGTGCAAGTCTGCTAATTGTCCTAGAATGTGAAAGGCAAACACCTGTGGGAATTTAAATAATGGACTAACTTCTTCTCTTGATAAATCATCTCTGCTTTAAATACAATTATAGAGGAATTGCAAATATAACTAGTTAACTAAAATTTTTTAAATGTCTACCAATTTCCAGAGTAAACCAGGTGTGTAAATTCAACTACAGAGCAATATAAAGTGTGCTTTTAGATTGAATAGGTTCATTATGGGCCATCTATATGGTTTGTGTGCTCATTAATTTCTTTCAGCTTCACTGCACTTGTTTTTTGTTATTTTTCTTTTAATCTGTCATGAACTAGAAAAATAGGTTTTTAATTTTAAAAATAATTTTTAAAATTTATAGTTTACCTTCTATGACTTCTCAACTTATGCTTTTATAATTTTGCATTTGCAAAGCACTTTAGAGCTAACAAAGTAATTTTACACATGCATGTCCCTTCATTTTTGATCCAACAGACCTCCGCATTACCCAGTTGAGGAAACTGGAGATTAAAGAACTCCAGTGATTTGTCATAAGTCACATTGCTAGCAAATAACAGAACTGTGACTGGATCATTGGATTTCTAAAGCCAAGTTCCCTTTTAACTACAGCTGCACACTCTTACCAATCCATCCCACATGCTTTCCTAAGCCTTTACATGCACAAATATTGCCCTTGCTTACTTACACTCTAACCCTCTACCTCCTGCCCAGCTCACAGATTCTCTGAGGGTCTGTACTGGGTAGGAGGGGACTGTGCTGTGTATAGGTTAGGTGGTCTGCTCCAATTCTCCATATGTTAAGGCTGAGCCTAAATGTGTCTGATGGGGAAGATAGAGGGTGTGTGACTCTCAGGAGAGATGTGAAGGTGTGACCAGAATAGGTTTACTCCAGTCAATGTAAAATGTCCCCTCACAGTACAATTTGAGCTAAAAGGGTACTCCAAATCATCTCTTTTACAATATACTCATGTTACCTAAAATGTCCAACAGTAGAGACTCACTCCTTTAAGGAACGACTTCTGTGACAGTTTGTCTTTTTCTTTTACTCTTTCTTTCTTTCTTTCTCTCTCTTTCTTTCTTTCTTTCTTTCTTTCTTTCTTTCTTTCTTTCTTTCTTTCTTTCTTTCTCTCTCTCTCTCTCTCTCTCTTTCTTTCTTCTTTCTTTCTCTCTCTCTCTTCTTTCTTCCTCTCTCCCTCCTTCCCTCCCTCCCTTCCCCTCCCTCCCTCTGTCCTTCCCTCGCTTCCTCCCTCCCTTCCTTCCTTCTCTTTTTTCTTTCTTTTCTCAGTATGAAGATGCCTAGGTAGTAGTTACTCTTTAAAGTTGGCCTCAAATAATTCTGTCTTTCCATGTGCACACATGCTATTCCAACCACCAAGAGATAGAGCTTATGTCCTTGTCTCTTGAATTCAGGCTGGGTTAACAAAGAAACTAATGTACTGAGACTTCTAAGCTCAGGCACTAAGAAGGCCTGTAATCTTTCACTTCCCTACTGTTGGAGCCATGAGCCACCAGGTACAAAGTCTAGACCAACCTGATGGAGAGAGGGGCCCTGGAAGATTTGAAGCCAGGTAGAGAGACCTGTGGAGGAGTGTCAAGGTGCCAACCACCAAGTCCCAGCTGCAACTCAAATACCATCTGACTATAACCTCATAAGAAACCCCAAGTGAGGCCAGTAGAGTAACCATGCAGGTCCTAGCCAAACCAGAAAATCATAAAATATTTTTTAAAATGGTTGTTGCTTTAAGCCACTAATTTTTCAAATGATTTGTTATGGAGCATAATTGGTCATTTACACCTTAGTCTAAATGTTCAGGAATCTTCAACAATCCTTGAAAAATATGGCTCCCAAATAGGGCAATTTTGAACATATTTGGGTGATCTAAGGCAGCATGGTGGTAGAAGGTATATGGTGGTCTGTGAGTGAGGGAAAGAGAATTTCTGTGAAAGATGGAATAGGAACCCAGAAAAGGGAAAAACAGGAAGAAAAAGCAACACTTGTTAGGATTTTAGATTCAGTTCCATATAACTCTGAATCTTTTTCTTGTGTTCCAAGTTTTGTTTAAAATAGAAACAAATGTCACCCATAGCACAGGTTTAACACTTCAAGGAGTGCATCTATTTCCTTTTTTTTTTTGTGATCATTTCTGTGTTCAAGAATTAAAAAGGAAACTCAATGATGAAAACTCACCAAGTTATCTTTTTTAAGAGTTGGATGTTAGCATTATGGAAAACAGCCCATTGTTTGGCACATGGTAGCCATTGTGGACTTCCCCCCACAATTTAGCTAATATGGGACTCTGCCAGACCCTGAGTAGTTGGGGTACAGGGAAAGAAACTTTCATAGATACCCATGGGTTGGTTCTGGGCCCTGTCTTCCATCCAAAGCAGAAAAACTTGATCATTGCTTGTCCATTTATCCGTTTATTATTTAGCCTTGTAGTGTCTTTCTGGCTAATGCCCCCAAAACCCTGGATAAAGCTAAGACATTTAGAAGAAACATACAAGTTAAAACGAGCTCAAAGTCACTTGCTTCTTCTATTTATTTATTTGGTCTGAGATGATTCCCACATTCACTTACCATATGGCATTAAATCATTCTGGTCCTTGAGTTATTATTACATGATTCAAAGAGTATAATTTACAGAATTGCCAGCCCAGGCTGCACTCTGCCCCACACCAAAAAAGGACCACAAGGAGGGGAAAAGAAAAATGACTGTTTCCTGGTAGCCCATATTTACGCAATTTTCTCCCACCACAGATTGTTTTGGCAGTCTAGACAGAGTCTTGTAAAATCCTTTTCTGATGTCATCCACATCCTTCCTTGATAAGTTCAAACTGAATCCGGAGCAAGCATGGCTCCTCAAGCCATGTTGTACAAATAATTAGTGCGGTGCCACCCGGAGAGGGCTTTGCACTTCAGTGATTTCCACATGAGAGGAATGGACTGATGAGCTGGCCACCAGATCATGTAAATATGTGGCAGAGAATGCAGCTGCTGAAGGGAAAGAAGAAATACACATGTGGGCATTTCATGTCTTAAAAGAACTTTGTGGAAAATGAAACAGATCAGAGAGAGAAGTAGTCTAGATTCAGTGAAAGAAAGATTAAGGAAATCATTTTCTTATTGAAGCCAGGAACATAGTATAGAATTAATGATTTCTTAAAAGGCAATTTAAAATTGTATTTCTAAGGGAAGACATTAGATCATATTTCTATCATAATTTGTAGAGTGGGAAAATGCTTCCAGGTTAGGAATTGAAATTCAGGTTATACAAGCTAGAATTTATTATTTCATTATTTTGCTTATTTATCCACCAGTAGATTAACAAATTAACATATCAACGTATCTAACAGAACATAAAATATGCAAGCACATTTAAACAATTATCAGGCTTATAGCCTCATTGAAAATCAATGCCAATTTGTTGGAAAATAATTTCTTGATCAGCAAACAATGATGATACATTCTCTGTTAAAGGCTTGAAATTTTCCTTTGCCCTAAGTTTGTATTTTCCTGTGATTATATCCTGCTTGCCTTCAGCTGCAACTGAAAGAAAAATGCTTCTTATATTGTATTTTTAAAATTCTCTAGTTATACTCTATAAAAATAATGAAACTGTATAAAAGTGAGCAAGATATTTTTGATTCCATTCTCCTTGCATTTTCTCTGCAGTTGGCTATTTCAGGAAATAAAAAAAAACAAAGAATAGGAAATAGTTGACATGTGGTTGTTTTCCCTGCATCCTGACATATTTCTCAACTCCTCAACCTCTCCTCTCTCTATCCTGCCTTGTTTCTAGCTATCTTCTCTTCTTGTTTGGCTGTTTTATTATCTTCCTCAGTGTTCTCCTGTAAAATTTTTACACAAAACTCAAATCATGTTCTCTCCTCACTTTAAGCCACATGGTAGCCTCTAAACCCCTCACCATGCCCTGCCATGAGACTCAGATTGCATGTGCCCCTACCTATGCTTTGTAACCTCCAGTTTCTCTGAAGCATCCAATGCATTGGCCAATTCTGCCCCTCCTTCACTTTGTCTGCCTGGCAGATTGCTACTCATTTTTATGAAACAAACCTCATGTGCTCTTGCCATCAATCTGTGTGGTCCTACTGGGCTTCTTTAATGACCAGTCCTGGTTCCACATTCCACAGCTGACACCACATAAAAACAGACCTTGGTCACTGTTATATTGGACACAGCTTCTGGCTGAACTCACTACTGTTATGTATCTCAAGCTCATCTCTCCCAGCTCTGTGCCTTCCCAGTCTCTGACCTCCTCAGAGAGATTTTCCTCTCTGGCTCTGACCTTTGACTTTATTTATATCTACCGTCTGTGTCATCTTCCTTGATAATCCCACTCAGTTGTGCAGACATTTCACTATGCTGGTGCTTTGGCCTGAATTACCTCAGCCTTAACCAGCAAAGAATCCCTCAATTTCCCTAGAATCCCTAGAGAGACCATGTACTCTATTCTTTCCAGTAGAGATCATTTTGTAATGTCTTGATGTTTTCACCAGGCAGCAAATTCCTGAAAAGCAGGCATGGTGTCTTACTCTTTTTGGTATCCTTGGGGCATAATTTAATCTCTGGTGCATAGCAGTGTTTGTCGAATGAGTGAATGTGATTTTTCTATTTCCTACTTTTCCACTTCATTATATCCACCTGCTTTATCAGATTGTTTGGAATACAGTGGGACCTCAACAAATATATTTAGATTAAATGAATAAAGTTGCTAATATCCTCCTATAGCACTTGACTTGTTATAATGAGCATAAATAGTGTGTGTAATTTTTAAATTGAAAAGGAGACAAAAACATTTTGGAAAACAAAAATATGTGGTCAAGTCCTTCTAAGTTAAGCACTGTGAACTCAATTTAGAGACTAAATTAGGAATATTTCCTTAATTAATAATGTGAGACTATATGGAAAAAGGGGCTTAAGTATTGTCCATGGACAAAAAAGGAGCTTTCTAAATAGGTGCACAAGAGAAACAGTATTAAATGTTGATTGTCATCATCAGATTCTAAAAAAAATCTACTTGCCTAACAAAGGAAAATATTCAAAAGTGTTTAACAAGAGTTTGAAGAAATGTAACAATGACATATTTTTTAAAATATGTGTATCCTCAGTAATACTAATTATGGATATATTATCATAAATATGTATGATAAATAATAAATGTAAAAATGTAGAAGTCATTAATGTAACTTGTTAACTGTTCCTTGCCCAATTTACTTATCACATTTTCATTATTAATTCACCCAGCTAAGATGAATCAATGCCTTCTCTGTGCCAAAGACTGGGCTGATACAAAGTATATCATATCCTGGGAGAAGGAAGCCAGAAACAGTTTGGTTATCCAACTTAGCCTTCAACAGGAACTAAAATCTTAAAATAGGGTCTGTATGTAATTCAATTTTGCACATAACTAGGGAAATAGAAATTAAAACCACAATCAGCTATCACTTTCACCTAATAGTTGCAATAAAGAAAATGAGATACAGTTGTTGGTACAGAGATTCAGCAAGTGATACTCTCACAAATTGCTGGCACAGGTTTAAATTGTGAAAGCTACACTGAAGAACAACTTAATGAATATACAGTAAAATTAAAAATGTGTACATGCTATGACCCAGTAGCTCCACTTGGGTACATTTCTTAAAAACAAAAATGAAAACATTCTTGATCTATATGTTATACAGAGACATGTCCACTACAACAAATTTTTTAATCAGCAAAAACTTGGTGACTGACTTAATGTCCTTCTGTAGGTCAGAAATAAATTATAGCATACTTCCATGGCTGCCTATACCAGTAAAAATCATCATAAATGTATCTAAAAATAATAATGTTGACAAAAATTATATATTCATTTATGTAAATTTAAAAGCACAAAAAGTTGACAGTATATGGATACTACTACATGTATATAAAAGTATAAAAACATATTTGGAAGTGCACACTCAAAACTCATTTTGGCAATAGTTTCTGGGAAGTGGGGAGAGGAATGAGTGAGCCTCAGTGGGTTATAATAACGATATTTATATATATCTGCGACTTTTAATTTCTGATATAACACTGGCAGCAAGCAACTATGACAAAACATTAACAATTGTTACTTCTGGGTAGTGTAAATATGGGTATTTATTATATTATCCTTATAACTTTTCTACATTTCTTTCATTTCTCTGAAAGTATACACAAATGAGAGAGATTTCTGTCATCTAATAAGCTTGCTCAACACAGTTTATCAATTTTTTAAACAAAGTTTAAAACTTTGTTAACTGCAGGACTTTCAGAGCCTTAAATATCACATATTATGAATTTTCAAGAAGTAATTATGGTGTATTAAAGAAAAAAGTTACAACTCCAGATTTCAACACATTCTATAAAGGAACAAAGAGGCACAGTGAAAACTGAAGGCTTGGAGTGAGCGAGGAAACGCTCACAGAGGACAGTCATGATCAGAAATGACCTTGCTTCATGGGTGGTATTTACATCAGGATGAAGAAAGAGAGAGTCTGCTTTTCAGAGTTTTGAACCATGCTTGAATAGTAAAGCTTCAATGTAGATATTGGTTATTATTATCATTTTGTCATAAGGCAATTCTATTTAAAGTTTGTAATTTGTGTGCTACTTTTTAAGAACAGATCTTCTACTTTTAAAAGAATTCTTTCTAAGCTGAAGCTCTGTGGAAAAAAATACTATGGAAATAGAAATACTTTTTTCAGCTTTGTACAAGAATTCAAATCCTAATATAGATGATACAGCAGTTTTAAATGATGTTTATGACTTTGCTTTGTAAAATTGATAAAAACCATATCTGCTTAGGAAAAGCCAAACAAAATATCTCATTTGCAAGCTCTATCACAAACGTGTTTTAATATTTTGTTTGAATGTTTTAATATTTTATTTGAAAACTTTAATATTTTGTTAGAGCAATGGTGGGTATACTCTAATTTTGAGATACAATTATCCAAAAAAGAGAGGATAAAGTGACATTAGTTTACATATTGTTTTCAAAAACTTTTGTTCTCGAAAAAAAGAAAATGAATGTTGAAATGAAAAATAAAAATGAGATCATTTGGAAGAAGTTTTATTTTCTTTTTGGAAAGGGAATTTTTTTCTTTTGAGATGGAGCCTTGCTCTGTCACTCAGGTAGAATGCAATGGGGCGGTCTCGGCTTACTGCAACCTCCAATCACCAGGTCAAGCTATTCTCCTGCTCAGCCTCCCAACTAGTTGGGACTGTTACAGGTGCATGCTGCCATACCTGGCTAATATTTGTATTTTTAGTAGAGACGGGTTTTCACTATGTTGGCCAGGCTGGTCTTGAACTCCTGACTTCATGATCTGCCTGCCTCAGCCTCCCAAAGTGCTGGGGATTGGGGTACTGGTCTCTTGAATTCCCAAAATGAGATGAAATCCCACTGAAACTTTAGTTGCCACAGATGACCAACAAAAACACTAACAGAGAGAGGGTTTTCTAGTTTTAAAGTAATTTACTACATATTTTCTGAAATTATAAAATGAAGAGTGAGAGAATTAGTTCCAGTTCTTCCTTGGCCATCAGTCAGAGCTATGAACTTAGGTAATTTATTTAAACTCTCTGCCTCTCAGGACCATCATGTGTAATGTTTCTTGGTCAGACGTGATATTTTTAATCTCCATTTTAAGCTCCTCTAAATTTAAGATTCTGGTAAGCAAATCTAGGGGGAAATAAATGCTAAAACATTTCTAACACTGAATATGCTGGACTTCACAATAGGCAGGCTGCTTAATTCAATTAACTCACATTTATTAAACATTTAATATGTGCTAGGCACTACAGATAGAAAAGTGCAAAGAGAAACTGCATTCTCCAGGAGCTCCTATTCAAGTAGAAGAGATAGGAGAATAGATCATTTATAAACTGCAAAAGATGTTGCTGAGTGGGTGTAGTCAGAGTCAGATGATTCTGGGTAGCTTCCTGAGTGAAGTTTGAAGGATGAATGTTGAGTATTTAGGGTATTCTACAATTAATAAAATTCATAAGTAAGTGAACTTGCTGTCTTTCTCAGTTGATGGTCTCACATGTATCTGTATGAGTGGCCCTTTGATGAAAAGGCAACCCTTTGGATGGGTACTGGACACTTTAAATACTGTTGCTACTCAGCAAATAGTTTCGAGCTCTCTGCAGGCAATTCTTGCAGGACCATATTTATAACATTTTGTAAACAGCAGGACAAACCTCCCACTGTCACTACCACCTTCCCTGCTCAGGACTTAGTTCCTCTCTCCTCCCACTAGGAAGGAACAGGGCAAACTCGATGCTATTTTCAGCCAACAGCACCTCTCAAATGAGCTACCAAGCAAGGCAGAGCATACATTTAAAATGGATACAGTTGGGACAGCAAACAATGCTTATGTGGTGTTCTGTAAAGAGCCAAAGTTACTTCAAGAACTAAAGGAATGCTATTTAAAATCTATAGAGACATTGTCCCTTGCATCCCCAAAAAGCTAACTTCCCTCTTATAACAGTCAGTCTCTTCATATTAAACTCCCAACGCTTTCTTTTCTTGCCATTGGCTTTGGTCTACTTGCTTGAAAGATGACTTTTCTTTTCAAAAAGTTGTTTGCTCCACTCTGGGCAGAAAATTAGAACACAGGAGGATGTATTATAATCTGTCTCCTCCTAAGTGGGAGGCAGTTAATGATAATAACTACAATTTCGGAGTCCTATTCTGAGCCGGCTTCTTTCACAATTAGCTGGTTTAATTTTTTCAGTTATCTGCAATGGCAGGTACTATATCCTTGAAGACTGAGAACTCAGAGACATTAACTGACCCAATGACAAGAATGTGGTAGTAATACATTAAAATGTTTATCTAGCCAGGATTCATCCTAAATACTGGTGGAGTATTTAGGTGATATCTCTGGGAATGTAAGCTGGGAATTCAGTCATCTGCTAAAGACCTTCTTTTTTCTCTGCAGACATCCAGCTGCCCTGAAGCTAAAGTCAGAGGGAGGTACCGGCCAGGTGAAATAGATACTTTGCAAGGCAGGAAAATCTTTCTGTTTGTCATACATTTTGTTGAACCTACTTTTGTTGCTGTTCATATTTGTCTGCGAGTAATATCCCTTACCTAAGAGTACCTTCAATTAAGAGCCAATATTCCAACAAAGGCAGGTTTCAAGGGCCTTTTCTTGCTGCTGTCAATGTTAAAATGGAAATGTATACAGATAGGGAAAAAAAATGTTTGGGTTCTGGACATAATCGAACGATACTTCAACTTATATTGCTCTTTCTAAGAGCCTTCTTAAAATATAATTTCCTGTTTAAAATAAACTACAATAATTGTCATATAAATTAGAACCCAAAGAAATGTATGAAAATAGCTACAAAAGCAAAATCATTATTTAAACTATAAAATTTTATTATTTCTTAGCTATTATTTAATACTGCATTTTTATGCCATGGTAGCAATAAAGATGTAAAATTTAGCCAGTCTCAAAACATCTCATTATCTTAAATTTTATATGTATTTTTTATTTTATTTAATCTATGATTGAAATTATATTATTTGATCTTGTCAGATATATTTTTACAAGAATACCTGTAAACTCTTTTGGGTTATTTCCTTATATGTATTTAATTATGTTCTGACTTTTCCCTAATGCATAACAGGAGATTCACAATGGGTATATGAAATGTGGCCAGGTGCGGTGGCTCATACCTATAATCCCAGCACTTTGGGAGGCCAAGGCAGGCAGATTGCTTGAGGTCAGGAGTTCAAGACTAGCCTGGCCAACATGGGGAGACCCCGTCTCTACTAAAAATATGGAAAAAAAAATTAGCTGGGTGTGGTGGTGCATGCCTGTGGTACCAGGTACTCAGGAGGCTGAGGCAGGAGAATTACTTGAACCTGGGAGGCGGATGTTGCAGTGAGCCGAGATCATGCCACTGCACTTTAACCTCGGTGATGGAGTAAGACTGTCTGACATAAAATAAAATAAAATAAAAATGTGATAAAGCATCATAAGCTACTCAGGAACAAAGAGTAGACAAAAATTGCATATCATTGTGACCTACACATATATTCGGATAGGGGATGATATAGGGAGGCAATTTGGCTTATGAACAGCTAAGTGAAGAAAATGTAGTCCATTATATAGTTCAGAGTTCATGAGATAAAAACAAACTGACTGTTCAGAATAATTAATCTGTTCTCGGTAGTGAGATCAGGCAGTAATTTCCCCAGGAGCCCTCATAAAGAGGGCGATGTATGACGTGGAAAACACATTTTTGACAGCAACGTTGGAATCAGAACTTCTTTCTTATGAAGCTCCTCAATATAAATTGATGGGATCCCATTGAAGTCCAGTTTACTAAGATAACTTCAGAGTCCTTTAAAATAGTTACAGGATTTTTCAGCAGGAGAAAATGAGCGGGCAGAAAATAAAAATTGAAAGTTCTGATCCATCCTTGGCAATGAAGACTCACTTTAATGTTTTTAGTATAACTCAAGTCAGAAAGCTTCCAGGGACCCTATAAAGGTTTGCTTACAATTACCTACTGGTTGTTGTGCTCATTAGAAAGATGGTTTTTAACCATCTTTAATATCATAAAATGAGGCATCATTGGATGTTGCATTGTTAGACTTAATGTCGGTAAAATGTAAGTGCACTAGAAATGAGCACTCTTGCCTATATCTTGAGATGTCAAGCCAAACGAAGAGGCTAGCTAGGGAATTGGCGCTGGCACTTAGAGCCTCTGAAATCTTGTAGCCAGCAGCAGTTATTGCCACCACTGTTCTATTAACTTTACTGATCATATTAGTGAATATCTTGCAGGTTTTGAGATCCTTCAAAATCTAAAGTCCCAGGTGGAAGCATGTGATGAATCAGGCCTCAGTCATTTGCTCAAGCTGCCAGGTGGTTGTTTAGAGAAGAAACCTCTAAGCCTGTGTTTTCAGCTCTTACTAAGACACATATATGTGGAAAGGGAGTTACTCAAAATGAAATGGGAGTTTGATTGCAGGTTAGCCAAAAATAACAGCACGTGTCTACCATACACATTTATACCTGCAGTGACCTCACTTCATTCTATTTGAAACATATAATGGTTTGAGGCAAGGATGCTAAGAGATGGCAGTGAAGAGTACCTGGACAAGCCTAGGATAATGGTCAGTGCAGTCCACATTCTGAGGCATATTCTCTGTCCACTACAGCTTGTGAATGAAAGAAAGAAAGAAAGAAAAAGAGGAGCACAGAGAGAAGGGAAAAGCTGGCCAAAGTCTGCGACTTGTTTCATGTTCATGACAGCAATGCTGGTATTTACCTACATTGTAAAGCAATCAGAAAAGATAATGGTGTCAAAGTCGATATTGCATCAGTCCACTTTGACGCCAAGATTACAGCATCATGGTCTGAGTAAAAATTGCATTTTCCAGAGAGACATGCAAGGAAAGTTTTCAATGAATTTCTCACATTATGTACTAAGCAGAGTAAAAGTTTGATGTGTACAGTCTAGCAAGTGATTCTCTTCAGACTATAGGAGAAGCCTAGGAACAGGATAGTACAGAGAGTAGAACAATTGTTTCAGGGGCTGTTGGCTTTAATAAGAGGAAGAGAATAGGTATCTATTGATTTGCTTTATAAAACCAACAGGGAAATTCAAGAAGGGTGACCATAAGAAAGGGAATTCTAGGATCTAGGTTAAGTTGATAGGAGAATTTCTCAGAAAATGTCATGAGTAAATTTGGCTTAAATGGGGATAAAAGCAAGCTCAGACAAAGAGTCAAAGTTCTGAAAGAAGAGCAAGATAAAGTTGGCATTAAACTAAAGGGATTTATGAAATCAACAGAATTAACTACTAGATTCATTATTAGGGAAGATGAAATAATAGAGCAACGAAACAGTTATAGAATGAATATGGTAGAGTGAAATAGGAAATAAATTCTTCAACATTGTGTAAGATCACCTAGCACATCCAGTCAGGATAGAATCAAGTCCTTTTTAATAAGACAAAAGAAGCTGAAACCAATCATTTTAGATTTGTTGTCTTATGACAGCCAAATGCTGATTTCTATTTGACAGATAAGCAAATTGAGGCTGAGAGTCATTCAATCATTTGCAACAAAAACGCATACTTAGGAGTGGGCTAGCTGGAGCTTAAGCCTAAGTCTGTGTGATTCAAAAGCTCAGACACTTCATTTTACAGGAATGACCCTCAAATTTAAGAATTTTAAGTGCTTTGGTGATCTGTGATTTTATTCATTTTTAACCTAAGTATTAAATAGAAGACAGAGGCTTTTCTTGAGAATCTTTGTAAATTTTATAGGAAACAAAGAACATATCAGCACAATTTTGGTGGGGAGAGATGCAGTATGAGGGGACCAAGAAGTACACCCCTCTACTTCCCTCCCTCTCCACATATATACTATCTATTTAGACTTATAGACCTTTTAAAAATTATTCAACTAATGCTGATGTGGGAAAAGCAGATGGCCTCCCTCCAAAGATTTGTTTTCCTTTCTTTGGGGTAGGGTTGTTGCCATGAAGAGGCTACGTGGCAAGGGGCTACATGTTTTCAGCCTCCCTTTTATCTAAATAGACCCATGTAATTACTCACTTCTACTAATAGATCAAGGTTACTAAGAATCAAGTGTGCTTTCTTTACTGGTCCTTTTTCACTTTCCTCCAACTAGATATTTGCATCCAGGATAACCCTGGAAGCCACTTGTTGCAGACAGCACAGCCTCCACCAGTATAGCCATCTACTACCAACTGAACCCTCTTCTTTTCCCCAACAAGAAGACCAGCATTAAACTATTACATGAGTAAGAAATAAAGTTTTATTTGGTGTTACACCAATAACACTGGGTTTTTGTTGTCGTTATAGCAGTTGGAATTACTTGAACCAACACAATTAAATATAATTATGCAGATTTTTTAATGCTCTTGTTTCTCTTTCCTCCTGAATTATTTCCGAAGTCTTCAGGATTCATCATAGCAGGGATGATACAAGAATATGCAGAATCACACCTCAAGCCTGAAAATTGTTCCCTTATGAGTAGATTAAAAAGAAAGGAGAGAGGAAATACAATCCAAAAATGCAGAATATTATTCTATAAAGACATTAATCATTTTTTTCTTCTTAGAAATCCTAGTAGCATGTACATTTAAAAATTGGATGCCTGACGACCTTGGGAAACAACTATTAGAACTAGCTTAATTTGTTAGTTCATTTTTTACTGACCAAATATTTAACACACATGTATCTTGTGCTGTATGTTAAGTACTATGTGGAATTATGAGTAAAAATTTTTAAATGTCCACTAGAGGTAACTAACACAATGGTATTAGCTATAAAGATATTAACACAACATTGCCCATAATAGCAAAAGAAACATCAATGTTCAATAATGGAATAATTAAGGCTCTTCTATATTTGCCTAATAAAGCACTAGAATTACTTTTTTAAGGGTAGCTGAGTTGGAACTTTATTCAGTAATTAATTGGAGATCATTGAAACTTTTAAGAAGATAGGTTAAATGATATAACTGCTCTTTAGCAAGAATAGAGGAACACAAATAGAATGTAGGATAAATTGAATTAGTAAAGGAATTGTGGATGAGATTTCCAGTTGCTCTCAGTATCTGTTCTCCCCTTCTTTTATTAGCAAGAGAACTCTGTAGTATGAGCTAATCAAACAACAGCCCAGCTAAAGTCAGTATTCCCAGCCTCTCTTGAGATAGGCGTGACCACACAGCTAACTTCTGACCAGGGGTTGTTTTAACAGAAGATAAGAATAATGTCACACCTTCCTCAAGTCCTCCGATTTAAGATATCTTGGCTAGATGGTGGAGCCAACTCACTGGCAAAAACCAGGTCTTCATATCCTAGCCTTCATATAATAACTAAATATGTTATGGTTTCAATGACCATAACATATTAAGTTGAGAAAGAGAGTTAGAATAAGAGAGGTCAGCAATTGCCAGAAATTTGAAGCACAAAATTTGTGCTTGAGCTGCAACTAGGCCATATACTCTTGACACAGCAGTGCCTCTTTGTCAGTATGCTCTTGATCTCCCCTCAACACAGGGCTCTGCAGACTTTTCTCATGAATGAGGTCACCTTTTAAATAAACATATAGCCAGGTTCCACTGAGACTTCCTTCTCCAGGCTTAGTGTTACAAACTAAGATTTCCAATGTTAAGTAATTGGAGTCTCCACTCCCCGCTAAAATCCTCTCATAAATTATTTCTTATCCTCTATTCTATAGACTTTTCAGCTCTTTTATAGCTTCATGTGAATAAGAGTTCAAAAGTTGTGTCAATCGTTTACAGACATAACAGGTCTATCTCTAAACTGCTCAAAATAAAATACAGCATCTATTATCTTGCTTTAACTGAAAGGCAGCCAGGACAAATTCCATTTTAATACATGTCCCCATAAATATTTCTTAAAAAGATATATGAATAAAAAGGAGGTATCCTACTCCCTACAGAAAAAATGATTTTAAAAAAGAACAAAGCTGGTTGACTCACATTTCCTAATTTTAAAACTTACCACAAAGCTATAGTATTCAAAACAATGTGATACTGGCATAAAGACAGATATACACACCAATGAAATAGAACAGAGAACTCAGAAATAAACACTTATACATATGGCCAAATGATTTTTGACAAAAATGTGAAGCCATTCAATTTGTTGAAATTCCTTTCAACAAATAGTACTGAGAAAACTGGGTGTCCACATAAAAAAAAAATGAAGCTGGAAACTTACCTAACAGCATATGCAAAAATTAACTCAAAATGAACCAAAGACTGAAAATTATGAAACTCTTAAAAGAAACAACATAAGGCAAAATCTTTGCAACATTGCATTTGGCAATGCCTTTTTGAATATGACACCAAACATACCAGCAACAAAATAAAGAATAAATACATTGTACAGCATAAAAATTAAAAATTTTTTCCATCAAAGGACAATGCCAACAGGATAAAAAAGCAACCTATGAAGTGAGAGAAAATGTTTGCAAATCATATATCTGATAAGGGATAAGGGACTACTAACCATAATATTTAAAGAACTTCTAAAACTCAACAACAATACAATTCAAAAACGGGCAAAAGACTTGAATATACATTTCTCCAAAGAAGATATACAAATGGCCAAAAGTACATGAAAAGATGCTCGATATCACTATTAAGAAAAGCAAATTAAAACTATAACGCGATATCACTTCACACTCATTAGGTTGGCTATTTTTTAAAAAGAGAGAAAAAACAAGCATTGATGAGGATGTGGAGAAATCAGAACACTTGCACATTTTTTTATGAGAATGTGAAATGGTTCAGCCACTGTGGAAAATAGTATGGTGGCTCCTCACAAAATTAAAAACATCAGCAATTCTACTTTTGGGTCAACCTAAAAGAATTGAAAACAAGGTCTTGAAGAGATATTTGCACATTAGTGTTCATAAAAGCATTATTCACAATAGGTAAAATGTGAAACCAATTCAAATGATGAAAAGATAAACAAAGTGTGATATATGTACATACATAATAGAATATTATTCAGCATTAAAAAGGAAGGAAATTTTAATATATGCTGCAACATAAATAAACTTGAGCACGTTATGCTAAGTGAAATAATCCACAAATACTCTATGATCCTACCTAGGTGAAGTACTTAGAGTAGTCAAATTCACAGAGACAGAAAGTTAAATGGTGGTTGCTGGGGCTGGGGGTAGGGGAAATGGGGAGGTATTGTTTAACGGGTATAGAGTTTCAGTGTTATAAAACAATGAGAATATAATGATGGATGGTGGCGATGGATATACAACATTATGAATGTATTTAAATCCACTGAACTATGTGTTTAAATATGGCTAAGATGGTAAATTTTATGTGTATTTTATCACATACAAAAAAATGGGAAGAAAAAGAGGCATCCTATAGCTTCCAAGGGCAGGAATACAGCCAGACATTAGGAGTAGAAAGGAATCTGGTGCTGGGAAGTCAGGAACCTGGAAGACTTCTCTGGATTCTGAGTTGCTGGCTCCTGATTCTCCCTGAATAACTGTTTTATTCTTTTTTATTTTAATCAGCATATTTGCTTTTTCTGTTATTCATTCACATGGTTAGAGGTGGATGTCTCAGAGCTCTATAGTTTTTGTATATTCCATATAAAGAAATTGTCTAGAGTAAATTAAAATTTTTAATCTCCAAATCAAATTTCTAACCGTGGAATGTGATTGGCCCAGCTTAGATCAGGTGCCCAGTGAACTATGGACATGGAGCAGGGGATAAGACCTGACTCTCTGAAACTTGTCCTGCGAATAAAGGCTTGAAGGTAATGGGTCATTTTTAGCTGGATAGACACCTCAAAGTATCACTTTCGTATACGGCAACAGACTGAAAAATTGAGAATCAGCAGGCTTTGAAAGCTAGAATTTAAAGTGTCTAGAGAGGAGCAGGAGTCAAAAATGCTGAAGCTAAAGTCAGAATAACTCTGAGGAAAGCAAAAGCCACTGATGGAAAAGGGAACAAAAGGATAATACTTTTAGCGTGGATGTATTGAATTTAAGATTATGATGTCACATATGAATAGCAGTTGGTAAAATGGGCTAGACTTCAGAGTATGAGAGTTGAAGGTATTGTTTTATTTATTTAAATAAAGAATTGATTCTGGATACCTGCTCTTTAGCCAGTGCTTTTTTAGGCTCTGGGAATATAGCAATGAACAATATGGACAGGTAGACTTCACCTAGGTAATTACTTTCCCCTTGGTTTTACTAATAGGCTTAAGAAACTCCATGAACCCCTTCAAATAATGAAAACTATATGTATATGCTTAAGTGTCTTTTTGAAGGAAGAAAAAAGGGTACCACAGAATGTCAAAAGGGTACATGACCTCAAAAAAGTGAAGAATTACAGATATAAAACAATATATACTTAGACACTAAAAATAGGAAGAACAGGAGCTGTTCATTGACAATGTCTTGATTAACACCAACATTGACAGTGTGGGAGAGTAAAAATAAATTAGAAAGGAAGAGTCCAAGACCAATCTAGAAAAATAATATTTTGAAACATTATCCAATGTATTATGTTTCTCCTTATTACCGCTTCCTTTTTATGTGTAGTCGACTGTAAACCCTGATGTGAAGACTTAAGGTATTCAGGAAACAAAGAATAAAGGGGAAAAAAAATCTCAGCACGAAAAGAGTCAGATTATTCTGTTTGAGTTTCAAAAGAAGCTTTTGAAAGCCAGTGATAGAGACAACTTTGAATGAAAAACCTTTTTCTTTTTGTTTTTTAGAGCCTCCTTCCGTCTCCTACCAAGGCTAAGAGTTTGGTAAACTCAGTATTTTCTTCTTTAAACTATAGAACTTGTGACAATTCATGATCGTTCAAGAGCAAATTTGCACCATAGATAGAGAGAAGTAAGAATTCTTTTTTGAGCTGAGGGAGAAACCTGGAGAGGACTAGCAAAGTCACGCAATATGATTGGATGCTGATGGGAGCACTGGTCTCAAAGTGAAAATCTGGTTGGGAGGTAGAGATAAGCAGATGGGTTTGGAGACTGAAAACCAAGCAGTTTTATGTTCCTTTTTCAAACTGTGAAAGGAGATAGCGTTCTTGAGGGTCTCCTGCCAACATGGAGTTGGCAGGAGATACGCTGGCCAGAGGAAAGAAGATATATTTTCAGGGCAGATAGAGACGTAAAGTGGGTTGAAATAGCCTCTCCACACTTTCTCCACATACCTCCCAGCCCTCTTGAATTTCCCTGAGATATCTCAGATCCAAAAATGTTTTGTATGTCTAATGAAACATCAGAAATAGCTGAGAGTTGAGACATAGTCTTCCTGCAAGGGGTTACCACAAAAGATGATGGGTCAAAATGACGAGTTACTAAAGAATAAAATGAGGCCAGGAGAGCCTTTTGCAGAAGCTGCAGGGTGGCCAGCAAAAGCCGTGAATGCAAGGAGGATGTGACTAAGTCTGAAAGGATCATGGTGCCAGCCACCCTGAGGTAGGAGTGAGTCAGCAGAAGCAGGCCGCTGAGTTTCCAAAAGCAATCATCATGCACTTGCACAACAGGGAAACAGACACATCATCAAAAGTAAATTTCAGCCGAGACATTCTCTCCAACATGAGCAGCAAAGGTAAGTCCCTCTGAGCTCCCCAGTCTAGGGAGAAGGAAATGAGAATGAAGAAGGCAAAAATCAGAGAAATGTATTTTAATCTAGAAAAGCCTCTGACAAATTTAAGTATTTCATCATTAGTGGGCACAGGAGTCACTAAGTTCATTTGGAATGAAATAGTATTTTCATCTTTGTTTTAGCTATGTGGTATGTAAAAATTACAACTGCTAGAATAAAAGTTAAATCAGGAAAGTCATGTGTCAGAAACAGAAGAGGGTTTCCAGAAAGAGCACAGGGTCAACTCTAACAAATCCTGAAAAGGTTAAACAAGAAGTTTTGCATCTTGGTGAGAGCTGAAGCCAGGCTGCAAGTAAGAACTGAGTGAGTAGTGAACAGAGACAGTGAATGAGGACTACTCTTTCAAAAAAGGTAGACTATTAAAGAAAGGTGAACAACAGCAACATTTCCTTAGTCTTAGTTTTCTTATCTGTGAAGTAAAGGACAATAATAATTATTAATGTAAAGTTGGTATTAGAACTAATGTATAGAGTAAACAGCAGTCTTAACATATCAGATGTCTTATAAATATTTGGTTTCACCCTTTATTTCATCCTCTTTTCTTTCTCCTCTTCTGGGAATGGAACAAATCAGCAATCTTCTTGCAATATTTTCACATGTGTTTGAACATTGTTATTTTCAACTCTCAGCTTTATTTATTTAAATAAATAGTACATATTCAGAGAGACATGATGTGATAGGGCTAATAGAAGTCTCATGTGATATTATTATCACTTAAGAAAGCAGAGATTAAGGTGAGTGAAGTGAGGTCTCCACAATGACATGAATAAGTAGGAGAGCAAAGACTAGAGCAAAGATTATTGTTTTCAAGTATACTGTTCTTCCATTTAGAGTCTGATCATTTTTTGAATGGTCATACTTACTTTATTAGTCCAATCTTTAATTTGTTCTTACATTAGCATGATCTAGATTCCATGTATCTTATACATTATTTAAAGTGTTAGACTTAATCAGAGCTCAAGAGATACCAAACTACATCCCTGTCTTAAGTCACCCTTATATGCATGACATAGCAGTCTGTGGCTTGGCATGATCAGATCTTAACTAAACATAGGTGACTACTTTACAAACCATTTCAATCTGGCATCAGTAAACTCCCTCTGGTGTGAAAGAAGAAATATCAAAGATCATTTTTACTGCACACAGGGTATTTGTCACCACTAAAAATCAAGGCAAACAGAAAAATAAGAAAAATATGTCTTTGCCACATAGCTGCCCAGTGGGTCTCCCCTACTTTTTTCGAAAGAAGATATTTGTAAATAGAGCAACCATTGGAGCTAGAAATGGTCAGCCTCCAGTTTCCAGTGAGATGTCAAATAAGCTACTTTAGTCTATGCTTCAAGCTAAATACCACTCATTATGATCTCTGGGCACTGGGCTATTGAAGAGACCAAAGGCCTCATCTCTCATGAAAGAGGAAAATAGATTAGGCATGACTATATAGGACAAACTATGAAAAAAAAAATGAAGATAGGAGGAAATAAAGATAGGAGAAACTATGAAAGATCACACTCCACTTCCTTTTTCATTCTAACGAATATTCATGATTTTTATGACTTAAGATTGCTCTGTCTTCTTAGAACTTTGGAATTTCTCCTCCATTAACTATGGTCACCTCCTATATTGACCTGTACTTAGTAGTAATAAAAAGTTGTAGAAAGCATGAGTTTTCTGTTATCTATTCTGTTGGTTATTCTCTTTCTGCTTTTCCTTCTCTCTGTTTTCTACCAGTCTGTCCTCTACTCTTTGCTTCTGGAAACCGATTCTCGCAAGCTGCACTCCACAGGTTCCCTTCGAGGCTGGTTTATAGTTGGGTTTAGCCAGTAGGAGGTATGGGCAATATATTGGAGGGAAAGGGGAGATAAGGGTATTTCTTCCCTCCTGGCTCTCTGCTTTGGTGCTGCGATGTCAGTTCTCTTGTCACAAAAGTGCTGTGATGGACATTGACCTCTGTGGATTGTATCACTCTCATGCCCTTTGGCTTCCACTTGGGTTAAGCCAATGGGAGATACCAGGAGGAGACCAAGGAGAGGGTGTTTCCTGTTGCCTCACTTTGGTGCTGTAATTCTAGTTCCTTTTCTCTGTTGATTATAGATCCAGTCAAATAGCTGCTCCTTCATGGCTTCAGCTCTCATTAAGCTCCAATGTTGCCATAGGCCTACCCATGGAATGGTTTCCCAGTGTTGCTTGTTGGATTCCTTAACTTTATCTATTTCTCTGTAAATGATCCTTTCTTTAAAATCGCTTCACTTAAAAACATCTGAGAGGAATTCTGTTTTCTCCTGGGATCCTGGCTGACACATCTGAAAATGGAAAGCATGACCAAAATCCAAATTCTATACCCCATTTCTCAAGAGATTTGAGAGAAGAGACCCTCAAATGGAAGAATGAGGGGCAGCATCTGCAAAAAGTGGGATGGTAATTCTTGGAACAGGGAGATGAGCTTGAAGTAAGAATGTGATAAGCCTGAGCTAATAAACTGACTAGGACCAACAACTGTCCTTCAGGATATTACACTGCAGTTCTGGCCATACTTGTCAGCTTCTTTTGGTTCCTGGAATCCAAAGACTTACTGGGTTCTTGGAACGTCATTTCTGAATCCTGTAACAAAACTCACTCTCTTCCATCCTCCCTGTGGTTAGCGCATTCTCAACCTCGGATCTGGGCTTTGATATTATCATCTCAGTGAGGCGCTTCTGACCATGCTCTCTCAGGTTAATGTCTTCTCATTATCCTATATATCAGTTCATTGTTTGAGTCCTTTACAGGATTTTTAATAATGTTTAATTATTTTACGTATTTGTTTATTCTTTTCTGTCGATTGTCTCCACTAGACAATTGTATGTATGTCCCCACTAGAATGTATGTTCCATGAGGATAGGGATTATGACTTGTTCAAAATTATATCCCCAGAGCCTAAAATAGAGCCTGGAACATGAAAAATCATGTTTGTTGATTAAGTGAAATAATGAAAGAATTGGAGAAAGAGAGGTGGTATGCATACTGTATTGTTCCCTTTACCCTAACTAATTGCAGGCTACTTACGCCACTGCAAATATCACTATACCCCTCCCCCCAAAAAAACTCATTCTGTGAATACAGAAAATAATAGGTGGAAATACTTGAGCTAAGGACCTGACTATAAGAATGTTTGGGGTGTAGCGTAAGAAATACAGGCTTTGGGACTAATCACCATATATTAAATCCTGAATCCCTTAGTCAGTATCTCTTTGGCCTTGGCCAAGTTGTTTATTAATTCTGAACCTCAGTTTCTTCATCCATAAATGGAGATCATAATTTTCACTCATGTGACTGATGGGCAAGTACTTGGCAATAATGCACTCTGTAGATGCTACTGCAATGACAATACACTTACTCTTAAATAAAATTTTTGTTGTCAACATTTTCATTGGTCAACAATCTTGTTTATCTCCTTCATTGTTGTATTTATGGTGCCTATAATATTACCGGACACTTTTAGGTGCTCAATAGATATTTGCTGAATGAATATTTGTGCTTTAAAGATAATAATTAAATTATTTACATGTACTCAAACATCCATGTATTTTGACATTTTGGTAAGCACGTTATATGTATCATACCATTTTACATCTGCATGAAGTAGATACTATTCCTTTTTCTCCATTTTACACCTAAAAGAGCCAAATGTTAGAAAAAGGAATTACTAAATAAATAATCTAAATGCCTTTTCCTCCCATCCCATCAACTCCTTATTAGAAAGACGGGTATCAGCAGCTTGACACACTCTTTCCAGAAAGTTTCCAAACCATAACTTCAGTGTTTTTAAGTTAGGAAAATAACTTCAAGGATTTTCCCAGGTTCTAAATCTAATCTCTTATTTTGCAGTTCCAAGGCCATTTAGTGCATTTATACACTTTCATTCCAAACCTGCATGTTATAATACATAAAAACTTTGAACAATAATGCAATGACTAAAAGATTACATCTGCAGGGTAAATAAATTATTAATTTTATTTATAATATATTAAAAATATATTAAAGTAAGATATCCATGATACGTAAATTTGGAGGCTCAGCTAAATCTCTGATATACAACTAGCATAATTAAAAAGTATGGGACTTATCCAGTCTATCGTCGATGGGCATTTGGGTTGGCTCCAGGTCTTTGCTATTGTAAACGATGAGTTTGGGTCCTTTGTAGGGACATGGATGAACCTGGAAACCATCATTCTCAGCAAACTGACAGAAGAGCAGAAGATCAAAACACCGCATGTTCTCACTCATAGGTGGGTGTTGAACAATGAGAACACATGGACACAGGGAGGGGAGCACTACACACTGGGGTCAGTTGGGGGGAAATAGGGGAGGGAAGGTGGGAGGTGGGGAGTTGGGGAGAGATAGCAAGGGGAGAGATGCCAGATGTAGGTGATGGGGAGGAAGGCAGCAAATCACACTGCCATGTGTGTACCTATGCAACAATTTTGCATGTTCTTCACATGTACCCCAAAACCTAAAACGCAATAAAATAAATAAATGGGAGAAAAAAAAAGTATGGGACTTAGACAGAACTGGATTTGTAGTCTGGCTCCACCACACACTAAACAAGTAATCTTGTCCAAGTTAGTTAGACTCTCTGAGCCCCAGCTTCTGATCTGTAAAATAGAGTTAATAATGCCAATGTCGCTCAGTGTCTATAGGTATTAAATGGATAATCTACATAAAAGCAATTTGCAAAATCAAGCACATGGTGAAGTGTTCTACATAAATGTTAATTTTTCTTCCCTTTTATTATTTTACAATTGCCAAAAATTACTGTCTTAGCAATCAGGTAAATATGCTATATTCAATATTTTTAACCCAATTTTTCACTTTGTCTTCAAGGTCAAGGTAAAGCATTTTAATTTGGCAGTTTTGGAAATGGTTCAACTGCTATTGTTGTTATTGTGTCTTTTTCTCAATAAACTGCAAAACTTAGGCTTCATAATTTCACATCAATTTTTGTAAACAGGGAATTTACTAAAATATAAACATGGAATAATTAGAATATGTGATTTTTATCTTTTGGCATATTATGGGTGGATAAAACTCCTTAGATCTGCTAAAATCATCACAGAATTTTGGGTTTTTTTTTGTTTTTGCTTTTTTCCCCAAGGCCAGAGATAGGAGATTGCATTATCTAAAACCAACACATAATGCTTCAGATCAGGGCAAACTTTGATACTTTATGTTCAGGAAATTTTGTCAGAAGGTGTTTCCTTTGTTGATCCATCAAGTAAGCACAGTAGTCTGTGCAAGCCACTGTGTAGAGCCCAGCCCATGCCCTCTTGGAATTTCTAACCTGGACAGGAGAGAAAGCATGTATTTTACTAGCCATGATACAAGGTAAACTTTGGTAAGTACCACAGGGATGATGAGGTAGAGTATTATGGAATTTCAAAAGAAGGAGGAAGGTTTCCCACTGATGGAAGACTTTGAAGGGCTTTTTAAGTTTAGTGAATGGTAAAGGAAGAACTTGAAAGATATTGCCATCAGGTCAGGCACTAAGAATGCATTGGTGATCCAGATCCTGAATCATGAGGAAAGACAGCTTGGGTGACTGCAGTACTTCCAATCTCAGGAGCCCCAGAAACTCCAAGGATGCTGTTAATTATAGGCCGCTAGGGGAGAGTATTTCTGTTCACTTGATACATCCTCAGTTACGGTGAGTCAGATTGCATTGTAGTCATTTATTTTTCTGGCTTCACTAGGAGCTGATGAACTGGAGGGCAGAGACCTGTCTTTCCTTTTCTAGCACGTAGCCAGGCTCCAGCAAATTATAGACACTCAACATGTGACTGTTTTGTGAAATGGAAGAACTGTCAAAACAGAGAAAGCAGGCAGGAAGAATGGGTTTCAGTGTTGCCAGTATAGTTTAAACCCTCAGAGAGAGAAGTTTTGGGGTCTGTCAAGAATTTAGACTCTGAATTTAGATTGCCTGAGTTCAAACCCTGACTCCGCATTTGGGGCTACCTGCAGGCATGAGGCTAGGTCTGAGCTGCTTCCAGAATAGGCCAGGGTTGGCTACGCTACAGTGGTACACTGAGCCCAGGGACGGCGGACCCAGGCATTACTCAGCCTTGCTCAGTGAATAAGTCTGGGTTTTTCTTTATTAGCCTCTGGCTTGAAGTTGGTGGTGGTGACATGAGACTTGAACACAGGCATGTAGATGTGAGGATGCTTAACTAAGGAGAAAAAGAAAACCCAATAACATTGGAGTAAAAACTTGACTCAAAAGTTAAAGCTTAGAGAATAGTTTCATTTTACTCTCAAATGTTTTAGATGCATAGTCTTCAAAAAGGGGTAAGTTACAGATAAATCTAGAAAAAATAATGTAGAAGAATAATTTTGAGAAAATCTTGGCTCCTCTCTGTCTCCTCAAAGCCAAGACATGGATGAATGAAACCCACTAGTCACCAGACTGGTTGCTGTAAGGATCTAGAGTCATGAAAAATCTCTGACTCTGGGGAAAATGCTATCTTCACATAGCTCCTCCTTTGTTTTAAGTTAATTTTTAGGCACTATTAGTTGGCCTGATGCACAATGCTTTCCAAAATACAAGAAGGGAGTTCATAGAAGAGACCAATATAGACATCTGTATATTCAAGGGCATTTAATTTGAATTGGTCAAGTTAAGTGTCTCTCAAATTATGGTTCTTGGACTGCGCATGTCAGAATCATCCAGCAAGTGGGTTAAAATGCAGATTTATCAGCTCTATTCGAGACTTAATCAATCAGAAACTCTGAGAAAAGAGTTCCAGTAATTTGTATCTTAAACATACTTGTCCCCTTTTCAAGTGATTCTGTTGTACACTAAAATGTATGAATCACTGCTACATTCTGCAGCCTTTATGAACTAAAGAGTTCCTCTCATTACATTTGAAGATTAAGCTACTAAGCCTATGTGTTCTAAGGCCTCTTTCCCCTATCAGCCCAGAGCAAGGAGCTGAGGAAGTGGAAGCAAGGCTGAAGGAAACAAAGTAGGTATGGAAGGTCTTTGCACAAAGAGGGGCTGGAGTTCTAAATACAAGGAAGCCGAATACAAGAATTGGAACAAACCAGAAATCATTATGTTGGCAGACAGACAAAGCAGACAAAAAGAGGAGGATTCTGTTGCCAAATAGCTAATCAATGTATGTGGTTAAAACTTCATATTAAAAAACTGGAACATTGGGCGTGGTGGCACGCATCTGTAGTTCCTGCTACTCTGGAGGCTAAGCCAGGGGAATCTGTGGAGCCCAAGAGTTGGAAACAGCCTTGGAAACATAGCAAGACCCTGCCCTAAAAAAAAAAAAAAAAAATAGTAAACAAAATCCACACTAGGCAAATCAGGGAAGTGGAAGACCAGATCTGGAATGGCTACAACATAGAGAATCCAACTATACAAAGTTAAGTGTGTCCTCAGCCAACAGCCTTTAATTTCTTTTTCTAAATAACAGGAGCTATAGACTAAATTGGGCTAGACTGAGACTTGAAGACAATTAGGATAGGAGTGAAGTAGAAAATCAAAATATGTAGTACTACCCAACCATTATTTCCCTCCCAAGAAACAGCATACAGTTTAAGTTCCTCAGCACTGTAGGGATTGTTTAAATAAAAACAACAGTTAATATTCACTGAATCCCTCTATGTATCAGGTACAGTTTTAAGCATCTTGCATGTGTTCACTCATTTAATCCTCACAATAATTCTTTGAAATAGGTACTATTGATATTGCTGTCCTATAGATGAGAAAACTGAGGTAAAGAGAGGTTAAGCAACTTGCTCAAAGCCAGGTAGCCCCAAGTGCAGAGTCAAGATTTGAACTGAGGCAGTCTAAATTCAGGGTCTGAATTCTTAACCACTATTTTATACCATCTGCTGCAGTGTAAGTACGTCTATGGATTTTGTACAGAAATCAACTCTTAGTTGTTAGATTTTATACAGAAATCAACTCTCAGTTGCAATGAACTATTAAGGCTCAATCATTATTGATGCTGTTATTTAATACAATTAGGAGAGGAATTTAGATGTTCTCTGTACAGTATTGCATACTGTTTATGTTAAAAATGTACCCAATCCAATGTCTTATGTATAAAGGCTAACATTTGAAATCATAGATATCTGATCTGTGATATGATGTGGTTTGCACAGAAAATAATGCCAACAATTTTCATGGTAGGAAGGCAACCAAAGAAACTCCAGGAATCCGAGTGTGTGTGTGTGTGTGTGTGTGTGTGTAATTGATTTTTTTGGTACTGCATGCATTCTTTTTTTTCTTTATTCAGTGTTGGCTCAGATTTTGTGGACTTGTTCAAACCTTTATTTTGAAATGTACTAGTGCACAGAAGAAGCTCTTCCTTTTTATCTCACATCTCTAGAGTTTGTCTTCTCGCTTGAGGCTCTATGGCACACCATAGCTTGGGAAAAGGGAGAAACTTAAAGAAAGAAAACCCAGATTGAATAAGAAAGCCTTACGGTTATAAAACAAAATAGAGCTACTTTCAAAGCAGTAAGAAATAAATGAAACAGAATAACATTTCCTAATTGTTTTGAAATGTTTTAATGACACTCACAGTTTTATTTACATTTGTGGATTGCTTTTTCTTTTTAAAATCCAGTATTGAAGGATGTCCCTGGTAATGACTAACCTTTCAAACTGCACTGACAATTGTTGGTGACTGCTTTATAGTTACCCCTAATTAAACACCGTTATCTCTTTCCATCATGCACATTTGAAATCCTTTTTAAGCTAGCAGCAACTGAAACCATACACAACACACACATAGCACCCCATATCAGAAGTGTGAACGACAGAAACAGAGACCTAAACAAGGTTGCAGAGAACAAATGTGAACTTTCCCTCCAGAATCTACAGAATAAAGTCCAAGCCAGAAGGTTTTTAAGTTTATATGAACACATTTGATTTTACGGTCTCCTCTGAGAAACCTCAGATTATTGGTTTAGGAGATTTCACTATGTGTCCAATGTAGTCCAATGCATGACAAGTATAATATAAATTAGTGTATGTAAAAAATATAACTAAATAATGATAGCAAAAAGATGTACAAAACACATGTGTTCTAGTATAATTCTATCACTGGGAAATTCTGCTTTTGTTTCATATTCTGTTTTTCTGCTTTCTAATAAGTTGTTCAAATTTTCAAATAACTTAATAAAATATATTCCTGGGTTATTTGGTGAACTAAAGGAAGTATAAAAACATGGTAAGAAAGAACTAAAATTTAATTCATTAGTTCAAAGGTGTTCTTAGACACCTCTTCTTATAATCTTCTGGGAAGCAAAGCAAAACAAAACACAACAAAACAAAACAAAAACACAAAAAGCAATCCTCTAAAAATTATGAAAATTATCCCTGGGCTGGATGCAGTGGCTCATGCCTGAATGGAAACACTCTGGGGAGGGGTTAGGGGAGGGTAGCTTGAGGCCAGGAGTTTGAGACCATCCTGGGCAACACAGGGACAGCTTGTCACTACAAAAAATTAGCCAGGCATTGAGGTATGCACCTACGGTCCCAGCTACTCGGAAGGCTGAAGTGGGAGGATTGCTTGAGCCTGGGAGGTCAGGGCTGCATTGAGCCTTTATGGCAACACTGCACTCCAGCCTGGGTGACAGAGCAAGACACTGTTAAAAAAAAAAATCCCCAAAGTGGTATCAGGCAAATAAAGTGAATGCTTTCAGTTTTTAAAATTTAGTTTCTCCAACATTTTTGGCTTTTCTATTTTTCAGTTGTACTCTTTATTCTTAAAAATGCCTGCCATTGTCATGAATATCAAATCACCAGGGAGAGAAGATGTGAATTAAAGGGAGGAATAGCTGGTATTCTTTTCCATACTTTTCAGAATAAGCTCAAAACTGAGGGAACAAAAGGAGAAAGGTCAAAAGCAAAAGGTATTTCATAAACTGTAACAAGGAAAATATTTACACCAATAAAATTATAGCTACACTTCAGAACAATTTCAAATTTCATAATCGTCCTCTAGATCATTTCCAGTGGGTTTTTTTTCCCCAGACCAAGTAATTGAGCAGAATTCTGATTGTACCAAGCACTTCATGTACACATTATAAGTCTAAATCAAGTGTATGATCCTCCAGATATGTGTGCATATTGGGAGGTACGTGAGTGATTGGAAAAGGTGGGGCAGAAAATTATAATGATTCCTGTCACAATGAACAATCTAAGGAGTGGTAATTGCCTTAAAGACATAATCAGTATTGTTCATGATATGCTTTGTCCAAGTGTTTACTTTGGCTTTTACCTGTAAAACAATGATCCAGCAATAAAACACCTCATGTTGCCTATGCTCAGAAGATGCCAGGATAAGATTTCGGTCACTTTCTAGGTTTCATTTTTAAACTTCCTACAATCTTGCCTTGAGAGAAAATTAATTTACTGGGGCAGTGGTGGAGGACAAAAGATTCAGAAAATAGACACATTAATTAAAAGACATCTGTATAACCCTAAGATTTCTTTTTGCTTTTCTTCATTTTTCTTTCAATTTTGTCTCTTCTTTTCTTCCTTTATTTTCTTTTCCATCCTTTTCTTTTTTTCTCTTTTTAATTTTTCTATTCTGCTTGATCTTATAGATAGCCAAGACTTATGAACTGGAAAGATGACTTTTACCAATGATTGTTCACCCATTCAGACATAACAAATAGTTCACAGAGAGCTATGTACATAACCAGGTGAAAAAAGAGGGGAACCTGAGAAGGTAAACCATGCTGGTAAGAAAAGTGAACTGGTATTCCACAGTTCACTTAAGATGTAGTTTTTAATTGATAGTGGTACCATAATTTGGAAACTCCAAACACTCATCTGATGTTTAAGTGGTTGGTTTCTTTAGGAATAAAGAACATCCAATGGAAATGATTTAATGTGCCTGAGTAAGGTCTACTTTTGCAAATAATTAACAAAAACAATCTAAAATCTGACGTGAGGGTCCCAAAGAAATATTAGCCATGCATGAATTGAGATAAGTAAGAACTACCTGGTTCTCTTGCAAGTACTCTTCAAATTAGGATTTTTGCCTAGTTTATGAAAATAATTACCTTTTTAGAAAAGGCTCAGTTACTTCCATTTTTGGCAATTGAAAGTTTGTAGATCATAAAATATGCATTCCTGTTCTACTAAGCAAAACAAATCAAGTAGGTGAGACATAATTTTCTCTTTTGCTACTCTTTTCCAAAATCAAATTTCTTAATTTTGCAAAGCTTTAAAAATGCACATTTTAAAAATAAAAAACAATTGTACAAGAAAAATGTGAATTATAAGACCATTGAAGCAAATTTATAAAGGTTCATTTTACTTACTGTTAGAAGCAGCTTTGCTTCAAGAAACTGGAATATTCTGCAGTTAAGTGGTCAGTAATCTGCCTAGTTTGAGAAAGCTGAATTAGCAATTCCTCCAGGAACAAATGGCTTACTCTTATTATATGAATGTTCTTTTTTGAAATATTTCATCAACATCATACATACACCATTCCTTTTGTCATTAATGGTACCATTGTGTGTTATTAGCACCCTTGTCTCTATACTTTGTTGGCTCAATAAATACATTGTTTTCTCTGATTCTGTTGGATTATTACATAGCACATTTGTAGGGTTTATTTCATCCATACATCAGTACTAAATGTGATTATTCCTTGTTTCCAGGGAAATTTAGTATTGGAGCAGCACAACAGGCAAAGCTAGACCTAATTGCAAAATTAACTAGATAAATATTTATGAACGTTTACTCAAAGGGTTCCAGTACCAATTTAATCAATGCAGGAAGAAAGTTTTAATCTTCTCTGTATGATCAGTGTCTTTCACAATTTGATTTTTGAGAATATTTGTTGGATAAATGAATAATATAAAAATTCAGTCATTATATATTTTTTTCATTCAGATATCAGACTGGCATGCTACTGAGGTTAACACCAATGTAGGATGCTTGCATTCAGATTCACAGATATTATTTCTCAGGAACCACAAAGTCTTTCATGGCCTGACGCAGGGGAGTGTGGTGGAGTAGAGTCTGGCATTACTAAGTGTCTCATGTGTGCCAGTACTGGCTCGGTATTTTACCTTTCCTTGTGATTAGTTGGACAAAAGTACTACAAGACTAGTATGATTATTCCCACTTTACAGATGGTTCAGAAATGTTTGGTCCCAAAGTCCTTGCTAAGGAGAATTTGTTTAAGAATAAAATTTAAACAAACGTTATAACAAGTTAACATTATTTGGCAGTGGCTGAAAGGTTGTCATGCACCAGAAAAGAAAGAATTATGTGAGTCTTAATTTCCTCTCCAGACTCCATTTAACAAAATACACACAGACACACACACACACACACACACACACACACACACACACATACACACACATGCACAATATTAAAACAAGTCTTGGAATTCAGCCTTTGCAGGCCCCAACTCATACCTCCAATTATATTTGTGAGCCGTTTTTATTACAGAAAATGCATTTAAGAAGAATTATGTAAGATTTATTTAGGATGAAACCCATGAGAACTTTTTTCTTTTCCACTTTTGTTTTTAAGCTCATGCCAAACTGAAAGAAAAAGTAAACCAGGCAAAGAAATCTCTTTATTTTTTACTACAGTAGCAGTCAAATAATTTATGTATAATAAGCTGAATTTGTATGACTTGTTTGTGATTTTTAAAAATCACAAACAATATTAAAATTCCAAACAGATTGGAATAAATACTTATTTATAAGAGTTATGACAAAATGAGGACTAAAATCTTTCTATACAAAAGGATTATATAAATTTAGAAGAAAATCAGTAAGACTATCATGCATAAGAAAATATGAGAACTGACACTTAACAAAAAAGAAATATAAATGGCTTAATAAACACTTTAAAATCTTTGACATCACTGAAAATTAAAAACAAAAGTGAAGACGATAATGAAATTATATTTTCTCCAATTAAGCAGCAAGGCTAATTTTTTATTTTATTTTTTATAATGCACAATACAGGTAGAAGTGTAAATTAGCCAACAAGTTTTGCAAAGCAGTTTATAAATATGTATCAAAGAAAGTTTAAATATGTTTCTAGGGCTCTACTCGAGGAAATACTCTGAAATGCAAGCAAATGTTTAAATATAAAGGTATTCTTTGAAAATTATTTTATAAAGTAAAAAACTAGAAAATTTAAATGTCCTTAGATAAGAAGCACATATGAAAACCATTTAATGATGCTGGAAAATAAATTCTTGTGACCCAATAATGATAGTTATAAAACAGGCTGTATAAAACTACATGAGAGTATGATCTCAACCACAGAAAATGATACTTAGTGAAAGATGTCAATAGCAGTGATAACAATGGTTATCTATGCTTATTTGAATTATTATTTTTACTTGTTTTACTTTATTTTCCTGTATTTTCCAAGTTCGCTTTCAACATTTGAAAAAAATTATAGAAGAAAAGAGAAAAACCAGAACAAAAGCAAAACTCTCAACATATAGGCTGATTAGAATCAGAAAGAGAAGAGGAGTTTAATCCTGGACATCTCGAGTTGACATGAGTTTCCTTTGTGGTCCAGCTTCTGCATAGCAAATCTAGGGTTAAAAATCCAACCCAAACCAGGAATTGATTTTAGTTGACAACAAGATCTATATGACACAACACAGAATGACAAAGTAACCATCCAAGTAAATACATTATTAGGACGCATCAATCCAATTTTTTGTCCAGAACAAAGGAGGTGATGGCTCAGCCTACTGTAGAGTCACCAGACCCTGTCTGGATGGTGTGGTTAGTGCTGTGCACCTGAAACAGAATGGTGAATAACTACAGTCTGTCCAGAAGAGGGTAGCCATAATGGCAAAACGTCTTGAAACCCTATGACATTGCTGCTTAAAACTCCTCCCTGGTTTTTTATTATTTTTTGCAAAACGTCCATACATCCATAAAACTCAGCTTCTTCTTGGACGGCCCTCCCTGGCTCAAAAGTCTAGTCACACAGCTCTTGTTTCGATTCCTTCAATAGATCAAGTTCCTACCTATTTCAAAACTTAGAATCCCCGTGGCTCATACTTTGAACTATTTTTTGAATGAAGAAGTGAATTATGTAAGGCCTATCTGTATGTTTTTGTGATCACCCTCCCCTTCTGTATCTTTATTTCACCATAATGTTTAGAAAATGGGATTCTAAATGTGAAAAAGAGAAGACAGGTGGGAGAGGAAGGGATAGGATTCCTTCTGTTTAACTCCATCAACTAGAGTTAAGATTAATTACATTTCTAAAAGTATCAGGAAGAATGTTCTAAAAGCTACATTTAAAAACTAGTATTGGTGTAATGAACTCCCCTATATGAAGTGTATGCAAGTCACATATTTGAACATAAGCATAGGCTGGAGTTATTGTAAAGGGGATTTTTCTTTTGGGTAGCTGAGTTTCATTACTCTTAAAATTACTTCAAAGTATATGATTCTGTGACTTAGCAATCTTTTTGGGTATAGAGGCACTACATAAGGAAGAGAAGATTTAAGACAACAGGAGGCATAGGGCTAAACAAAGAAAAGCTTGGGGGAGAAAAGGAAATGTAACACTGTCTCAAAACATTTGATCTCATCATTTCCAACCTTCTCTGAGGCTAGGGTTGGCAGGCCTCCCAGAGAAACCAAAACAAAGCAACCTAACAGGGCACCGCAAAACAAAAGGGGACCTAAGCTGGGCGATGAGAAGATGAAAGCCCTGCATCCAAATTCACTGAAGAGAGAGAGAGGAGACATGAAAGGCAGGCTTTCTCTTCAGGGTCCTTTTCAATTCACTTAAAGGCACACCTTTGAAATGAATGTCCTCAGCAGAAAGAGGGCAGTTCCCTGAATCCAGAAGGCTAGGCGTTAATGACCATGGCTAAAGGAATGTGTTGAAATGTCAGTGCAACTGCTTTCTCTATCTTCACTATCCTTAACCCAAAGTTGTGTCATCAGTCTGGAATGAGCAATGCCTGTTCAACAAACCCAGCTTTTTTCATTCTCTTTGTATTTGCTTATTCACAGTTCAGAAATTGTCCAATGACCTTCTTACTCTCTAATCAAGGGAATTCATATTGTTGTGGAAAGAAAAACAACTTCCATTTGGTTTGAGAGAAAGATCCACATGATGCTTCTGTTTGAGATGTGAAAGATGAAAACTGAGCTATCCTGTATAGCTTAACCTTATTAAGGGGTGATTTGTTTCCCAACTGCAGTGTGGAAATTCCTTGTGAAGTAGAATACAAATGTTTTATTTTTGACTGCTGTTAAAAGATATTTATGTTTTTTGGCTGCTATTATGTTTATTGGGTACTCACTATGTTTCAGGCAATGAGCTGAGTGATTTGTATGCATTATGTCCTAAATTCTAACAATAGCCTGGAATTAAATCCAATTATGGCCCCTTTTCCAGAAAAGGCCTAGAATGGGTAGATTGCTTACTTCAAGTCTACAAGCTTCTAAGAGGCAGAGACAGTTATATATTTGATAGTTTCATATATTTGCCCATCTCCTGTCCACTGCAGTTCAGCATAAAACATTGTAATCTACTGCTATGGACAGATAAATACCCTTCATACATTTTTTCATTATGAGAGAAGTGGGTACAATAAAAACAAATGATGTTCAGAGATGGTTCACATCAGGAAAGCTTGTACTCTTTTTTTGCTGTAAGAATTGGGAAAGGCCGAGGTGGGAGAATTGCTTGGGTCCAGGAGTTTGAGACCAAGCTTAGGCAACATAGGGAGACTGCAACTCTACAGAAAAATACAAAAATTAGCCTGATATGGTGGCATGTGCCTGTAGTTACAACTACTTGGAAGGTTGAAGTAGCAGGACTCCTGGATCCCGGGAAGCCAAGGCTTTAGTGAGCAGTAATTATTTGACTGTATTCCAGCCTGGGCAACAAAGCAAGAAAGACCCTGTCTCACAAANAAAAAAAAAAAAAAAAAAAAAAAAAAAAAAAAAAAATTGGTAAAGTATGACAGTATCAGAAAATTAGGAAACAAATAATATTACATTGATTTTAACTGTGCTATTAAAAATTTCAAGTATGTTTCAAAGTAGAGAGAATATTGTAATAAAGCCCGACATATTGATCACTTAGCCTTAATAATGACCATTTTATCATATTTCCTTCGGCTTCCATCTCTTTGCTCAATTATTTTAAAGTAAGCTCCAGATGCCATTACCTCAGCCCTTAAATGCTTTAGTGTGCATCTCTAAAATTTGAAGACATTTTCCTACATATGATTCACTCCTAAGAAAATTAACAAGTTTCTTATCATGTCATCCAAAGTCAGCATTTTGATTTTCCATATGTCCTCAATTTTCCATTAGTATTTTTCACAATTGTTGAAATAAGCTCATCATGATAGTGATGAAAGGGATTTAAGAAAATGTACTTCTACAGATAAAGCAAAAGTGGGAGGGATTTGGAAGCAGAGAAAAATGGGATGGATACCTGCCCAGGACTTAGCACAGGCAGCGTAGGAACTCAACTTAAGTGGCCAACACTACTCTCAAATCCCACCCGTGTCTGAGCTTAAATGAAAAATCATAGCATGAGGGTTAAAATAATAGACTTTTTAATCAGACTGCCCAAATTCTCCACTTACTAGCTGTGCAAACTTGAGCAAGTTAATTTCTTTATGCCTTAGTGTTCTTCTATGTAAAATATACCAGATATAGGTGATGCGGGGATGAAGACAGCAAACTACCTTGCCGTGTATGTACCCATGCAACAATCCTGCATGATCTGCACATGTACCCCAGAATCTAAAGTACAATAAAAAATAGATATTAATTAGTATTTAACTCATAGAGTTTTGAAAGAATTAAATGAAATAATATGAAAATTAAATGACATTGAACAGTATCAGGTATATAATACGTGCTCAGTAAGTAAATTAAATGACATTGAACAGTATCAGGTATATACTATGTGCTCAGTAAGTGTTAGCTGTTGTCAGCATTATTGTTGTCATCTTCATTGTCACCAACATCATCATGATAGTTATCATGATGGGGACTGGCTCCAGGTTAAAGACTGATCCTGCAGCTGATCAGTACACAGGAGTAATGAGAATGGAGAACTGGGTTCAGCAGCTTCATACATTTTATTTTTCCACATTCTTTTTTATGGTGTCATATTATTCTTTTCATGAAGTTATTTTAAATCAACCAGCTTCAAGCTGGTGAAAACAAACATCCAAGCAAACAACCTACTGTCTTAAGCTAGTGTCCAGCCCCTTTGTATGATCTCCTCCAAATCAGCATCCAGGCTCTGCAGAGGAGGAATCTTTTTGTCCCATCTAAGCCAAGGTTTTCATGCACTCCAAATGCCACCTTGGCTTACTTAGCTCTCCTAACCTCTTTAACTGTTAACCTCAAGTCTCATTTTCTACTACTTTCTATCCTTGCCTTTTCACCCATTCATCAATTCAGGTTCTTTGAAGTTGGACCATCCTCCCCTTACTCTCTTATTTCCTTACTGTGTCTTAGCAGAAGCAAGCCATTCAACAATCTGTATAGAACAAGCTACTATGTGATAGGCACTATGATCATCATTTAGAATACAGAAATGAATAACATAACACTTCTACTCCCAAGGAGCTCAGCAGCTAATGGATCTCCGGAAAGCAGCCTGTGACGTGCTAACTTCCCATACTATTGCCTGTATGCTGTCATGTGGATAGCCACTTCCTGGTCTGCTTTTGCTTTACAGGTGTGTCACAGACAACAAGATGTGAGAGTCTATATTACTGATCATCATTAGAAGAGTTAGAGTGTATTGAATTGTATATTTGGTCATCAATTTAAAAAAATTTTCCATTTATTGCATTCATATTTATGACTGCCATAAAATAATTTTGACAGTTTATTTTATGAGGAAAACCAAACTCAGCATTATAGACTATTAGATTTACTGGAAGAGTAATAAAGAATTCTGAATTTGAACTGTCTGGCAGTCACAAAGTAAAGGGGAGCTCTCCTGTTATATATATGGCCTCCAATTCTGCAGAATTCCTATAAAAATCAATTATTTCTCTTTCTTCCCAACACTCATTTCTGAGCCTTTGTTGGTCATGCTGTTGCAAACTTACTTTGCCAAAGTGGACTACTGTTTCACATTTTTGGCAAATGAAAAATTAAAGGCAAGTTAAGATGAAGTGATGTCAAAAAGGAATCAGAAAGACTAAAATTGTGCAAGTCTCAAAGATTTTCTGGAAATAAATGACCCAACTCTTTGGATTTAACTTGTCCCTTCCATCCCTAGATGCTTTCACTGGAGCATTAGGACTGTTGTATCCCATCTTTGTTTCCTTCCATCTTAGGAAATTGATTCCTTTTATCTACACCATGTAATTCTTTTATATTAAGAAGTAAAATAGAAAACATACTGACTGATAGTACATAAGAAGCTTCATCCAATTCTTGATTTAAGCACAAACTTTAAAGATAGAAAAAATGATTTAAGCACTAGTCTCAAAGGTAGAAAGGATGATTCATTCATTAAGCAGGGGTCCAGCAGAGGTACAAAAAATGAAGAGAGAAAGCAAATGCAGAGATTGAAGAATGGGCAAAATAGGATGTGCAGAGAACGGGAGACAGGCCTAGTGTAGTAAAATCAAAGGTTATAGCTCCGAAGAGTGGTCTGGTTGGAGCTGGTGGTATAAATTCTGTCCCCAGTACATCCATTTTATATTTTTTCCCCTTAATTTAATTCATTTAATTTTAAAATTCAGGCCAAGCAGAATATGTTGATTTAAGGGTACTATCCCTGGAACAGACTAACTACGTTTGTGACCCTTTCTATCTGGTAGCTTTGGATAAATTATTTACATGTCTGTGCCTCAATTTCCTCATCTGAAAATTGACATAACAAATATACCAACTGCACAGAGTTGTTGTGAAGATTACTTTTGAGAGTGAGTATAGGTAGTCAGGGTGAAGCTCTTAACTACAGCAAGGGCTTGTTAATTAGCTGTTAAAATCTGAAAGAATATAAACCTGCAGTCTGCAACCATACTTTCCATCACAAGGAGAAAGTCATTCTGTAGCAGCAAAGAATGAAGTCAACACACAGATAGAGATGAAGAGAGAGAGAAGTCTCCATTTGAGCATTTGAGTCCTTGGCCTTAGTTATTTCTGAGGTTCACTCTACTCCTGTCCATGCAATTTGCCTCTATGAAACAATATATTTTAAATTTTTATTAGGATATCTTCAGCTGGGTTTCTGTAAATTGCAGCCAAAGAATTCTGACTTATAAAACCTACTTTGTGACAGACACAGAGCTATGTTTTAAATATATAGTTCATCTAACAGTTCTCAAATCAGCTGTTAAGGGCAGGGAAACTGCAACTCAGAGAACCCTCTGCTCCATTGCTACCTATTTTAAGTAGAAAAGCAGCTCAAATAGTGCTTAGAGGATACACTGGAGACAGACCTACTGGCTCTACTGCTTACCAGCTGGATGATCTTGGGCAAGGTCTTTAACCCCTAAGGGCATTCATTTTCTCATCTGTTAAAGGGGAGATATTAATAAGGCCTATTTCGTAGCATGTGAGGATTTAAAGGCAAGCAAATGTAAAGTATTTAGGACATACTGAGAACTCCATAAACATTAGCTATTATTATCATAGAGACTTTTTCTAATACCTTTTATAAAACTTTGTCATTCTCTGACCCCTCATCCAGCTTTATCTTTCTTCCTAGATGTATCACACTTGACACAGTAAATATTTAGTTACATGTTTGCCATTGTCCCTTAACAAAAATGCAAGTTTTTGTTTGCTACTTTCCCAGCACTTAAAAATATAGCTGAGATATAGTAAGTGCTATCATAAGTACAAGTTGTGAATGAATAATCAAGTTGTCAAAGTTCTATAGCTACTTAGTAGCTGAGCTGAACATGATTCCAGTTCAGGGCTGACTGGCTCCAAGTTAACCACTTTCAACCATAACATAACCCGAAATGTCCAAATTTATAGGTTATTAATATGTAAAGTGTCAGTTTAAGTAGGAAAATACTGCAAGGAGAAACAGTGTGGTATAAAGGTAAGAACATGGAATCTGTAGACATGGGGTTTTATCAGTAATGAGTTATGTGACTATAAGTAAGTTGGTACATCTCATTAGGCTTTATTTTCTCATCTGTAAAACTGGAAAATTAGATAAAACCATTTCTATGATTTCTCTCAGTTCAATTTTCCTGACTTGGTTCCATAGTTAAGTAAACCAAATTTGTTAACGAATAGTTTTGTACCACGGTATATTTTTATATTCAAAGCATCTTTCTCTGTATCGTCTCCTGCTACAGTGAATAAAGAGAAAAGCTATAAAAGAAATTACAAAGAGAATTTGGTAACAACTAGCAATCTAATTGTGCTGTAAGCTACGTTGATTTTTGTCCTTGAAATCACCTTCTAAAATAAGAGTTACTCCAGAGAAATCACTTTCTGCTATGACACAGGCCCAAGTGCTAAGGGAACAGTTTCACCAGTGACAGAGAGAGCTGTCCAGGGGCAAAGCTAAATAGAAACCTAACCTTCTAGCAAAGGTTGCCAGTCTTCTTTGCTCACTCCACCCAACTCCTCTCATTCTATTTATTTTGAGATAGAGTTTTGCTCTTGTTGCCCAGGCTGGGGTGCATTGGCACAATCTCAGCTCACTGCAACCTCTGCCTCCCGGATTCAAGTGATTCTCCTGCCTCATCCTCCCGAGTAGCTGGGATTACAGGCATGCACCACCACAGCCAGCTAATTTTGTATTTTTAGTAGAGACAGGGTTTGTCCATGTTGGTCAGGCTGGTTTCAAACTTCTGACCTCAAGTGATCTGCCTGCCTCAGCCTCCCAAAGTGGTGAGATTACAAGTGTGAGCCTCCGTGCCTGGCAATCTCCTCTTATTCTTAAGATCTTTAACACAAAAGAGAATACTATTAACCACTGTTTACCTAGTTAAGTGTGTTCCCCACCTAGAAGCAAAATTATTGTGGGATTCTAGCTTGCATTTTTGTATTCTTAGCCAGTGTTTGGTAGAAGGCAGGATACATATTAGATATCTAGTGAGTAATAAATTACTAATGAATTGCTCTCATCTCTGGGCTTCTATATGGTCCACCAACTGAGCACCATTCTTCTCCATTCCACTTTCAATGATGTTTCATTTTATTATCATATCCTTTGCCTTTTACTTTATGTATGGCTCTAATCAAAGCTCATTCCTCTGGCCCTGACCATCTCTTATGTTCCTATGGAATAATCTCACCCCTTACTGCTGGCAGTACTGTGCTTGTTTCTATCTTTTAAATTCTGGTTTTCTAAAGGAAAATATTTTACATTCCTGATATTTTTTGGTAGAGGTGGGAGGGAGACTTGAGTGTTAGCAGTGGTAAAAAGATAAATACTGAACAACTTAATGTGAAACACAATACCATTTGAACAGATTTGCCTTTCTATTTCTCAGTCCACTTCTTGGGTTTTCTTCCATTCTCCTACTTTGTCATTGAAAAGCTAAGTAATCCTCTTATTTGCTCATTTTGTATCAGCAAAAGGTTTACTTCTCCAGAAACAACAGGAAGAATGTATGCATGAAGAACAAATGTGAAGTAATATTTCAATTATATTTGCTAAAAGTTAACTGAAGAGCAGAGAAGAAAATGAAAAAGATATCTTAATTATCAGCTCTATTAGAATCCAGGATAATTTCTAAAAGATTTAAATATACAAAAAAATAAAAAATGGCATTGTTCCCTACAGAGGTAATTTATTTGGCAAGATTCTGGCCTTTAGATAGCCTGCTTGGGCCCGTTCCATCTCCAGTTTTCTGCGATTACCCCTTAAAGCTCTTTAATGTTGAACTTGTACTGTAAATGTGTCTTAAAAGACTTTGTTTAAAATAATCTGACAAAGCAAAGTATGAAAAGAACACATTTCTGAGAATGCACTTAGGAAACCAGGAGTTGTACACCAGTGGAGAAAAAGAATGATGTCATATTAATTTAGTAAGCCATACTTCTCTTAAATGCCAGAGACAGCAGCATCTTAACAAGTGAAGAATGTGTTAAGAGTTAGTGGACTAATATAAAATCAGTGATTTAACCTAGTTTGAGCAAAGCTTTAACATATTAATTCCAAGATATTTTAAAAAAATAAAAAAACACTAACCTTCATTGTGTTTCAATAATGACTTTCATATTTTTATTGCTCAGATGTATTTAAATAAGAAAACTAAAACTAATTTGGTTAGAAGATAGATTTCATTTCAAAAACTCTCATCCTGTCTCTTCACAAATATCAATATGGACTAAGACAGAAAAAATGTTCCTCTAGAAATGCATATAACTTAATGAATATATATCCAGTTTTCTCCTAAATTATGCTGGAGGGATGATGAGTATTTATACATAATCAGATTAATATATATATAATCTCAAGAGCTTAATTACAAGAAAATAAGAAATGTTAGTGGATACTATCAGCAGTGGATACTATCAGCCTTGTGCTTTGCTTCTTAGTGTTTCCTCTGTTGTTATTCTTAAAGCTAGAAATCTCCCCCAAATATCTCTAGGTTCCATTAGAGCTCACTTTATGAATCAAACTAAATTACTTTTGAATTTATGTCATTTTCCAGGCTGTACTTACTGCATTGTTTAAGCTTTCAAGAGTTTACAACTCTATGTGCAAAGAAAATCATCTTCCCATATGTCTTAAAAACCTCTAAACACATAGTATTCAGTAAAAGTGCATTTATTCAGTATTCTGTTAACTAGAACTCATTAATAAGCACTTATGCCCATGCATGGTATCAAAATATTCAATTGTCGGATCTCGATCCAAGATGGCCGTTTAGGAACAGCTCAGGATCGCAGCTCCCAGTGAAAGCGCAGAGGGTGAGTGGACGCCGCGTTTTTATTGCCCACAGACTAGGAAATTCCCGGGCAGAGGTGCTCCACGGTCGCCAGTGCGGCTGTTTCGGCCAGCGCGGCCGTGCCGGCCAGCGCCGCGGCTTTGCCCCGCGCG
>NW_016107501.1:3976044-4017942 GCF_001604975.1 Cebus imitator
CTATACAAACTGTGTATTAACACATATACATATACATTTTTACGCACATACATTTTTATCTTTATCCTTGTTCATTCTCATAAAAGTTTTCATTTTCTGTTTTTTATATACTGCTTTTATTTCCACATGTCAAGCTTTCATCATATTTAAGGATATTGTCCAAAGTAATATGCAGGGAAGGGGAAAAGGCTGAAGAAACAACGTTGTGGAGGAAGGAGAATCGGCCTGCTTGGCAAAGAGTCCACTTTTTAACCTATGAGTGTATACATATATCTATAAATTTAGTACTGATTCTTAAGAGAAACTCCAGCAAGCAAACAAGGTAGCCTTGTGTTAAGTTTTCACATTGCATTATATTGGATGAAAAAGACTGGATTGCTTTGAATTCACATTAGACAATAAGAGTTTATTTTGATTTTAGAAATACAATATATATGGATTATAGGAGTCAAAGAACCTTTGACATTTGTTTTATGTATATTAGGTCTGTTTCAACTTTAAAACATACTCAGGTGAATGGTGGCTTGTAACCTAACAGTTACACAGCAAATTGGTCATTTGTGTATTGAATCTCAATTTTCTTCTGGTGAGTTTTTCAATTAGCAGTTATGCGAGATGGTACTTTACATGGTGATGTAAGAGACTTTAAGGAAATTCAATTAATTTGTTAGGAAAGATCGACTTAGTAGTTCCTCGACTTAGAGCCTTATGAGCTGGAGTCAAATGGTGATTTTGCTACATGCCATGTTTATTTGTCAACTATGTAACTTAGCTGAACTTCAGTTTCCTTATTAAAATGGAGATTTTGATTCCAGCTGATAGCATTTTTTGAGGCTTACATGTGAATGGAGCTTGAAACTGTTTGGAAGAAGGAACTCAGTAAGGAGCTTTTCCTTTTGAAACTTGCCAGAGTGATGTGGGTTGAGTTTCAAAGTATATTTCAAATGATGAAAATAAATTTTCAAATAACCATGTTTTATATAAGCAATAACTTTTCATTACTTCAAAGCAAACAGGATACAAATTCATTATTTTTTAATACCCTAAATAGGAAAGACATTCTCCTATGTTATTATTCCACCTTTTAAATTAAAGACGAGTTCAAGAAACAATTTTCCCATGATTTCCATGGTTATGTAAATTAAATATTCAATAAAAACATGGCTAAGAAAGTGTTTAGTAAAGACAGTTCTGAAAGTGAGAAAATGCCTTCAAAAGACAAAGAGGAGTCAAAACATGCCAATGATGTCACAGCATTTCTGCTTGTCCTAAGCAAGGTTTTCTTTTGCCGCCATTCCCTAGTTTAACCTCTCTTTCCTTTACTTTTCCTTTTCACCCATTGTCTAAAACCTAATTTCAGACTAGGATTGATGTTTAAGTTAGATAAATGGAAAAAAAATCACGACTTCATCTTGATTTACCTCTTGATCACCTAATGTTCAACAATTTAGAGAATTTGATATAAATCTTGCTCTTGGGCCTGTCTTCAGGGCCTATCATAATGCCAAGCACATGGGAGGGATTTTGCAAAAAGTTACTGAATCTAAGGGTGACATACATCTGGCATGCACTGGTATGACCAGGTTTGTAAAATATTGGTACAGTTCTGTATATGTTGATGTATATCTGTATTGATAGAACTCTATATAATAAACAGCCAATGCCCCATGGCCCCTCCAGTGCCCCTCTTAACTCCCTGGCCCCTTACCTGGGACATTATTTTTCTTTGATTCAGCTATGAATAGGTTAGCTTCTGACAGATCAGTGAGTTTTCTAGACCTCACTCAAGAGCTCTGGCTGCCCTCAGCTCTAGGTGACCAGTATCTGTACCATTCTAGCTGTGATGTGTTTTTAATATTATCTTTACTATAATGAGGGTTAGTTTAGTATTATACTGGCCCTGACGTGACAAGAGGGTGTCAAAGTTGTGGTCTGAAGAGTATAAGAGGAGGAGAAATAAAAACAGAGGAAAGGCAGGAGAGGCAGGGAAGGTAGAAAAGAGGCAGGAGGAAAACCTGGTATAAAAAAGATCACCACCTGCAGGAATTTGACTCATACACTCACTTTTCTCATTTGCTATCCATCATCCAAACCATCTTCCTGGAATGCTAGAGAAAGCCCTTTGAAAAATATAAGGTACCTGTTTAGAACCAGAGTTGTAATTACTGAGTTTACTATGCTGATACCATTGTCTGAAAAAATCATGTGCCAAATATTTCCCTTTTTTTGCCCTTTGTGTTGACCTACTTTGGGTAAAATAACATTAGTCAGATTCTCAATCAACCCAGGTGAAATCCTGTTACAATATACTACCAGGGAGTGTCTAAATTATTTCATTGTGCTGGGATGCCATTGAATTAAATATTGTTAAAAATCTAGTAATTGTTAATCTTTCAGTTACACGGAGATTTCTGTTTTGTCAACATGGTATCACAGTCTGTAATTTAGAAAGCATTAAAGAACCATTGCTGAATGTGTGGACTGCTTTTGTTTGTACTAGGTCTAGTTTTGTTTTTGCAAGCTGTGCCCTGCTAAACTCCAAAAAATGTGGGAGTGGGTTCTGATGGCCAAAAGTGTTTGAGAAATACAATGCATGTCAGCCTATTAATGGGTCTGAGGAATCACTAGTTTTAAAACTAGTTTAACTTTTTTAAGCCCAAGATTTCTTGAACATCTCTCTCTCTCAATTTTGTTTTCATGGAACACCTCATGTGGGATACCAAGTCTGATAAATGCAAATGTTGGATCACAGTATTCATTCCTGCATTTTTCAAAGACCTGCCATGTGTTTGGAAATAAATCAGACTAACAAAACAAAGAAAAATAAAGCAAGTTGCTTGCCGATGAAAGGCTAGCAGAGGAGATGCACTGCAAAGGTTATTGCAGAGTTGTTGTTGTTTTTAATTATGGGAAAACAGGAAACAAAGCAACTGAGCATGAGAGGAGCAAGGTGAGGGCTATATCTGGGAAAACTTCCCCAGCGAGGAAGTCTCACTGCAAGAATATATCTGTGCAAGTCTCAGGCACCAGAGATTTACAAAACAAACAAACAAACAAACAAACCAGCAGGGAGAAAAGGACCCTCTCACATATCCTAGCCACATAAATGCCTCCTAGCTCAGTATATTAGATATCTATTAGATATATCAACATGTAACCCTTATGACTGCTAGTTCTCATTTCAGGTAGTTTCAGTAGCGGCCATAAAGACAATCTGCTTTTTTTTCTTTAACACACACACATGAACACATCCACAATTTGGGTCTCAATTGGACATCTGCTTAGATTTTAGCTCTTTCCATAGCTGGACAGGGATTTAAGAAGTATGTCAGGTTCCCTTGCTGTAAACTTGTTTTTTCTTGTATCCAACATGCACAGTGGCATGGCTTTTTAACTAGTCATTCATCGGATGGGGAGTGGGAATGGACTGGAATCCTTGATGTGGTTCCAAACATTGCTGGCTTTTTCAGCCTTAAAACCACAGCCCAAAGACATTTGATGGTCTTTGATGTGTTCTATACAGTACTGAACACACTAGGTGTGCAGCAACACCATTACAGAGGAAGGGAAATGGAACTGGTATTTCTCTGTCTCTCTTCCCATCTCCTTTTAAACGTAAATGGTGTGCCCTCCATTCTGCTAGTCAATTTATAAATATTATTTTGTTTACTTTTTAGAGTACCATATGAGGTATGCATTACAGCATTCTTTACTATTTTTACTGGTATGCAAACTGAAGGACAAAGATTTTGGAAATTTAATGAAGATAAGAGAGAGGAGAGTAAAAATTAGATGCCCTGCATTCCAAAGCCTGAATATGTTTTCCACTGCACTCACTACAATGCCAAAAAAGGAGGATGACTGACACATGTCTTGTACCACTCTAAAATAACACTACTGCATTCTAATTTAGTGTGCTAGCCTAATGACAAGAGTCCTTTACTTTAAGCAGGATGTCCTAGAGCTTTCTTTTCTAGATGGAAGTACCTGACCATTGTTCAAAATGGGTCAAAACAGAGTTCATAATTTCTTTACTTTTCTCTTTTTATCTAATAAATGATTCATTGAAGGAATAAGTCCAATTTCTTTTGAGTAAAGAATGGCTGGCTGGCATTTAGGGTGACAGAACTCTTCCATAGCTGACCTGCTACCTTTGAGAGAGACCAGTGTTTTCTTTACTTTTTGTTTTTTCTAAGTCGTTTCTTTCTCTCTGTCTCTTCTTAAAATGCAGATTCTGACTTAATAGGTCTGGGTTGCCACCTAGGAATTTGCATTTTAAACAGTCTTGCTGATGCTGATGGTCTATGGCATATACTCACTGAGCAGTAAGACCCTAGTAGTAGGTCCAATACTGTCTGTCTACTACAAAGCACTTTAGAGCAGCACCTCCCAGATTCCTGTCAGATGCACCCTTTCCATACTCCATCTCACCACTCAGCTAAAGCCTAAACCCACACAATGAGGAAGCCATCACCAGATGGTTGGGTAAGGGAGTAAATTGACTTTTTTCCTTAGAATAAAACTAACAGAGATGAGGGTTTGGTATTAAATATTTCTCTATCTACTTCCGTGGTACTTAACATTTTGTGTGTCTCTGTAAGTTGTGAGGTAGGTTACAAGTACTGAGTGTAAATAATTTATCTCTTTATATTAGAGCAAACTTAAGGTTGTTAAAAACCATTCTTTCACTTTCTTTCAAGAGAGGAGCAAGAGATAAAATCAGACTTAGCAAGAATTAAAAATTGTACTGTCACAACCTAATAATCATTTGGAAGCCTGTCTACGTAGATATATCCATGCCATCCTAGTGTGTTGGAGTTGAGAACCACAACTCTCCCTCATAGCTACCTCTGAAATCCTTTGATTTTTCAAAATGTGGATGACTCAAAGGTGAACAAAACCATTGATAAGAAAGGCTTATTTCTGAGTCAGAGATTAGCTTTCTCTATGTTAACAACTCATGAGGTTTTAAATTATTTATTATTTATTTTAGCAGCTAGTATTGTTGATTGTATTTTCAATTAAGAAAAGCTTCATGACAGTTCCTAAAATGAGGGCTGAATAGGCAAAGTTGAAAAATTCTGGAAACTGATTTAGCATTCAATAAATTTATGTATACCAAAATTTGTACAATCCAATACTATGTCATTTCATTTTCAAGAGAAAACTATGGCTTTCTCCAAATATTCTTATCAAAAAATCATTCCAGGAATAAAATAGAATATGGCTCAAATTTTCATATTCAGTTTTAAAAAATAATTTAAATATTTTTTACTATTTCTACTTTTTATGAAAGTTAGGTGAAATAAAATGTGTGTTTATGACTAAATGTTTAAAGAAAAGAATACTACCAAGCAAAATAACATTCTAAACTTAGCATGGAATAAAGTTACAATGTCATGTAACATTTTCAGCTTGCTCCTGTTTTACCTACAATATTTATTTTGAAAAGCATGACAATGTCTCTTTTAGAAATATTAACTTTCACCTTTCTACATGGACCAGAAATGCTTCCTTCTCACCTCTCTCTTCACAGTGAGAACTCCATTACTCAAAAGTAGCAGGCATGAGATTGCAGCTACAAAAAAAAAAAAAAAAAAAAGCCTACAAATGAAAGATAATCCATCTGAATGCTTTACAGTGCTAAAGGTTGTATAAGGATAAATGGGGAATCACAAGTAATTTTAAAGTAATTTCAATGTTTCCTTTACCACTGCAATATATTCTTAATTTCAACTTTTATTCTTTAATATGAAACATTTCAAAACAATGTCATACACCCACCATCAAATTTTAACAGATAACATTTGCATAGATATTTATTGTGTTGTCTTTTTTAGCAAGTATTTTTTTCTATATAAAGAACTGCAAAAAAAACTTTTTAGCAAGTTTTTTCTATAAAAACTTTTTACATATAAAGTTTTTCTATATAACATGTCTACTATAAAGAAGACATTAAAAATATTTGTCAATATCATCAGAGATAAATCACTTAAACTGAAATTATCTGCTAACTTACACAGAAAAGCTTATTAGAACTTAAAACTAAAAAATGCCAAAAAGGCCTCTAAGAAATTCTTTCCTATGCTTCTTGCACGGCTTTAGTGTTCAAAAATAATACTAATAATATTCACCAGAATTTGGGTTTGCTAAACATTTCTAAATAAGTAAATTAAAAATGAAACAAAAAGTACATTTTATATATTTTCTGTCAACAATTTGTTTTATAATTATAAATTTTTATTTTGGAAAAAGATTGTTTTGGCTTTTCTATTCCCATTTGTGCTGTACTTTGTGTGTGTGTGTGTGTGTGTGTGTGCATTATATATATACATACATATCTTAAATACATATATATAAACTTTAAATAAAATATTCTATTGCACTCTCTTCTGAATGTCCTTGGTTGCCAGTGAATGTATAAAGATGTGACAAGTAATACTGAACAAGTTTTATGGTACAGAATTTATTAATCACTAAAATAATAAATTACCCTTTGTAAGTTATATATTTAGAAATAATTTAAATGCTAGTAGAAATTTTGACTTATTTATTCATTTTAGGGTACAACTAGAAAATGAGTAGTGGTTCATCTTTTCCTTGAAGGTAAAGGTTGATGAGGAAATTCTCAAATTCCAGACGATGCTGTCATTATGATGAAATAAGATGGAACAAAAAGTTGTATGTGAAGTACCCTGGGCAAGCCCCTTTTGATAGTTTAAGCTACAGATGCCTGTATGTTTTTTAATGTGGGCCTTTGATGGCTGTATTCTATTAGCTCTGGGTTTACTGTGATATTATGTGCATTTGTCTTGAACCAAACAGCTTGCTTGCCTTAGTTGAAGTCTAAAAGATATTATACGCTTAAGACAGTTTTTGTTTGTCTATTTACTATTTGTGGTGAATTATCCCTTCTTTGGTTCTTTGCTGTTCATCATAATATATAATTTTGGCTATGTAATTAATTTTTTCTATAATATTATTTTGGACTTCTGTATGTATGTTCCACAAATGCTTGTTTGTTCAGTATTTTTTTCTGTTGGACTTCGGACAAAGTCTTGCCTAGTGGGACTCACATACAAGGAAAGCATTTTTTTCTTGTTACTCACAGAATTATGATGTTTAAAATAGCTATTTGAGTTCAATGATACTATACTTTCCATAATAAATTTACAGTATTTTATTTTTCACTTCAAAGAATGCTTTTGAGTTTTCTATGAAGAGGTTTAACTAACCACATTTTTAAAAAGCCCTCAGCTCTTTCTGAAGTTCACTCTTTTACATCTTAAGGTACATTTTTCATGATTTTAAAATATTTGCTTTTTAAAAATACTATGACTGTTAATTTTAAAAATTCATTTTTCAAAATTTTCAGAAATTTTAACAGCAAGAACCTGTTTGATTTTTGTTTTTTTATTACTTGGTCAACGTAGTCATATAGTTTGAGATTTCTCAGTTCTTTAAAATGGAGTTCATAAATTCAACCTGTTCTAAGCTAACTGTAGTGATTCCTAGCTGTCATTTCCATGACACTATCAACCATTAAACACTACTGACCTCTCAACTCAAAGCATACACTTAGGTATGGGAAATAGTAAACAAACGTTTTATTTAATCATATCTTGTGCAGAAAATTTTAAATTTTAATCTTTCTTATAGTCCTTGGGCTCAAATCTTAATGCAAATACAATTTATATAACCAATTGTATTTGACTTATGTTTTCTAAAGCAGCTAAGGAAATGAGTACCAACTTATTGGGGAATATTTGATAAATATTTTTCATTTTGGTTGAACAAATGACCATTTATGTAGAGATATATTTACCTCATTATCAGTAAAATACCACTATGAACCTTGCTTGGACCCTCCCACCCCCGCCCTCCAACTCGTAGAGTATTTTTTGGTGGTAACTAGCCTGACCTTTGAAAAATTTAATTGCATTCACAGAGAAAAATATAATTTCCCCCTTGAAATCCAGGTGAAAGGCTACCATGCTGGGCTTGCAGAGGACACAGCTGAGCAGGACAGCCACAACTTCTGGCTAGGTCATCTGGTCGAATTACCCTGCCATGTACCCCTCAGTATTTACTTCCAGAGATGGGCAACTTACTATAGTCTTTATGTTTAAGGAATTCAAACCCAAGTGAAAAGTATTGTGAAAGCATAAATATCTGTGCTTGTATACTCCAGTATTGAATACGAACCCACATAGTACAGTAAAACTAACGATGGTCCATGCATTTCCCAAGGCGCTCTCATACACGGGAAGGGCCAGTGGAAAGGTTCAGAGCACCCAGGCTGTCCACAAAAGGGCGAAATCAAATCTGGCCGCAGGTGGGTAATCTGGAAAAATTTCTTGGTGGAGGTGGGGTCTGATATAGGCGTCGAAGCACAGGCAGGGTTGAGTATAGGAGAGAGGCCACTCCAGATGGAAAGACACCACTGTTTTCCAAATGCCAGTTATACCACGCGGCCTGTGATAGCCGCCACGTTTCTAGAAGACCCCTAGAAGAGCACGCGTCTGGCCTAGGAGGAACTTCCGCTGTTCAATTTGCTAAGTTTGCATTCGGAAAGTACAAGGGCGAGCTCAGACTCTACCTTAGCTCTGACTTTGAGAGACACTCCCACCTGCAAAGGGCTATTCGGCCTAAAGCGAGCGCAGTGGTCGCCGCTCCCCACACTAAATTCCGGTACTCGGGAGCTGTGTTTGGGTGGAGAAACCTGGGTCCCGTCCGGGCCGGAGGGAGGAGGCCCCGCGCGGCGGCTCCCGCAGACCTGTCCAGGCGCCTCTTCCCTCCCCCTCCTCTCCGCGGCGGCGGCGGCTGGAGAGGGAGCAGGAACGGCGGGAGGGGGCGGGGAGGGGGCGGGGAGGGGCGGAGCCGGGGCGGAGCCGTGGCGCTGGAGGCCCTAGTGGCGGCAGGTGTGGATGGGGCGAAGGTGCGGGAATGTTCACTCCCGCGCGCCCCTCCCGGGGGCTAGGGCTCGGGGACCCGGGCGGCCTCCTTGGTGGAGGTTCGTGAGCAGCTTCGACCTGCGCATAACTTGGGACGCAGCCAGGGGCGCGCAGGTTCCACGTCCGGCGCGTTTAGGAAAAAGACGCGCGTCCCTGGCCGCGGCGCCGGAGCTGGCTGCGGGACCTCCTGGTCCCGGGCCGTAGCTGGGAGGCGGTGTTCCGAGAGCCGCCCGGTCTCGGGGGCCGGGGGCCGGGGGCCGGGGGCGGGGGGCGGGGGGCGGGAAGAGGCCCCTGCTTGGGCGCCTGGGCGAGACCGGGTGGCGCCTCTGCCGTCCTACTCGGACCCTCAGGTAAGCTGGGAGAGCCTCGGTCCTGCTGCGCTGGGAGCGGGTCGGGGGCGCGTCCCTCGCGGAGTTGAGGAGGCTTCGGGGCCTGGGCACGTGGCAGTCGGCGCCTGGCTCCCAGGATCGCCAGCGCCCGCGGCGCCCAAACGAGGATGCTGCGGCGGGGTCCGGCGCATCCCGGAGCGCCGGCCGCCCTCGCCTCTTCGGGGAACCGCCGCCGCCTCTTGCCCAGATCTCAAGTCGTCATCCTCGGTCGATGTCCGAAGTCACAGGTTCGCTCTCTGCCCTAAACCGTGAGGAAGGAGTTGTGTGTGTCCTTGAGCGTGTTGGCGGAGAGCGCTTTCAGACTACCACCTAAAATTCCTGTCACTTTAAAACTTAGCTTCATCCTCTTAAGAGAGAATTTACGCTTGTGGTTTAGACCATGCCTAGTAGTATTAAAGTTTGTTTTTGCCCTGTACAGCTGAGAAAATGATGCTTTGTAAAATCCCGATTTTTCCAACAGCACTTCTCCTGAAAGAGCCTCCGATTCTCTAGCGAGACAATGGCAGTCAGTAAAAAAAACACAGTGGAAACGTTCACTTAGCGCGGATTTGCCAGGAGAGTTTAGGAAACCTTAGGCAAAAGTCACCCCTTAATGGACACCTTACAGGACCGCTTTTTGTCCTTGCACTAGAGGTAATAGGACTAAGAATGACGGCTCAAGACCCATACGTGGTTTCGAGCTCAGGCTGTGGCCAGACGCTTCTCACTTTCTTGGAACCTCTAGTTTCTGGAATCGGGCCTTTCAACTTCCTTGTTGAAATCGTGGCAGCTTTGAAGTGGAATTAGGAAAATGATCCTATTTTCGCTGGAGTTTATTGCCTCTGCGTTGAAGTGTTTCTCTTGTGGGCCAAAATTGAAACAATATTGTATTTTGCATTTTATTTTGAATAAATTTTGCTTGAATTTGTAAAAGTTGGGTTTAAAAATGACAGCCAAGTCTAGGTTTATTTGTTGTCGAGTATTGTATGGTGATCGATTTTTCAGTTATTTTTTAGTCCAATCCTGGTTATTTGTCATTGTTTTCAGAGGTTAACCTTTAGGTGAGAGCTTTATCTTGATTTTAAGGCAAAAATTTAAAAAAGCAGTGATTTAAGTCACTCAAAGAACTATAGTTCCTCTTTTCCCTTTTTTTCCTTAACTTGAGACAGAGCATCATGAAACTTGGGCAGCTGCTTTAATCTTAGCATGTAAAAAATATTTCAAGTTGAATTTTGGGCGCTAAAATAGAAAATTTTGGCTTGTGTTTGTTTTAATAGAATTATTAGACTTTATGGAATTATCAGCTTGAAGTGTTTATTTTCTATTTATACCATATTACTATTACTTCATTGTACATGTGAATGTTGCTTAGATGGTAGATGAGTGTGAAGAGAAATCAGGCTCTTTAAGAAAGTACAGAATTTTGAAATTTTATTATTTTTCAGTCTTAGAAATTTTGAAAAGTGTGTAACAAAGACAAAGTGTTTGACCTGTAATGTGGATTGTTGGCTCTTTTTCGAATTTTAAATAAGGGAGATATAAAAATTCTTTATTTTATATTTAAGCATCTTTCTAGAAGTGGAAAGAAATTGGAGGATCACTTTTTTGTACAGTGTAATAGCTAGGTAACTATTCTAGAACCTATAACAAATAAATGCTTGAGGAAGTAAAATTAAAATGTAGTATAAAATTGTGTATTATATTTTTATAATTTCAAGGAGATTGAATACTTAAAAATTTCATATGTTCAAATGAACAGTATTGAACTGAATAAAAAAGAATTTTCCTGCATACCATGTTTTCCTCAGATTAAAAAAAAAAGTAGTCAACTTGGTTTGCCTAAAAATCTAAGCTGTACTTAAATTTGGCGGGTACCTATTTGGGATCATTAAAAATACTTTATTTCATGTATTTTAACAATTCTTTTCTTCAGTAATAGGTTTTGGTAAGAAATGTTTTACTTGAAATGTTGACATTTAATGACAGATGTCATTAAATTTTTCATATAATTGCCATAGTTTTTCTTCATTGTGTGTATATAGGTAGCTTTGGCATATAAACATCATGGGGTCTCTGAACAAATTTTAACTGTAAAAAAGCAATAGATGCAATCCCAGATTATTAACATTTGAGGAATGAAATTCAGCTTTAAAATAAAATGGATTTTTGAAGACACTTTAAAATACATATAATGAGATTCTTAGAGAGTAATGTTTTTGATAGTTCTTTTAATCATAAAATGAATTAACAAAAGAATTGGTACTTAGGCTTGAACAGTTTATTGATATCACGACTATTTCCTTAGAATTAATCTCCCAAGTGTTTCAGAAATTTTTATAGAAATGAGAAAAAAAAAACTTTTGTTGAATCTTGGGTAGGTCACTGAACTAAAAAACAGTGAAATTTGATCTTTCTATTATAAACTAGTTTTCACTGGCAGCATCTTAACTATGTCACCTTTTTAAATATGAATACGTGTTTAGAAAGTCAGTTATTTTATTTGTACAATATAAGTGCTTGCTATATTTGTCGATATTGAGGCTTTTTTCTCCACATCTTATGTGAGAGGGGAGTTCAGGAAATTATTACAATAATTTTGGGAAGAGTCGAGATGAAGGGGAAAAATCCAAGCATAATTATGGTATATATGTGTGCTGGTTTGCAATAGGGAGGGGAGTAAAAAGAGTCTGGGAACAAGACTTACTTTCAGACTTCCTAGAAGTTTCTGCCTGATTGTGTAATTGAATTTTTTGCTAGAATGTAGTTATTGGTTGTTCTAATATACAGCAGACAACAGAAAAAATGAATCTCATCTGAAAATCCTTAATCATGGCTTTATCAAATATACAACTTACTCTATTTTTTCTAAATACCAGCTTCCAAGCTAGTCAGCGTTAATTTAGAAGCCAATTTCTAATTAAATGTGTTATAAAAATTGATTAAATAAGTAATTTTCATTTAAGAGCAAGGTCCAAATAGCACTGATTTTTTGAGTAAAGTAATAATTATATTAATAAAAATTTTAGCAGGGGAAAAATACCATATTTATTTGCCTTGGAAACATTTATGCTAAGCAGTTTGTGTCCCAGTTTCCATTTCTGTAATTGTGCTGCCTCTGACAAAGGATCAACTACTGAGAGATGAAAGATTGTATAGAGAAAATTAATAAAACCTGCTACATGGGTTGATCATAGTTCTGTCTGTTAAGCCTGTGTCCATATGAATCAGAGCCAGTAAAGGAGTTCTGAGTCTTAATTCCCCACAGTCCTTTTACATTGATTCCTGTGAGTTAGCAGTAGTGAAGGAAGTCCCCTTCTCTGCCATTTGTAAAGCCAACTTTAAGATCTGCAGCAAACCCACGAAATGTTTTACTTTTGTCCAATTCAGCTTTACTTCCTTGCCAGGGGCATAACAGTTAAAGTTAAAAGACTCAGACCCAAGTGGGAAAATTAGTGCCATTTGTGTATAGGCAGTAGCCTTATTCATACTACTTTCAACCTAATTAGAAAAAAAGGAAAAAAAAAAAAAGACTATGATTTGATTGTAAATCCTCCCAGGTGGGTAGCATGTAGGGGACTGTGGCTCAAGAATCTATTAAGTTGTCCGCTTATTTTGAATTATTAAGAGTTTGCATTGTAGTTCTTGTTTTGTGCATGATTTTCTTCTATAGAGTACTTCTACAATTCGGAAGAGGTAAAAAATACAGTATGATTGAAATATTAAAGTGACCGAGAAGGTATAGCATTGGTTACAGAAAAGTTCTTTCAATTCTCTGTTGGATTTTCTTCCTTGTATTTTAAATCTAGGTTCTTTGTTTAGAGGTAATTGTGATTCTGATTCTGAGGAGAGAGGCAGGAAAGGAAAAAGAACTTCATCTAAAAAACAGTGTAATCTGACAACTGAGGTGTTATCTCTGACAAATTTCAGGTGGACTTGGGCCACGTTAGTAAATTGGATATGTAAAAAATAAGATAAAGAAATCATCCCAGAAAGTCTGGCTCCAGAAACTTCTAGTATGTGAGGTGAAACTATTTTAGAGTCCAAGGTTCAAATGCAAGCAAAGGATTGATTTCCTCAAAAGTCAAACTGATAAGATATTACTATCTAAAATAACTTGGGATTTTTTAATGATAGCACATGTTACAGTAGAAATTCCAGTCATAAAGTCATTATTGGATGACAATCCTGTGAAGTTTTGGTAATTTTTTCCTTCTTTAAACCTCACTGATCAAACATTTTGCTGATTATCTCAACTTCATTAACTAAATAAAAAATTTCGAATAAGAAGCAGTGGACTAAAGCACTAAAAGTGTGAGCTCTCTGAAGTAAAATCCACATAAAGTAAATGAAGCCTTTTAAATTAGGATTTAACTAGCTTTTGACTAGAATGGGTTTGCAAGTAATTAACTGGTAATATTGTCACTTGATATTTTCTTTTCATATTCTGTGCCATGATTCAAAACTCATTTCCTTTTCATAAGTGAGAGTGGAAGTAGATTAAATTTGAAAAGAAACACACAAACCCCAGCTTGCAGCCGGAGTTTAGTAATTTTATGTCATTGCTGCATGTTCCCTAGCACATTAATAATGATAACCTTTTAGGTTGCTTATATATGCTTTTGGAATTGGGATTAGGATTTTTTAACAGATTGAAAGCTGCAACATTAATTCACTTTTCAAATGAATATGTTCATGCAAATTGAGTGGAGGTCATGAAAAACAGTAGTTTGAATTGCAATTCAAAGTAAAAATTACAGGTTAGTACCTGGACTGATATTTGTTAAGTAGTTTTCTAATTGTTTCTAATAATCGAACAATTAGAATTTTATCATAACTTTTTAGTCTCTGGAAACAAGTTTCTAGTTTTATATAAAGAAAAATTTAATGACATATTAATGTTATTAAATATTAAGTAATATGAGCCAAAAGGTGTTTTCTTTCAATAACCAGAAATGACTGAAAATATTTTTGTAGACAAAAGAAGACTATATGGAAAGGTAATAGAAAGAAATACAAAAGACTACCCAACTAGATTATTTTTTGAAGAATAAATCTTGAATATAATTTTTATTGTTGCTGCTAACAGGTTTTCAGGTTCTGGAGAAATAGCCATAAATTTTATGTACTGACAAAGATGATCAAAACATTTGAAAGATTCAGTTTCCCTTTGAAATAAATGTATTTAGCAATTGGTCAAAGCTAATGTTCTATATTTCCTTTTATAAATTAACACATTGTCAAAAGGAAACAAATAAAAATGGAGAGCTAATTATAGCCTAACCCAGTTAAGAATACTTTACAAAACAGATTTATTTGAAAAGTAAATCCTCCTTTTGAAGATAGAGTTCATTATGTTAATCATAAGTGTTGGTGGTCTTTTTGTTTTGCAAAATTTATTGAAGTAAAAATAATAAGACTACATATTTCAGAAGAATGGGCAAGTTACTATGTGTTAGATAGTTCTCTTAACTAAGCTATAACTTTTACTGGAAATATTAAAATATAAGTGGAAATAAAATATTAAAATATAAATGGAGCTACATAATTGATTATCATCTACATTTATTTCAGAACGTATCTAAAATATTAACTAGAACTAACACAAAAGTGTTTTTCAAAACTGCCAGGTATCAGCCTCATCCAAATCTTCTGTTCAAAAGTAAATATTAAAATAAATTGCATCCAACTCTTCTAATTGTCAGAGCAATGATAACAATGATAGCTCTTTCTGTTGATCATTTCCTGGGTTCTATGCTTTGCCTATGTTACTGCAGATAAACTTCAAATTACTCTCCCATCTAGGAGCCATGATTGTTCCTATTTTATAAACAAGAAAACTGGTCTAGTGAGATTAAAGGGGTCAGAGAGCTAATAAATGTTGTAATACTGGGACTCCAACGCATGTCTTTCCTATTTCTTTGTCTCTGCTCTTGATTACTTTGTTATATATCACATTCATTAAGCAGAATATTTGTGGAACTCTTCTTGAAACCTGTTTGGGAGTCATTTGTATAGCATTTTGAATGTCTTCAGCTATAGCACATATTTTATTTTTAATTTTTAGAACTAGTTCAAAGTTCTTCATGCCTGAGTCTGGCAAAAGACACAGATGGTATAGGTAGTAATTAATGTTTATGACCAAAAGAAGTAACTAGTGTCTTTAAAGTACTAAGTCTGATATTTCAGATGGTTTGTAAATTTTCCCTGAAGACCATTCTAAAAGACCGTATAGATAATTGTTTTTAGAGTCATGGCGCTGGAATTGGAATATAGGTATAGTCTTTGAGGCACCTAACACAAAATTGGTGATGGGTGAGTATTTCTTAAAACGACGAATGAGGGAATGAATAATAGGATAATATGTCTTTGCCTATGAAAGTTCTGATATGGGCCAGGTACAGTGACTCACACCTGTAATCCCAGCACTTTGGGAGGCTGAGGCATGCAGATCACGAGGTCAGGAGATCAAGAGCATCCTGGCCAACATGGTGAAACCCTGTCTTTACTAAAAATACAAAAAAAAAAAAATAGCTGGGCATGGTGGCACATGCCTGTAGTCCCAGCTACTCAGGAGGTTGAGGCAGGAGAATTGCTTGAACCCAGGAGGCAGAGATTGCAGTGAGCCGAGATCATGCCACTGCACTACAGCCTGGGTGACAGTGCAAGACTCTGTCTCAAAAAATAAGAAAGTTCTGATATGTGCTTGTGAAGTATAGTAACAAGTATGGGTAGCTTACCATTAAAAATGATAATTCTCTCTTCATTATTATCACACCTGATCTTTGGTGTGGATATATGGATCTTGTCTGTGGGTATAAAGTCTGTTGAAGTTGTAAGTCTTGAGAGACAAATCTCAGAGCCAGCCATAATTCCATAATTAAGATGTGTATTGAAACAAGATTTCATGGAAATGAAATCCACAAGAAAAAAAGTAGAAGTCAAAGAATGAGGTGGATATGGTGCTTTGCTGGTTCCAGTATTAGAGGAGGGGATCTGGGTTTGCATGCTGAATCTCTGGTGTTTACTCCCTTGTGGCTTTGGGTGAGTTGCCTGGGCTATTAGTGTGTAAACTGGGGCTACCTAAGAGTTTTTAAAATGTGATCCATCTTAAAGTTCTCCTTGGTAAGTTTCACATGACTGCTGTTACTGTAACTCTTCTAGGGGACTTATGGGAACTCATGCGAGGACGCAACCATCCCATACACATAAGCACATCCATATTCAGGTGAAGCACTACTGGACCTGTGCTTTCCCTTTAGCACTAGTCTGCCTTCCCTCTCCGGGCTTTCCACTGCTTTCTATCCCAGATGGCAAAGGAAGTTGGAACCAGTTTTTATCTTGTGGTGGTTAATGACCCTGCACTCCTGAATAGGGTAAATGCAAGGCCCTTTTCGGGGCTCACATTTTGCAGTGTCTGAAATTCAGCATAGGGATACAATAAAAGAGCCAAAAGAGAGTGCTAAACAGTGAATGGAGCCAGTTTGCAGATGAAACAGGACAATGATTAAAATGCAAAGAAACCAAAGTAGCTTCAATAGCAAAAAATTGATAACAGAATAATTTCAAAGATCAAAGCAAAAAGGTTAAAGACAAAACTAGACACATTTATATCAGAAAAAAGTAAAAACATAAACAATAAATTTTATAATGGAAAATTGGTTTTAAATAGTAAAAGTAATAAAAGTTTTAGATTTTGAAAATCAGGATTTTTCTTTTGAGGCTCACCAGAGCAGAGTGGCTATATTCTAGGAAAGCAAAGCTTGTGTATGGGGTGATAGGTTGAGAGCAGGATGATGTAAAACAGCATTCTGGGAAACCAACAAAGACAACCAGACCTCAACATTTTTTTTTTTTTTTTGAGACGGAGTTTCACTCATATTACCCAGGCTGGAGTGCAATGGCGCGATCTCGGCTCACCGCAACCTCCGCCTCCTGGGTTCAGGCAATTCTCCTGCCTCAGCCTCCTGAGTAGCTGGGATTACAGGCACGCACCACCATGCCCAGCTAATTTTTTGTATTTTTAGTAGAGACGAGGTTTCACCATGTTGACCAGGATGGTCTCGGTAACCTCAACATTTTGAAAGAGATTCTGGTCAAAAGAATATCCTAAAGCAGTTTGAAAAGAGGAAGCCATCGTCTCTTTTTTGTGTCTGCAAATGAAAAACAGGGACTACATAGATTTAAATTCATCTGAAACATAACGCATCGAAAGAAAAAAAAAATGAAGAAGTTTGTCATCAGAAATAGAGTTAGTGGAACCTGTGGAGTTCTAGAAAATGACACTAGTTTATGCATAGTCATGTAAGAGTGAACAAACAATGAGGAAATGAGCAGATGTTGCTTATCAGTTAGTACGGCCTGTTCAATCTAAGCAGAACCTTGGTTAAGAGTATTGCTGAGGTTAGAAGAGTCTTAGCATACATCCTGGTTTCTCTCTCCCTGACCCCAACATTACGTATGCTGTGTAATCATGAAATGTGCATGGACTTTAATGGTATTAAAAGAAAGGATAACCTATATGTATACTGGCTATTCTTCCAAAGTGAAAGATTCCAGCTATACAATTTAAAGTATCTTAAGATAATATGAAGAAATCATCCCCTTGACAATATGAGGCACACCCTTTTCACTTTGTACTCCAGAAAATTACATCCCTGTCATACATAGAGGATGCAGGCCAGACTCTACCAGTGCACTCAGAGGGATGAAGAGCAGAGTGAATGGCAAATAGTACACATACCCTACAGTTTAAATACCTTCCTGGCACATGTTGATGATGGCTGAACAATAAGGGGGTATAAAACACTTACTTGAAAACCCAAACAAAAGATATGTTTATATTCAAATTTTAAATTTTATTTTGTATTTTGCTGTTGTGCATGGATTTATCAAAAATGGCAATAACTGAGATGACTCTGCTCCCATTGGCCTTTGTTGAAACCTCTGTCAGAGCACTCAGTGGATGCCTAATATATGTGCATTTTTCTCCCCAAGTAAGAGTTTTAGTTTCTTGAAGTAGCAATCCTTTCTTGCAATATTCTCTGCCGATTTTATTGAGCACCTGAAAGATAATTGAGGAGGTTACACTTGTGTACACTTTAAGTAGCTGAGACTTTAAAAAATTGCTTCCATATTCTTCTTTGATAGCTCTGCTTTCTGTTAAAAAAGTTAGACTGCTTTTGTAAAAACACAACAGATAAGGCTAGTTTCTATATCATGTTCATCTTGATTTCCCACATTGGATATTTGAGCTTCCTTCGTAACAGGAATTTAGGGAGCAGAATCATCCTGGGAATTGTCATAGCTCTTTATTTTGCTTGATCTTGGCATCTTTGCCATCTGACAATGCATGTCTTTGAGGTCTGTAGTGATATGCTACAAACAGGAGCATCAGAGAGGCGGAGACTTTCTGATCCGGAAGGGCCAAATGTGTGTGTTTGTGTGTGTGTGTGTGTGTGTATGTGTGTGTGTGTGTGTAATGGCGATCACTGAAGCCAGGGTTCATTGAAGACAAGGAAGGTCAAGAGACTTACTCAGCCTCATGGCAGATAAGTGATAAACTCAAGAGCTGAATCCTGAATAATTCTTAATATATGCCCTTTCACCACACCAGCCTTTCCCTAAAAGCATGCTCAGTCCTGCAAGATTCTGCATTGGATTCTTTGGTGAGATCAGTTGTAAAATTCTGCATGTCCTGTATTTTTTGCTTAATAGAGATTCCAAGAATTTCCACAACAAAGAAACCTGTCTGATTTTAACCCACCATTTTCCAAGTTTATTTGACCATAGAATCTTTTTTCACCCCAAGAATTCACCTAATAAAGGGGCGTGCTTTGGGAAATTCTGCTCTACATCGTGGTAAGCTTTGATGATGACAATGATGGTGACGATAACAATGACATTTATTTAGCACCTACTTATGTCATAGGCATGGTTTTAAATACTTTACATAAATCAGACTCATTTAATCCTCATAACAACGAAGCAGGCACTATAATCATCTTTATTTTACAAATGAGGAGACAGTATCAGAGAGGCAGCTGGAGTATAGTAGTTGTGCTGTCCAAGAAATAGTGTTGCACTGTAAACCAGGGTTTCTCAACCTTGGTACTACTGACATTTTGCCCATATAATTTATTGTTATGGGGGGCTGTCCTGTGCATTTTAGGATGTTTAGCAACATCCCTGACTTTTACCCAGTAGTTTCAGCCAAAAATATCTCCAGGCATTGCCAAATGTCCCCTAAATTGCTCATGGTTGAGAACTAAAGTTATAACAAAAATATGCTTTTTTTGAACTGCCTTCGTAGTAGCTTTTACAGTGACTCATGGTCATGATTGAGCAAATTACACATTGCAGGTTTTGTGACTACGTCAAGCAGCGTACACATGTGTGGGGGTGGATGTGAGTTAAACTTGACCCATACTGTTCTTTTCTGCTCCATTTCCTTACACTACTTCTGCTCAGAGCCAGAAGGCTAAAATTGTTGATTCTGCCTTCCAAGACTTTTAACTGCCCGATAAACACACACCCAATTTATATTGTTTCAATTTTTTATTTCCTGTTGGACTTGACCAATATAAACACACACACACACAACTCACACATACACACAAGAGAGATTCTTGTTTTTTCTCTGTGTAATAGAGGACTTAACGTATCTGGAATTACTCTACAGTAAGAAGTTATGTTTGAGCCAAGATTAACAACTGCCAAGAAAAACATACCCAGCAATGAATAACTCACAAAGATTTGGCAAAGAAAAAGTAAAGTTGTGTGATGAAGTATATTACTAAGTTAGAGGGTTTTATTTTCCCAGAATGATAACTTGTTAAATTCCCACACTTCAAATGGGTTTGAGGCTTCTGGTCATTGTTTCTTTGTAATTTAATATGCCATTTTAGGAGCAGATGAGGTATAATAAAGAGCAATGAAATACCTAGTTTTAAATCCTGGCTTTGCCAAGCATTTGCTAATAGTGTGACCTCACTTCTTTTTTCTAAGTGTTTGATTTCCCACCAGTAAAATGGTATGATGATATGAAACTGATTATATTGTTGAAGGGCTGAAATGAGAAAATATATGCATTAATATCCAGTCCACGTTTCGGCAGGTCCATCCTTCCAGTCATCAAGGGACTCTATCATGATTTGTAATATTTTTTGGTAATTCCTTAAGTGTAAATTAATTGTCTTTCAAAACAACAGAAACACCATAAAGTAGCCTAGTGCAGGTAACTCTTATTAAAAGGTGGAGTTTGGAGAGCAGGGAGGGTACATACAGTACTCAAGGTGATTGAATTTTGAAAGCTTTATGTTTAAAGACAGCAAAGTAGCCAAAGGAGGGAGGACAAGAAGCTATAGAGGGCCTTCAGAAACCAAAGCTTACCCTCTGTTCTTCTAAGTGGCCATTTACTGATTCAACTCTCAGTGCATATTTGAGTGTCCACTGTGTTCTAGATGCTCTGCAAACACGGGGTACAAAGAGCACAAAATAATAAAAATAACTACTCTATCCCTGCACCCTGTCCTCTTAAAACTTAGGTAGTGACTGTATTCCAACTATAACTGATACTTGCTGCTTGGAATGCTAGTTTGAAATGGGTTGTGAAGCTTGGCTGAATTTGGTGGAAAGAATGCTGGGATTTATTAATAATATACCATGAGCAACAGAATTTGATAGTTTTCTGCTTTAATGTTTTTTCAAAATGTGGATCTGATTCATTAGTGTATCATGAAATCAGTTTTGTGGGTCACCATGAGCATTACTTAAGAAGTGAAATAGAAATAGAGAAATATCATAGTGTATTGCATATAGCAATGTCTGAAATTTTGTTTTAGTGATGTATGTATTGTGTACCACGTTATGAAATAAAACTATCTACAATAGTTCATGTAAAAAATGTGAATCTAATGGCTATATGAACTCCTACTCCTTTCTTTATACATTCAAACTTTTTTGTTTTTTCTGAAATTATGTGACACATTTTATAGTTTGAGCCCTATTAATCCAAAATATAGAATGACGTATTCATTCTAGTAGCATTCTTCAATATGTGATATATTTATTCTTTGAGTCTAGTTTTATTAAAGTCTTTATAGTTTGTCTAGGATGGTTAATAATTATATTTATAGTCAGTTATGGTGGGAGGCAAAAGATCCAACTATTTAGAAACCTAGGCACTGGAGTAACACTTACTTTCCAATATAGACCATACCACTTTAGAATGATGCTTTTTTACTGCATGACCAGATGATCATATACACACAGAATTTGTAGAAACAGCATTAAACATAGTAAAAATGTATGTATATAGCAGGTATTGGGAGCATGTCCACTGTGAATGGTTAGGAACTGCAAACCCTATTTTATTACTTGATCTTTATTCTTGATTTTGTATTTCTTATAGGGTAAGAAGTGTCACTAAAGACTTATTTTTATACTTCTCTGAAGTGGTTAAATAAGGGTATTAGACTATCCTGTCTAGTTTAATAAAGTTTCCATCCGAGTTTTCATATCCTATGACTCTATGATTCTTTCTTCAATGATTGTGATCTACAGTGTCTGTGTTAGCTTTCCTTCTAATGTATTATCTTGAAGACTTAGATTTCTTTAATTAATTTGAAGAGTTTGCTGCCCTTGATCCCTGAATGATTTTGTTGTGTATTTTCTGTTCCATTCCTCTGTAGGTTGTCATTAACCTGTCTAACGATTCATAGCTTTGTGGACTTTTAATATGAAAATTTTCTGCTTGGTTAGTTATAAGTTGAAAAGACATGAGAATACTGACTTCAGGGAAAGGTTTTGAAATTGCCACCTTGCATATTGTAGAACACTTTATCACCACAGTTCGAATTGTAGGGGTTACTAATTTAGGAATAACACAAATGATTTTTCAGTAACACAGAAGATAGCAATTTTATTTTCTTTCTGGACTTGGGAATACTTTTCTCAATTTTAAACTGCAATGTTTTAAATTATTGAAATTTATGAATATCTAATTTTACCTTTTAAGGGTTACTAATATGGAAGCATGATCTTTTAATACATATATTGTGAAATCTTTACAGATTTACTGGCAAAATATTGCAATTGTGAGTCCTAAAGTAGTAAATGCTTTTAAAAATTTTATTCACTTAATTTAGCCAGCTGTGTTCTGCCTTTATATTGTTAATATTATTTTTCTCAGATTGTTATAAGCAGTGAGCTTTCATTAAATCTTTGGACCATAGATTATAAATTTAGGAATACCCTGCAAGACCAGAAAACACTATATTAATAACAGTATGCAAAAATCAAAATTATTCTTTAAATAGACCTACTAAAAATTAATAATGTTCTAATTTATTTTAAACCTGTTGGCTCATGCTTTAAAATATTTACAAAATTTTTTGACCTTCATTATCAGAGTGAGGGAAAATTTAAACAATTCAGTTTCTTCTTTTGCTGGTAGACATAATATGCTAATAAAATTACTAAATAAAAAGTATGTCAAGGATTTGACATGCTGAATTCCATTTTTCTCCAGAAGTCAGCCCTTAAGTGATTGTCCAGAGAGTTTTCTGATGTGTTGTCTCTACAGTGTTTCTAACTTTGTCTTCAGGTTCCCCAAACCCCACGTACAAATAGTGTGTATTCACTTGAAAATGTTAAAAAAAAAAAAAAAAGTGCTTTAAGGAAAGGCCACACAGTACGAATGCTTATTAGTATGCAGAAATAATGGTGGCAGGGGGGCGCATCTGACCCCAGGCTTAACCATGGTTTATGATTTCCAGCAAGGAAATCACTAGGTTCTTCTAAATTCTTTTTTTAAAAATATATATATTTTATTGCGTTTTAGGTTTTGGGGTACATGTGAAGAACATGCAAGATTGTTGCATAGGTACACACATGGCAATGTGGTTTGCTGCCTTCCTCCCCATCACTTGTATCTGGCATTTCTCCCCATGTTATCCCCCCCATCTCCCCACCCCCAACTGTTCCCCACCCCGCTCCCCGCAAGAGACCCCCTTGTGTGATGCTCCCCTCCCTGTGTCCTGTTCACATTGTTCAACACCTGCCTATGAGTGAGAACATGCGGTGTTTGATTTTCTGTTCTTGTGTCAGTTTCCCGAGAATGATGGTTTCCAGGTTCGTCCATGTCCCTACAAAGGACACCAACTCATCTTTTTTTTTATGGCTGCATAGTATTCCATGGTGTATATGTGCCACATTTTCCCTGTCCAATCTATCGTCAGCGGGCATTTGGGTTGGTTCCAAGTCTTTGCTATTTTAAACAATGCTGCAGTAAACATTCGTGTGCATGTGTCCTTATAGTGGAACAATTTATAATCCTTGGGATATATACCCAGTAATGAGATTGGTGGGTCAAATGGAATTTGTATTTCTAGGTCCTTGAGGAATTGCCACACTGTCTGTCTGTCTAAAATGGTTTAACTAATTTACACTCCCACCCACAGTGTAAAAGTGTTGTTATTTCTCCACATCCTCTCCAGCATCTGCTGTCTCCAGATTTTTTAATGATCGCCATTCTAACTGGCGTGAGATAGTATCTCCATGTAGTTTTGATTTGCATTTCTCTAATGACCAGCGATGATGAGCATTTTTTTATATGTTTGTTGGCCTTATATATGTCTTCTTTTGTAAAGTGTCTGTTCATATCCTTCGCCCACTTTTGAATGGGGTTGTTTGTTTTTTTTTTCTTGTAAATCTGTTTTAGTTCTTTGTAGATTCTGGATATTAGCCCTTTGTCAGATGGGTAGATTGCAAAAATTTTTTCCCATTCTGTTGGTTGCCGGTTCACTCTGATGTTTGTTTCTTTTGCTATGCAGAAGCTGTGGAGTTTGATTAGGTCCCATTTGTCTATTTTGGCTTTTATTGCCATCCTTTTGGTGTTTTAGTCATGAAGTCCTTGCCTATGTTCTGCATGGTTTTGCTTAGGTTTTCTTCTAGTGTTTTTATGGTGATAGGTCTTATGCTTAAGTCTTTAATCCACCTGGAGTTAATTTCAATGTAAGGTGTCAGGAAAGGGTCCAGTTTCTGCTTTCTGCACATGGCTAGCCAGTTTTCCCCACACCATTTATTAAACAGGGAATCCTTTCCCCATTGCTTGTTTTTGTGAGGTTTTTGAAAGATCAGGTTGTTGTAGATGTGTAGTGTTGCCTCCATGGCCTCTGTTCTGTTCCGCTGGTCTATAGCTCTGTTTTGATACCAGTACCATGCTGTTTTGATTACTGTAGGCTTGTAGTATAGTTTGAAATCAGGTAGTGTGATGCCTCCAGCTTTGTTCTTTTTGCTTAGAATTGCCTTGGCTACGTGGGCTCTCTTTTGGTTGCATATGAAGTTTAAGGTTTTTTCCAGTTCTGTGAAGAAGGTCATTGGTAGCTTGATGGGGATAGCATTGAATCTACAAATTACTTTGGGCAGTATGGCCGTATTCATGATATTGATTCTTCCTAACCATGAGTATGGAATGTTTCTCCCTCTGTCTGTGTCCTCTCTTATTTCATTGAGCAGTGGTTTGTAGTTCTCCTTGAAGAGGTCCTTTATGTTCCTTGTTAGTTGTATTCCTAGGTATTTTATTCTCTTTATAGCAATTGTGAATGGGAGTTTGCTCTTGATTTGGCTCTCTTTAAGTCTGTTATTGGTGTATAGGAATGCTTGTGATTTATGCACATTGATTTTGTATCCTGACTTTGCTGAAGTTGCTTATCAGTTTCAGGAGATTTTGGGCTGAGATGATGAGGTCTTCTAAATATACAATCATCATCTGCAAATAGAGACAATTTGACTTCCTCCTTTCCTAATTGAATACCCTTTTTTTCTTTTTCTTGCCTGATTGCTCTGGCTAGAACTTCTGATACTATATTGAATAGGAGTGGTGACAGAGGGCATTCTTGTCTAGTGCCAGATTTCAAAGGGAATGCTTCCAGTTTTTGCCCATTCAGTATGATATTGGCTGTGATTTTGTCATAAATAGCTTTTATTATTTTGAGATACGTTCCATCAATACCTAGTTTATTGAGAGTTTTTAGCATAAAGGGCTGTTGAATTTTGTCTAAGGCCTTCTCTGCATCTATTGAGATAATCATGTGATTTTGTCTTTGGTTCTGTTTATGTGGTCAATTACGTTTATAGACTTGCATATGTTGAACCAGCCTTGCATCCTGGGATGAAGCCTACTTGATCGTGATGGATAAGCTTTTTGATGTGCTGTTGCAATCAGTTTGCCAGTGTTTTTGGTTCTTCTAAATTCTTAGACTTAAGTTCTCTCTACTAAATCTACCAGGAGTTTGTCTTTTGAGAGATCTACTATTTAAAGTTTTAAAAATTATTAATAACTTAATTATAAAATTAATCAAATTTCCATTGTCAATCTGAATCCTGCTTTTTGATGATAGAATAAATGGGCTGATTTCCAATGCTTGGTTATTTTGGCAGCACATATAGTATTGTAACTGAGTAGAGTCTGCTTAGAGGATATAGTCCACCTCCCCTGGATTTATAGTTATTGGACTTGTGGTCACTATCAAAGGGCCTTGAGATTCAGAGTAGGGACTTCCAAGCCTATCTGGTCCGTTTTTTATCTCACTGCTTTTAAATGCGGTGCTTCTTTCATGCATTTAAAACATGCGTGATGTACTTAGGGCCTAAAAGTTGTGGAGAGAAAAATGTGGTGTGAAAATAAGTGCATTTGTTTTTTCATCTATGCTTATATGCACTTATGACCTAAAAGTTGTGGAGAGCAAAACGTGGTATGGAAAGGGCATTTGTTTTTTTTTTTTTTTTTTTTGCTTGTTTGTTTGGCTTTGCGTTTACTTGAAAGAAAATACAGACAATATTCGTACATCTACACTGTCTCCTGACTTTGGGGAATAGTAGATTAAAAAAAAATAAGCACGCCAGGTGCAGTGGCTCATGCCTGAAATCCCAGCACTTTCGGAGGCCGAGGCAGGCAGATCACGAGGTCAAGAGTTTGAGACCAGCCTGGCCAGCATAGTGAAACCCCATCTCTACTAAAAATACAAAGATTAGCTGGGCGTGGTGGTGGGTGCCTGTAATTCCAGCTGGTCAGGAGGCTGAGTCAGGAGAATCATTTGAATGTGGGAGCCAGAGGTTGTAGTGAGCCAATATCACACCATTGTACTCCAGCCTGGGCAACAGAGTGAGACTCTGTCTCAAAAAAATAATTAAATAAAAATAAATAAATAATAAAATAAAAAATAAAGATCACAAAAAAATTATAGAATGGCAGCTTCCTATGATTTTATTTTTATTTTAAGAATAGTTATCACTTGACATATTTTATCCTCAAAGTGCTTGGTGAATGTTAATTTACTTTGAAGACTTTAAAGGAACTCAACTCAGCTTGCCTTTTCATAATATGTAACCCACTGAAGTCAAGTGGTATAAAGTTGTGCCCTGGTAGAATTATTAACATATTCTTAATAGGATGCCTGGGCTTTAAAAAACAGAAATGTAAGTGGAGTAAAGTAAAATGCTCTAAGAAAGTAATTTGGTTCATGCTGAAGAAAAACTGAATTTATTGTTTGGCCAATTAAATTCATGGCCAAATAAAATACCTTAACGGTGAAAAAAAATGTACTGGTTTTACTTTTATTTCTGTACTATTCAGGAGACTTATAAGTGACACTTGACCTGATATCTGCATTAAACATTTGTAGATTTTTGGCTAACATAGACATATTATTAAAGAATTACATTTTCAATGTGATATATATACACCATGGGATACTACTCAGCCATAAAAAAAATGAAATAATGTCTTTTGCAGCAACATGGCTGGATTTTAAGGCTGTTATTCTAAGTGAAATAACTCAGAAATGGAAAACCAAATATTGTATATTCTCACTTATGAGAACTAATTTGTGTGTACACATTGGCATACAGAGTGGTATAATGGACTTTGGAGGCTCAAGAGGGACAGGGAGGCAGTAGGGGGCAAGGGATTGAAAAAAATATGTATCCGGTACAATGTATACTACTTTTGTGACAGTGCATTCAAATCTCACACTTCACCACTATACAATTCATCCCTGTAACCAAAAACCACTTGTACCCTAAAAGCTATTGAAATAAAAAAAAAAAAAAAAGCAGAAAAGGAAAATTAGGTGAGTTCATCTGAAGATCTGAAGTGGTAAATTATAATTGAAAAATGAATAACCTTATCAAATCCATGATACTTAACTCCCCAGTTATGTCTTCACTGATTGTATAAGTCTGTTTTCATGCTGCTGATAAGGGCATACTTGACACTGGACAATTTACAAAAGAAAGAGCTTTAATGAACTTACAATTCCATCTGGCTAGGGAAGCCTCACAATCATGGTGAAAAGTGCAAGGCACGACTGATGTGGCAGACAAGAGAGCTTGTGCAGGGAAATTCTCCTTTTTAAAATCATCAGGTCTCGTGAGACTTACTCACAATCACAAGAACAGCATGGGAAATATCTGCTCCCATGATTCAGTTACCTCCCACCAGGTCCTTCTCCCAACACGTGGGAATTTAAGATGAGATTTGGGTGGGGACACAGCTAAACCATATTACTGCCATTGTCATAATTAAACCCAACCAGAAGATAAAGAATTATGGTTTTCATACTGAACTTGAGAAGTAGCAAAAAAATCCCAGAATTAATGCATTGCAACAAAAATAAATGACTGAAAATGTCTACCATTGAAAAATATTTTCAAAACAATTAATACAAGTATTTAGTAAAAGTTTAAAACATTCTGGCTGGGCATGGTGGCTCACACCTGTAATCCCAGCACTTTGGGATGCCGAGGTGGACAGATCACGAGGTCAGGAGATTGAAACCATCCTGGCTAACACAGTGAAATGCCTTCTTTACTAAAAATACAAAAAATTAGCTGGGCGTGGAGGCATACACCTGTAGTCCCAGCTAGGCAAGAGGCTGAGGCAGGAGAATCACTTGAACCCAGGAGATGGAGGTTGCAGTGAGCCAAGATTGTGCCACTGCACTCCAGCCTGGGCAACAGACCAAGACTGTCTCAAAAAAAAAAAAAAAATGTTTAAAACATTCTGTAATTTTAAAGTAATTTAATTCCCATATTAAACTTCTGAAAGATTTGCTTTTATTGAAGGTTTACTTTTAAGGTGATTATTCCAGTATGGGACAAATTATTTCCTGATTAATTGCTCACCATACCGCTGATATTTTGCAATATTCCATTTCCACCTGCACCTAAACCCACCCACCCATACACGTACGTACATGTTGGACAGGTATCAACATGAGTTAATATTTAACTCCTGTGGCAATGAGGAAGTGCTCTAGTAAGTAAATCCAAAACCTCAAAAACCAGTAATTCATCTTAATCCCTTCCATCTAATGAGAACAATTGTTACAATATGATAAATAGAAAAATATGGCATCTATACATGAGAATACTATGTAGATAATCACCCATCGGGGTGTAAATTTTAGGAATGTCTAAGAGAGCCCTTAATTACCTGAGCCTCAGCTTTTTCATTTCCTCCATTAAAAACGAAACAATAAAACAAACAAAAAGAAACACTAGCTCAGTTTTTGTCACATAGTATGTTTTTCATAAATGCGTATTCCTCCAGTCAAAATCAAGATCCTTGCAAGTTTCTATTTGAGGAGAAAGACAGCAGAGCTAATTCTGTATAGTTCCTGGCTGTTTCATGCCTGAGAACGTTTGCATGAGGGCGTTTCTTTCCTAGAAAAGCTTCATCCTGCCATATCTGGTTTTTGAACTCCTGTTTAGCCTTCAAAATCCTGCTCAGTCATCACTTCCTCTGTGAAGTTTTCCATGACCTCCTTCCAGAAAAAAAAAAAAATTTGTGTATTTTCCCTGTATTTTTGTATTTTTAGATAGTTCTGTTTTTGCTTGTATCATAGTTACACATTATTTTTCAATCTGACAACCATCTCCAGTTGGTTGTCAGGTCCGTGGTGCTGAACTGCATCGTGTGTCTTGGTTCTCTATTCCCTGATATATCAAGGTTAAGTAGTAAATCTTTGTTCTGATGAAGTGAAAATGCTTTACCACAATAACTAAAAGATCTTTAAGATTCAGTTTAAAACGTAGCAACTTTTTTTTTTTACTGTGTTCCATTTTAAAAAAGTAATGTTGTCTTATTTTTACTATAAAATAAATCAGTATAGTGGCAGAAATTTTTGGAAACATACATTTGTAAATAAGAAAATTATTCCACCACTCATAAACATTAGTATTAGCATTTTGATATAGCTCCTCTGTTTATGTAAAGATATGAATATACGTATACGTATATTTAAATAAAATTAAGATTGTACAGCCTATGATATTTTGTAATTGCTGTGCTTTTTGCCAAGTAGTTTGTAATTATCTCCACAAATCAGTAAATATTTGTTCAAGACGTATTTTTAATGCTTCATTGCATTCTATGATATGGACCTTTATGGATATATAAATTATATGCTATAATTTCTTATTGAAAATGCATATTTTCAAGTTTTGTTTGCTGTTATAAATCATTCTGCATAAGCATTATTATTTGTAGGATTGACTAACTTTCAGCCAGTTTAGCCTCACTGGTGGTTAAAATACTTAATATTTCCATATTGATGGGAAAACAGTCATATCATGTGTTTTCCCCCTCTCCATCTCCTGGACTGCTGACTATACAGTAAGCTAAGGGCACTTAGCAGGTGGTACAGGTGGCATCCTTTCCAGTTAGTTCTGATTGTGATATATCTGGCCAAAATAATAACACCTCTGAAATTGTGTGTGTGCATCTCATTATTTCTTTAAATATAGATGTAAAAATCTTTGATTAACAAATATGTGTCAGGAGTCTATCAGAAAACAGTTCATTCAAATTAGGATAATTCATGGAAGGTTCAATAAAGGAACTATTTAAAAGGCAAGAGTGGAGTGTGAGCAACCCTTATAAAAGCCTAGATGGTTTTCACCAGTAGGCATAAATGTGATGGAGGGAGTGGTTCCTGCAAGCTGCAAGGAATCAGCCCCTTTGAGAAGAATGGGGAATTTCAGTTGAAGGTCACAATCTGTGGCAGCCCCACCAGGAGCAAGCCCAGAAAATGGATATCCTAGCTTCCCTCCTTTCCTGCCCTCTCGTTTCCTATCAGGGCTCCTCCTTGCTGGCCCTGACGGGAAGTCGGAGGACTGGGGAATCTGTTTCTGTTGTCCTGTGCAAGTTAGCTTCCCATGGTAGAGGGTTCATTTAGGTGAGTAAACTCAACAGAGAGCTGGCACACATTCAGCTTCTTTGTTTCATAGTGAAGGTTTTTCTCCAGAAAAGAGCTTTAGAACCTCGAATATACACTATAATCTCAATGTGAGTTGATATTTACTTTACAGATAATCAGAATTGACCTGTAAGGGAGTGTAGTCAGGTGCAGTGTTAAGAGGGAAAAATCATATGGGTTGAGTACCTGGCAAATGCAAGGAGAGGGAAGAGCAACTGGGTTTGTAGATAAAAGCCTCATGCTTTTATCCAAGCAGTGGGAAGAGTAACTGCAGAGAGCAAGCATCACTGTGATTAAGTTCTTTTCTACCTATGCCTGCTGGGCCAATTCCTTATATTCACGGGATGTTGTAAAATTATTTCAGAAGGGTCCTTAAAGAACATCTAGATCAGCTGTATTCAGACTGGTTTTCGCCACAGAATTCTTTCATGAAGTGAGGTTTCCTTCAGAAGCCTAACACATAAAACAAGCACAGGTATAGCTGCTGTGGTTGGGAGTGGCGAGCCCTCCACCCTCCTTTCTCCTAAAGTTCTGTACCCCAGAGACTCAGATGATCTACCTGAAGTCATACAGCTTGCTGGTGATGAAGTCATGCCCAGGACTTACAGTCTCCTGACTATAGAGTCATCTTCCTGTATCTATAGATAGAGCCTTCTCCAGTAGTTACCAATTCATCACAGAAACGTTCCATTTTTCCTCTACTCAACACTATTGGTCCACCAGCTTGTTAACAATAATAAGCTGACCATATGTAAGATCCATCTATCTCAAAGCCTTATATATATGTGGTCTCTTCCCCAGCAGCACATTAGAATTCTGTGGGAAGCTTTTATAAATACACCAATGCTCAGGCCCTATTTCTAGAGATTCTGATTTGTTAAAATGTGCTGTAGGGGTCCAAGTGTCAGGTTTTAAAAGCTGAAAAGGTTCTAGGGAGCAGCAAGGGCTGAGAACCCTTGTTTTGACAGAGTTCTAACAAGCATTAGTATTCACAGAAAGGAGAAAAGTTTGCTTACTTCCAACCCCAGGCAGCAGCTTTTACGCTCAGCAATTTCATCTCAGCCCTCTGGTCACTGATCGTGAATTTAGGGGTAAATGAAAAGTAAGCTTCATGTGTTGAAGAAGGGTTGGAGTCTGATTTTATGACATGAAAATTGAGACTAAATTACTCCCAATTATGTTGTTTTTAAGACATTTTATATATCAGAAATAATCTAAATAATAAAACTCTAGTGAGAGGCAAATATCTGTGCTTACAATATATGATTGGAGATGAGTCATATTTCTCCATATTCATCCATTGATATCCCGTCATACACTTTAAGTGGTTACTGTGTGTGTGTTTGTGTATTGCTTGTACAAAAAATAAATATAGTTCTTAACACTGAAGTTTTTTTGGAGAAAATATATATTTTAACTAGAATTGGTCATATTTTTACTATTTCCGAAAGTTATAAATTTTTAGTGGGATTTCTGGGCATAATTTAAAGAGAGTAGTATTTGTAAAAATATGAATTTTCCCGTTATAATTAATAAATGTGAAGGTTTAAATATGAAACTGTAATTTATTGTGTGAAGACATTTCTATAATTTGTTACCTAATATTTTAAATGAATGAGCAGTAAGTTCTATCTTTTATTTACATTTTCTTTTTACCAACATTAACTATGAAATCTGTGCATATTTAATTTTATGTTAACCATCCCATTGTGTTTGAAAAGTTCCTTATTACCTATTAGCTTCTTCAAGTATGGTCCACTCTGATTCTTTATTTCGGGCTTTTAAATAGTCATTGTCCTTAGAGTAGTAGATGTTTTGCAGTGTAGTCAGTGGAAGTTTGCATTTTCTTCTGGATATAAAACCTGGTAGAACCAAATTGAACTTTTCTGTTACTTTTTAAGTATTTTTTTCTTGCTCAGAGTCCAACACAAGTTATAGCTCCAGAAGAGAAAACTAATTATAAATTAATTAGGAAAATATTTTTTCTCTATTTCTGTTGTAAAAGTGTAACATGTTTGTCTTAGAATGCCATGTGTTAATTAAACCAATTAATGTCTGTCGTCAGGAAGTAGTTTTTATTTTGGGCTCCTTGGTAAAAGATAATTCCTCTCAATACAAGCAGAAACAAACTAAGAATATGTGAATGGCTCTTCACTGTAATAAAAATTAAACAGATTTGTGATAATATATTCAATTCTATGGCAAACAAAAACCCAGAGGTCAGGACTTTCTCACCCTATGGGGGAATAAGCACTTTTTCCTTCTGGTGATATCAGATTACTAAACGCTGGTAGAAAGATTAACATAAAAGGCTAGTGATGACAGTATGGGTATGAGTATGAGATTGCTACTGTGGCCCAGACAGCAGCCCTGTCAACACCCAGCATCACTGTTCTTGTTGTTATCACTTTTGTTCTCTTCTCCAGACTGTCTACCCCTCCATTCCCAACCTAGATTACTTATAGCCTGTGCATTCTTTTACTCGTCTCCTTGATGTGGTCAGGACATACTTCTTCCTGAAACCCCCTCTAATAATTAGCACTTCCTGGAGGCTTTGTAGTCTTGGACCTGAAATTATCTTGTCATCATTAGTGGCTCCAAGAATTAGATTTTAATTAGAACAATAGCCTCTGCAAAAATATACAGTGGTTGGGCCCAGTTTGCCAATATGCCTTCATCAGCAACACCAAAATGACCTGCAAGGGAAAATTGAGGAACAAACAAACAAAAACCAAACACCCAGTAAGTATAATTTACCATTCCTTATCTAGTCTATTCTTTTGTTGGAGTAAGGCATTTATCATCATCATCAATTTGTTCATATGTTTAGAATACTATAACAAAATAGCATAAACTGGGTGGCTTAAAGAACATTAATTTATTTTCTCATGGTTCCAAAGGCTAAAAGCCCTAAAGCAAGGTGCCAGCTGATTTGGTTTCTTCTTTCCTGGTTTGCAGATGACCACTTTCTTACTATGTCCTCACATTGCCTATTCTCATTGTGTACATGAGGAAGGAGAGAGAGCACATGCTCTCTGGTGTCTCTTCTTATAAGGCCGCCAATCTTATTAGAGCAGGGTCCCACTCTTAAGAGCAAATTTAACCCTAATCACTTCCTTAGAGGCCCCATCTTTAAATACAGTTACACTGGGGGTTAGGGCTTCAAAATATGGCTTTTGGGGGACATACACATCCAGTCCAAAATGATCATGTTTATAATCATTATCATTTATTTGGTAACATTTACCATTCAAAAGAATGGAAAAGGATAAAATAGATTGCATGTTATGTTCTATTGAAGATCTACTAGTTGCTAGCTGCTGTGGCAAACTTGTATATACATTATTTTGTTTAATCTTATATCATTATATTCTCACAACAACCCTATCAAGCAGGTATTATTTTCCCTGTTTGGTAGATAGAAGAGCAAGACTCAGGTGAATTAAGTAATTTGCTTATTTTACTTTGTGCAAGTATGTGTAAGGGCTGGGATGAGAGTATATCTTCTATCATTCAACTATTACTCAAAACCACCACATCACAGAATTATTAAGAAGACACTTATGAGTGATGGGATGACTTTGATTCATCTGAGGTAGAGACCTTATATATTTATAGCTGTTTGACTTTATTCTCCAGTCTGAGGTTTATAGTTGACTCCTAGTTGGCTTAAATTCCCCTTCCAGTCCAGTCACTAAGGGGAATCACCTGTACAGCATTTTACCAAGACTCCCAAGGTAGGGAAAGAATCCAGGATACCTGGGAGCCTCTGCCAAGATACTGATTGAACCTCTTCAAGGCAGTGACAAAACCACCTCCACTTTTTTCTTCCTCTCTATTTTATATCATATTTAAAAGCTCAGTGGTAGATTTTATTGGATGTAGAAACTCAGTTTTTGATTCCCTCCACCAAAACAAATTGAGAAACTCCGTTGTAGGTCACACACTAAAAAAATAGGGAAAGCTCTAATTGCAATGAAGAGAGACATATGGGAAGGAGGAGGAGACTCAACTGGCAAAAGGTTACCGTAATTACGTTGATAATGGTCAACTTCATGTTCCTGAATTGTCAAATAGCTTGTTTATTAGATTTAAAAAACAAAACATACTTTTAACTATTCTGTGCTTAATAATTTGATGTACTCTTTCTGAGTGGATGAAAAGAAGAAAGGAATGAGAACACAAAGTATTGCTATTAGAAATAATCCTAACCAGAAATCCACAAAGGTTTAGACAGAGTAATTTGTCATCATGATATTATTTCCATAGGGTCCCTAGTCTCCACTTGGTTTCTCATTTTTGATTTGTGGTACCTTAATTTTTTGTGGATTCACCTCTTGAGATTTTTTGATTTGTTTCTTTTCTGTTTCACATCCTCCCATAGTCTCTACAGAAGGTTCTGCTGCCTGGGTAGAGTTTAGCATACCCTGCCACAGTGGTTTGCATAGTACAAGAGATGTATTTGCCCAGTTTTTCTAGTGAGTGCTGACCATCATTGTTCATTTATTCACACCTAAATATGCTTAGCGGTGAATAAATGTACAGGCATACCTTGTTTTATTGCGCTTCACTTTATTGTACCTCACAGATACTGTGGTTTTCACAAATTGCAAGTTTGTGGCAACCTTGCATCCAGTGAATTTATCAGAACCATTTTCCCAGTAGCATGTGCTCACTGGGTATCTCTGTTGCATTTTGTTAATTCTCACAGTATTTCATACTTTGTTGTTATTGTTATTATTATTATAATATCTGTTATGGTGATCTGTATTCTCCCATATTACTGTTGTAATTGTTTTGGTTTCCATGAACCACACTCATATTAGACAGGGAATTTAATTGACAAATGTTGTGTGTGTTCTCACTATGTCACTGACCAGCCGTTTCCCTGTCTTTTTCCTCTCCTCGGGCCTCCCTATTCTTTGACACACAAGGATATTGAAATTGAGCCAGTTAATAACCCTACAACGGCTTCTTGAGTGTTCAAATAGAAGAAAAAGTCATACATACATCTGTCACTTTAAATCAAAAGGTAGAAATGATTAAGCTTAGTGAGGAAGGCATCTCTAACACTAAGATAGGCTGAAGGTTAGGCCTCTTGTCCCAAATAATCAGATTTTTAATATAAAGGGAAAGTTCTTAAAGCAAATTAAAATTGCTACTCCAGTGAACACACAAATGATAAGCAATAAACAAATAATAATAAATAATAAATAAAGCAAAACAGCTTTATTTCTGATATGTAGAAAGTTTTAGGGGTCTGGATGGCAGATCAAACCAGCCATAACATTCCCTTAAGCCAAAGCCTAATCCAGAGCTAGACCCTAATTCTCTTCACCTGTAACAAGTCTTAGAGGTAAGGAAGCTGCAGGAAAAAAGTTTGAAGCTAGCAGAGGTTGCTTCTTGAGACTTAAGGAGACTAATGTAAAAGTGCATGGTGAAGCAGCAGGTGCTTAAGTAGAAGCTGCAGCAAGTTATCTAGAAGATATAGCTAAGATAATTGGTGAAGGTGGCTACACTAAACAGGTTTTCAATGCAGAGAAAACAGTCTTCTATTGGAAGAGGATGCCATCTAGGACTTTCATAGTTAGAGAGAAGTCAATACCATATTTCAAAGTTTTAAAGGACAAGATGAGTCTTTGTTAGGGCTAATACTGCTGGTAACTTTAAGTTGAAGCCAGTGCTCATTTACCATTCTGGAAATCCTAGGGTCCTTAATCATTATGCTAAATTGACTCTGCCTGTGCTCTATCAATGGAACAACAATGTGCCTGGATGACAGCACATCTGTTTTTGTATCATTTACTGAGTATTTTAAGCCCACTGTTGAGACCAGCTGCTTAGAAAAAAAATTTCTTTTAAAATACTACTGCTCATTGATAATGTACCTGATCACCCAAGCGCTCTGATGGAGATGTACTAGGAGATGAATGTTATTTTCCTGGATGCTAACACAGTAGCCTATGGATCAGTGGTTAATTTTGACTTTCAAGTGTTACTATTTAAGAACTACATTTTATAAGGCTATAGATGCCATGTATACTGATTTCTCTGGTAGATCTGGGTTGAGTAAATAGAAAGTCTTCTAGAAAGGACTTACCTTTCTAAATGCCATGAAGAACATTTAGGAGTCATGGGGGAGGGTCAAAATACCAACATTAACATGCATTTGGAAAAGTTTATTCCAGCTTTTATGGATGACTTTGATTGGTTCAAGACTTCAGTGGAGGAAGTAACTGCAGATGTGGTGTGAACAGCAAGTGATTTTGAATTAGAAGTAGAGCCTGAAGATGTGACTGAATTGCTGGCAATTGTATAATAAAACTTGAATAATAGGTAAGGAGTTGATTCTAATAGGTGGCCAAGAAAGTTAGTTTCTTGAGGTGGAATAACTCCTGGTGAAGATGCTGTGAGTATTGTTGGAATGACAGTAAAGGATTTAGAATATTCCATAGAGTTAGTTGATAAAACAGTGGTAGTGTTTGAGAAAATTGACTCTAGTTTTGAGGAAAATCTTACTGTGGGCAAAATGCTAAATAGGATCACATGCTATAGAGAAAGCTTTCTTTAAAGGATAGCTGATTGATGTGGCAAACTTCATTGCTGTCCCAGTTAAGAAATTTCAGGGAGAGGGCAAGTAAGTGGCCAACCAGATGCAGCCAGGTAGAACCTGCCAGTAAAGGACCGAGACACTGATGCACACTCCTAACAGACCTTCGGGGAAGGCCCCGAGAATAGATGGAGGGAAGACACAGAAGCTGGGTTGAAGTGGGAGGAAGCTTGGAATTCTGCACAGGATTACCATGTACCGGGACTCATTCCTGGCACCTAACAACTCCAGGGGAATGGGTGAGTTGAAATGGCAAGGAAAAGGCCAGTTTCACTATAGGCCTCTGGCTGCTTAGAAAAGTGGTAGGGGCATCATGCCAGCTGAAGTGGAGCCCAGAGGGCTTGGTGTGGGCGTATCTGTAGCAGACCACTACCAGGGAAGCCCATCACCCTAGATGCGACTTGCTCCCATAGGAGACCTTAGCCCTGGGGGAACTATTAGACCTGAACTCTGCAGGGTGGTCTTGTCCATCAGATGGTGCCAGTCTGGTTTGGGCACCACTTGGTCTGCTGGCCTCTCCTGGGGCCTGAGCCTGGCCATACCTGTTTGCAGGGCAGCCTTGGGTGCCCTGGAGGCCCACATCATATCTTCTGCACTGGCGAACCCTGCCAGACTGGTGGAGAGTTCCAGCAGGGCAATCCCCATAGCTACACCCCAGCCCACCCACGCCCTCCCCACACAGCAGCTTACCCAGGGCCCGCAGCACCCTCCCCCCCAACACATTGCTGTGTGGGCACATGTGTATGGGAGCAGGTTTCGTATTCTTTGTTCTGTCAGTGTGCCTGAGTGCATCTACCCTCCTCTGCCACTGCTACAGTGAGAGTGTACTCTGCTCCTCCTTCCCCTGCCAGACCACCATTGCAGTCAGAGTACTGGTGGGCACATGGAAAACCAACCCTACTCCCACTAGCATGGTGCCCTTGCAACAACACTATCACAGAATTGGAACAGGCACAGAGAACAGCAGACCTCCTTCTGCCCTGAACAACCAACCACCCCTACATGTCGTTCACAGAGAATGCATACAGACTTGCACCTACCAGCACCCTGCCCCCATGCACCACCACCAGCACAATTGTGTGCAATAATCACCAGCCAGGGTCCCCCAACCTCCTGAACCCTGCTGTCGCCACACCTGCACAGAGACAGGCACCCAGGAACCCACTGGTACCCTGTTGCAGCTGATGAGCATATACCCTTCTGCACCAGTCAGAATGGCTATTATTAAAAAGTCAAGAAGTAGTAGATGTTGGCAAGGTTGTGAAGAAAAAGGAATGCTTATACACTGTTGGTGGGAATGTAAATTAGTTCAACCATTCTGGAAGACAGATACCTCAAAGACCTGAAAACAGAAATACCATTTGACCCAACAATCCCATTACTGGGATATAAATCATTCTGTAATAAAGACACATGCACATGTATATTCATTGTGGCACTATTCACAATAGCAAAGATATGGATTGAACCAAAATGTTCATCAATCATAGACTGACATAGAAAATGTGGTACAGATACACCCTGGAATGCTATGTAGCCATAAAAAAGAATGTGTAGGAACATGACTGGAGCTGGAGGCCATTTATCCTCAGCAAACTGACACAGGAACAAAAACCCAAATATCAGGTGTTTTCATGTGTAAGTGGGAGCTAAATGATGAGAACACATGGACAAATAGAAAGGAACAACAGATACTGGGGCTTACTAGAGGATGAAGGTTGGGAGGAGGGAGAAGATCAGGAAAAATAACTAATAGGTACTTGGCTTAATACTTTGGTGACTAAATAATATGTACAACAAACCTGCATGACAGAGGTTTACCAAAATAGCAAACCTGCACATATACCCCTGAACTTAAATGTTAAAAAAAAAAAAAAAAAGAAATTGCCAGAGCTACCCCAGCAGCTACCCCACCAGCCTGTGATCAGTCATTAGCTATCAACATCAAGGTAAGACCCTCCATCAACAAAAAGGTTACAACTTGCTGGAGCCTCAGCTGATTGTTAGCATTTTTGAAATAGAGTGATCACTAGCAGTATTTTAAAAATAAGGTATGTACTTTTATTTAGACATCATGCTAGTGTACAGTTTATAGACTATAATGTAATATCACTTTTATATGCAGTGGAAAGCAAATTTGTGTGACTCGCTTTATTGTGACATTCACTTTATTGTGGTGGACTGGAACAGACCCACAGTATCTCCAAGATATGCCTGTAGGAGCTTCTCTAGACCTTTGATATTTGGCTGGATATCATAAAAATAAACACCCACCCATTCCTGAATCCAGAAGTTTTTCAATCACAGTGTCAATATCTGTAGGTCATGAATGTGCCCATTCAGCATTTATTGGGCTTGACATATGTGCAGTTTATTTGGTTGGCCTTGGGATAAAAAGTGTAAGAAAATATGGTCCATGTTCATAAGGAGCTCAAAAGCTAGTGGGAGAGATATGTGTACAATGAGAATAGGGACCACATCAAGCAGTATGGTGGAATTAGAGAGACACATGCAAAGAAGGGAGCACTACCTAACCATCGTCTTAAAGATCAATTCTGGTTTGCCAGGTAGACCAAGTGGCATGTTCAGGGAGTGTTATAGGGTTAGGGAACAACACTTGCAAAGGGCTCAAGACTTAGCATTCTAAGGGAATGCTACTGGTAAGTGATGGAAATATCTAGAAGTCTTTGACTTTTGGATTACTTGGGAATTGTCTCTGATTGTGCGCATTATGTCTGACTTTGGTCTTAGTTGGGGCACAGGCAACCATTAGCCTGATAATATAAATGTTTTGTATTTTTTGTGTTTTGACAGTATTCTGAAGCTTATTGAAAAACTGGAAAATGACTGGAGTCATTTATAGTTTTGTTGTGAATCAACATGGTGAATCTTTTTTTGTTCTTGAGTTCGGAGTGCTTCCTTTCGGCATTATGAAGCAGAATGATCATTTAGAGGAATATTTCAGGGGCAGAAGAAATGGCCTGCACAAAGTGGGAGTAGCATGCCAGAGGGTAGTGAGAAGATGATTCCAGCCCCAGAGAGAAGCCCTGTTGGTCAGTAGAAAATAATGGTGGTAATGTTGGAAGTTAGTCTGAGGGTACAGATAGAATGCAGACTCTGAGGAAAGACATGCTGAATTCAAGTTCTAACATTTCCTAGCAGTGTGATTGTGAACTGATCACTTAACCTTTCTGAGATTTAATTTTCTCGGCTATATATTATAAAATGGAAAAAAAGTTCCTCAACAATTTTTCAGTTTGGAGATAGGATTTAATAAAAGAATATATGTACAATTCTTGACAATATATTCTAAATACATTTTCCTTTTGGTTCTGACTTTGGAGGATATACAATATGAATTTAATATGTACATCAACCATTGCAAATATTTTTTGAGATATGTACTTGTTATAGTCCATTGGCACAGCTATAACAAAATACCACAGGCTAAGTAATTTGTAAAGAAGAGAAATTTATTTTTCATAGTTCTGGAGTAGGGAGATCAAGGCACTGGCAGATTTGGTGTTTGCTGAGGGCCAGGTCTCCACTTCCAAGATGACATCTTTTTGTTGCCTCCTCTTGAGACTATAGACACTGTGTAGTCACATAGCCAGAAGGTGGAAGGGCAAGAGAGTGCTCGCTTCAACCCCTAGCCCTTTTATAAGGTTGTGAATCCTGTCCATGAGGATGGAATCCTCATGACTTAATCACCTTTCAGAGGCCACACCTCCTAATACTGTTGCATTGGGAATTGTCTCAACATAAATTTTGGAGGAGCACCATCTTTCAAACTAAAGCAGCACTGTACCAAATCCTTATATGTGGTGGCTATACAGTGATGAAAAAGTCCTTTTGAAATGTCCTTTTTTGATGAAAAACTGCATGCTTGGGCCTTAGGAAGTACCATATAAATACTGGTAAGTCACTGAGTTCCTCCTGTTACTCATAATGGTCCCAAATTCTCTACATTTCCACACATGAAAATGTTGCTCACCCACATTCAGAATGCTTTGGTTTCTTTCTAGAAGTGTTGATGGGTTTTTATGGATCTGTCCCTACTCTTTCACCATCCTGGTTCCTTTAAGGTCAACAGCACACATTTTTTAAGGTGTCTAACTAGGATTTGGATGGCAGTCCGTAGCCATGAAATCCAGAGAAAGTAGAATGTTCATACGTAAATTTTAAATGGCTCTAGTAGAGCATAAACATTTGAATTAACTAATGTGGTAAGGTATGTGTTCTAAAGGTCTCATTCAATTTTTGGGGTGGTGGCAAATCATGAAGCAGGAAAGAATTTATCCTTAGTCTCTGACATTTTTAAATTACGCATATATATCCTCTTTCTTTCTTAAGCTTAGTTTCCTTAGAAGATTCAATATAGTTCAAGACGTTTCCACAGTGGGGCTGTATTTTGCCATCTAGCAAAGGTTCAGCACAGCCTTCCTTCAGGTCACTTCAGCCACATAAGACAAATGAACTTTCTAGTGCAAAAGGGTATGATTTTAGTGTTCAAGGAACATCATTCTTCAAATAAAGTGATGTCACAGATTCTCTGAATAAATTTTCCTAATGGTGGCCTTAAACTAGGATTAACTCAGAGTCTCTCTAAGTATGAGTCTGCATGTTTAAAGTATTTGTTGTGTTTTTGAATTCCTTATTAGTGAAAGTCACCACTGCTCATGTAGGGTCACAGAGCAGAAAACTGT
>NW_016107501.1:4018041-4048918 GCF_001604975.1 Cebus imitator
TTTTTTTTTTTTCTCATCCAAGCTTATACCATCTCTGCACAGACAGCCTTGGTGGGTCCTAGATGGTTTCTGTGCATCTGTTCTGGCCCCTATTGTTCATTTACCCCTACAGAGCAGCCAAAGGAATCTTGTCAAACACAAACCTTGTTGCTTCCTTAAAGCCCTTTAGTGGTTTCCCATCTTAGTAAGAAAACCCAGCTACATAGTATTTTCTCATTCAACCAATACTGACTGATGTTTCTGTAAGTTCCTATCATCAAAGTGTATGCTGGGCATGCAGAGGTAACTAAGACTTGCCTCCTACCCTTAAGGAACCTGTAGTCTAGCAAAGCAGTTCTTAATGTTTACTCATTTATCTATAAATATTCATTGAAATCCTATCATTTACCAGCACAGTGCAGAAGAAACGTAGGAGTTGCTTGACTTTGTTGTGCATATAATGAAATGGATAACTTGAACACATATGCCTGTTTGCTGTTTTAATGATAATTTTGACCTGCTTAGCCTAAATCCAAAGCACATGGTTTTAATCATTATATCAGTTATTTTCTACAATAATACTGCATAGCAAATAACAAAAAAACCTCAAACAAGTTCAGCAATGTTTACTGCTTACACAACTGGAGTGGGTCATCTAAGCAGCTCTATTAATTTTGGCTTTGCTCACATGTTGGGGTTGACTTGCTTTTGGCTGATCTAGACAGGCGTTGGCTGGGGAATAACTAGAGAGATTTGGCTATGTTCTTTGTGCCTTATTCTTCAAAGAGTAGCCTGGGTATGCTCTCATATTGATGACAAAGGAGCAAGAGAGAGCAGGCAGGCCTAGTCTCACCAGTGCTTTTTAAGCTCTGTTTGTATCCTACCTTGCTCACATCACAGGCTGACCAAGACAAATTATGTAGCTGACTCAAGAGTCAGAATATGTACTGCAAAGCAAAGTCACATGGCCAGGATTTGGATCCAGGGAGAATTGAGCCATCATTTTCATCCATCATGATGCTATATTTGTTCTTATTATCATTTGTGTATAACTTGATCATAGAATTTACCAAATTATGTGGAAATACATACTGTCTTAAGGGTTTAACCCTTTCCCAACTCCCAATTGCAAACCCATTATGGATAAAGGCCCTGTCTTCAGCATGACACCTGGCATATAATAAAAGACCAACAAATATGAAACTAATGGAATTATTAGTAGGTTGGTGACTTTGGGCTGTTTGCTTGAGATAATTAAACTTTCTCAGCCTCAGCTTAGTCATTATAAATAGGCAATAATAGTATCTACCACTGCCATTTTTCTGAGGATTAAGTAGGGAAAAAAGTAAAAGTATATATTGCTTACTCAAAAAAGATGGTTCCTTCTCCCCTCCTCCCCTCACCTTCCCTTTTCAGTTCGTTTTTATGAATTTTGGAAAATAGGAAATGTTTTAATTTTGGCCGATTTTTGGCAAGGGGTTATAGAATAGAGACCTCTCAATTCAAAATATCTTCCACATTTTCTACTAATTACTAATTTAGTATAATACTCATCTCCTAAAAAATTGGGATCCCTTTGGATGCTTAAGCTTATTAACAGTTTGTAGTTTGTCTTGAATCCCTATAATGAAGGGGATTTCCTCTTCCTCATTCCTATAGACAACATATGTTGAAGAGGAAAAGGGAGTTTAGAGGGGTAGTGGAGTGGACTTTTGGGAAATGGGAGGATAAGCCTGGTGTAGGTACTGTGGTGTGTCTGTATATGGGGGGTACAGGGAGTTGGATAGGCAGACGGAAGAGAGTGTGAGGTCTTCCAGCAGGCCAGACAGGGCTGGTGGGGCAGAGAATAAAAATTTAACTCTTTTTTGTCAGTTTTTCTGTACTTTGTAGTTGCAACCTGGGGGTCATTGCTGATGTCTGTTATGGATATTCAGTTGTGTTTTATTAGTATTCCTAAATTTAAAAGCGTTATATTTTGTCTTTGATCTTTTTCATCCATGAAAAGATTATAAAATTAAAATTACATATGTCATATATGTGTATACACACACGTATACATATACAAGCTTGCTAATGTAAAGACACTTTTAAAATCTTTGATTTTATGAATTCCTTTTGTTAGCCATTCCTGTAAGTTGACTTTTTTTTAACTCTAAAAGTATCTGCAATTCTTTCAGTATTTCTCCTCAATAATACTATAGATGACTGTTTAAGCACAAATAAATAAAAAATATTTTATAGTAATAATCTTTCCCCTCGTTGATACATTTTCGTACGATATGGATGGTGACCAAGTGCAAAATGAATGGCATTAATACATGGGGATCTCCATAGGTTTTGAGTCCCTTCAGTGGCTATCATGTTGTCTTTGCCAACTTATAAAAGAGTATATTTATTCATTTGAATATATATATGTATATATATATAATTTGAATATATGTATATATAATTGTACTGCTTTCTTCCTTGCAAACTCCTTCTCCCTAGATGTAGGACAGAGACACATATGGCTTCTATCAATTTAGGGAGTGGCTTTGAGCACATCTTATTAAATTGTCTATTCCCAAAGGCAATACCAACGCATTCAGTGAATGTTATTTTTTCCCACAGTTATGTTCTTGATTGGACCACAAATTTTTTCATAATACTATACTTGAAAAATAGGACATTCTAGCTTTTTGTACGTAATCAACCCCTACCCCAACCCATTTTTAGAAAGTGCATTTTTTAAAATGAGGCATTAAGTAGATTGCATTTCAGGTCTGAAAAGACACAGTGAGTGTTAATTACACCATTTTTTTCCCAGTATTTGGTTAAGTTCTTATTCTCTATGTCCGTGTATTAATTGGGGCTGGTATAGCTAACTTCTCCCTGCCCTTCACATGTCTGGAACATGCTAGATTTGCTGCCAGAATAGTTTTATATCAGTTAATTAGAAGTAAGCTTAGATTATTAATTCTAAATGAATTTAAAGAGGATAATTTGAAGAATCCTAGTCTTTGAACTTTATTTTGTTAGTTACAGTACTAAAGGTTTGAAACATAAAAGAAAATTTATTCTTTTAGGAAAAAAAATTATAAATAGGCCCTGCATTCTCTCCAGATCATTTTTTTGGTCAGCGTTTTTCAAAAGGTTTAACCTTAACTGCTAAGAGGTATAATCAGGTATATATATTTTGTTTTGTTTGTTTTCCCATTGTAACATTTCCTGGTTAGGCTAGATTTTTGCAAGTAATTTGTTTGAGATATATAGGGTGAGGGTGTGGGTTTTACCAGTGACCTGCTGGAAGCCATGATTCACAGGATACATTAGAGGAATTAAAGAATGGACCCAAGTTTCAACAGCATCAGCTTCTTCAATAGAGTACAGTCTTTCTCTAGACTTTTAAATTATACATTGAGAAATTATTTGATAACCTAAAAAGTAAGTTTTCTAACTCCTTTTAAATATTCAAGTATTTGCTACATCTGACGGGTAAATCAGATAGTTGCCATTATTCAATTTTCTTACAAAAGGAATCTGAATTTTTTTTTGAGATAGAGCCTTGCTGAGGGAGTACAATACTGCAGTCATAGCTTGCGACAGCCTCAAACTCCTGTGCTTAAGCAATCCTCCCGTCTCAGCCTCCCACCCAAGTAGCTAGGACTATAGGTGCATGCCACCATACCTGGCTAATTTATTTTTATTTTTAGTAGAGATGAAATCTTGCTATGTTGCTCAGGCTAGTCTTGAACTCCTGGCCTCAAGTGACCCTGCCACCTTGGCCTTCAAAAGTGCTGAGATATATTCACGACCATGCCTGGCCTTGAATCTGAAATTTTTATGTGCAAAATGGCTCTAAAAATAGTCACAAGAAATTACTGTTTTTGAATATGTAGCATATATATTCTAAAATGATGCAGCCTTTACCTGCCTCTCAATTATGAATATCAGATATTAGTAATGTTTTTTAAAATAATGAGTTTATTGGAGAAACTTTATTAAGTTAAATCTTCTTAATTCAGTATTTTGTTACCTAATCTGTATTGCAGTTGCCATTAATTTTGATTCAGTGCTCTGTACTTAATGATTCCCAAATTCCTAAATACGTTTACATTAATAGATCATGCAATGAAGTTGAATTGTATCCTAGGAAGTCAATTAGTGCCTCTTCCACCAGTTATGTAGGCCCAGGACAAGATGTTACAGGCTCTTGTGCAATAGAACACTCTTAAGTTCCTGCCCTTACAACAAACAGACACCACATACTGTATATGTGTGAGCGACTGCATATGTGTACACCCAGTACCAGGCTTAGGGTATGCTGGACTTTTGTTTCTGGCAAAGGCAATTGATATTAGAATCATATTTAAGAGAGTATGCTTCTTCCTTATCTATACCTTGGTAGCACTATATAACTAAATGTTTTATGTATATAGGTTGAATTTACACTCTATTTGGGGTAAATAATACATATTACTGGTTTTCAAATAGAGCCATATAAAGAGGAACACAAACATAATTTAAATCCTGTCCAATTATTTTATTTAAAATAATTGTTCATTTATCCTTTTAGAAAAAAATGTATATGTCTACCCCCCAGGTATGTGTCTATGTATATATTTTCACTTGCACAAAAGTTATCATACATAATGTCATTATTCTTATCCCTTAATGTTTTATAAGGACCACAAAATACTCTGTTGTATAACTATATTGTTTATTTAGCCTGTATCAATCATATTGATGAGTGTTCAAGTTGTCTCTAATATTTTACTATTAAAAACAGTGTTGCAGTGAACATCCTTGGACATATAACTGAGTGGTACTTTTGCAAATGTACTTGTGGAATAAGTTTCTAGCAGGGAATTTTTGGCTCAGAAGAGCATTATTTTTGGCAGGGCATGGTAGCTCATGCTTGTAATCCCAAGACTTTGGGAGACGGAGGCAGGAGGATGGCTTAGGTTTAGGGGTTTGAAACCAGCTTGGGCAACATAATGAGGCCTTGTCTCTATGAAAATACAAAACAAATAAACAAAAAATTCAGGAGTGATGGCACACACCTGTAGTTCCAGTTGCTTGGGAGGCTAGGGCAGGAGGATTGCTTGAGCCTGGGTGATTGAGGCTGCAGTGAGCTATGGTCGCACCACTGCACTCTATCCTAGATGATGGAGTAAGATTATCTTAAAACAATAACAAAAATGACATTTTATTTAAGAGCACAGAAAGCAGTGAACTAACTACACACTGCTGAGCCACAGTTTGTTATTGTTTAAATACATCTGAGTGGCAGAACTTGACCAAGTAAAGTTATTAGAGTAAAAATAAAATTGTACTGAGGGTCACTGGGATATTCTGTGGACTGTAAATATGGTGGTAATAGCCTATAATTAACTGTCATCAACTTTAGACATTATTGACTTAAAATTTTTGTCAGAATTTCCCCCCGTTGTTTCACAAGCAGTCCATAAACATTCTCGGGGTTCATTTTAGATCAAAGATCATTAAAAAATTGAACTAGCCGCAAACTTCCTGTCCCTAACTGCATCTTCAAAAGTGGACACTCTAAGGAATACTGTGTTGTTATGTTCAGAAATAAGTTTGTGCTTTTAATTAATGAGTGTGTTTTCCCTCCTTCAGGTGAAAGGAAAAATTTTGGAAAAGTAAAACACTGAAGAGGCATAGTATTGCTCCTATAACTTGGAACTGGAGAGGAGGCAAGATGCTGGCATAGCTGTTGAACTGGGAACCTGCTATGCCAACATATTGCCATCTTTCCTGTCTGACAGCAGCCATAGCCACCTGCATGCCAGTCCTTCGTGTATTGCTATGTACCTGAGCCCCTCCTTGGATGTGGATTTCCATGACATGGCCTTTCTCACCACCGTGACCTCCTGTCCTGCTATGCATTGAGCCCTACCATGAATTCACTCCATGCTAGCCACATTGGCCTGTAAGGCTGTTCCTTGGACACACCTAGGATGTTCTTGCCTCTTAGCTTTCCTACCTTTCATTTATCATTTGGACCTCAATGAGGACATCATCTCTTCAGAGAAGTCTTCTGTAACCATGCTATCTAAAACACTCCAGCACTCTAATCACCTTTTATCTCATTACTCTGATAATGATTTTTCAGAAACCTTGGTGCTCCCTGAAACATATTTGTTTACTTGCTTAGTGTGTTTTCTCTCATACTACCATATAAGCTTCTTGAGGGTCAGGGACCTTGTTAGGAATAACCACTGTATCCTTAGAGTATGACACATAGTAGGCCCTCAATACATATTTTTGAAACTCTACCCTGATGCAAAAGAGATGTATAATAATTATATTTTTCACAGTACAAATGTCTTTGTTGAAACCCCTGGCACATACTAATAATAAAGAAACAGATAATGTTGAGTTTTGGCCTGCAAACCTAACTCTTTAAAGCAGTCATAGTAAATGTGTCATTGAGTCCACAGACTCATGGAAGTCAGCATAGTTTAGTAAGAAAAGCATGAGCTTCAAAATAAAACTTATGTTCAGATATCATCACTGATGTATTCTTTTTTTTTTTTTTAATTGTACTTTAGGTTTTAGGGTACATGTGCAGATCATGCAGGATTGTTGCATAGGTACACACATGGCAATGTGGTTTGCTGCCTCCATCCCCCCATCACCTACATCTGGAATTTCTCCCCATGTTATCTCTCCTGGACCTCCCCACCCCCTCGCTGTCCCTCCCTTGGCTCCCCACCAAGAGACCCCAGTGTGTGACACTCCCCTCCCTGTGTCCATGTGTTCTCATTGTTCAACACCTGCCTGTGAGTGAGAACATGCAGTGTTTGATTTTCTGTTCCTGTGTCAGTTTGCTGAGAATGATGGTTTCCAGATTCATCCATGTCCCTACAAAGGACACAAACTCATCATTTTTTATGGTTGCATAGTATTCCATGATGTATATGTGCCACATTTTCCTTGTCCAGTCTATCGTCAGTGGGCATTTGGGTTGGTTCCAGGCCTTTGCTATTGTAAACAGTGCCGATATGAACATACCTATGCATGTTTCTTTATAAAAGAATGGTTTATAATCCTTTGGCTATATATACCCAGTAATGGGATTGCTGGGTCAAATGGAATTTCTATTTCTAGGTCCTTGAGGAATCGCCACACTGTCTTCCACAATGATTGACCCAGTTTACACTCCCACCAATAGTGTAAAACTGTTCCTATTTCTCCTCATCCTCTCCAGCATCTTTGTCTCCAGATTTTTTAATGATCACTGTTCTAACTGGCGTGAGGTGGTATCTCAATGTGGTTTTGATTTGCATTTCTCTAATAATCAGTGATGATGAGCATTTTTTCATATGTTTGTTGGCCTCATATATGTCTTCTATTGAAAAGTGTCTGTTCATATTCTTCACCCACTTTTGGATGGGTTTGTTTGTTTTTTTCTTGTAAAGCTGTTTTAGTTCTTTGTAGATTCTGGATATTAGCCCTTTGTCAGATGGGTAGATTGCAAAATTTTTTTCCCATTCATTTGGTTGCTGGATCACTGTAATGATTGTTTCTTTTGCTCTACAGAAGCTCTGGATTTTAATTAGGTCCCATTTGTCTATTTTGGCTTTTGTTGCCAATGCTTCTGGTGTTTTAGTCATGAAGTCTTTGCCTATGCCTATGTCCTGAATGGTTTTGCCTAGGTTTTCTTCTAGTGTTTTTATGGTGTTAGGTCTTATGTTTAAGTCTTTAATCCATCTGGAGTTAATTTTAGTGTAAGGTGTCAGGAAGGGGCCCAATTTCTGCTTTCTGCACACTGCTAGCCAGTTTTCCCAACACCACTTCTTAAACAGGGACTCCTTTCCCCATTGCTTGTTTTTGTGAGGTTTGTCAAAGATCAGATTGTTGTAGGTGTGTGGCGTTGCCTCTAGGACCTCTGTTCTGTTCCATTGGTCTATATGTCTGTTTTGGTACCAGTATCATGCTGTTTCGATTACTGTAGCCTTGCAGTATAGTTTGAAATCAGGTAGCATGATGCCTCCAGCATTTTGCTTATAATTGCCTTGGCTATGTGGGCTCTCTTTTGCTTCCATATGAAGTTTAGGGTGGTTTTTTCCAGTTCTGTGAAGAAGGTCATTGGTAGCTTGATGGGGATAGCGTTGAATCTATAAATTACTTTGGGAAGTATGGCCATTTTCACGATATTGATTCTTCCCAACCATGAGCATGGAATGTTTTTCCATCTGTTTGTGTCCTCTTTTATTTCCTTCAACAGTGGTTTTCAGTTGTCCTTGAAGAGGTCCTTTACATCCTTTGTTAGTTGTATTCCTAGGTATTGTATTCTCTTTATAGCAATTGTGAATGGGAGTTTGCTCAAGATTTGGCTGTTACTCTGTTATTGGTGTATAGAAATGCTTATGATTTCTGCATCTTGATTTTGTATCCTGAGACTTTGCTGAAGTTGCTTATCAGTTTCAGGAGATTTTGGGCGGAGATGATAGGGTCTTCTAAATATACAATCATGTCGTCTGCAAATAGAGACAATTTGACTTCTTCCTCTTTTCCTAATTGAATACCTTTTATTTTTTTTCTTGCCTGATTGCTCTGGCTAGAACTTCCAATACTATATTGAATAGGAGTGGTGAGAGAGGGCATCCTTGTCTAGTGCCAGATTTCAAAGGGAATGCTTCCAGTTGTTGCCCATTCAGTATAATATTAGCTGTTGGTTTGTTGTAAATAGCTTTTATTGTTTTGAGATATGTTCCTTCGATACCTAGTTTATTGCAAGTTTTTAACATAAAGGCTGTTGAATTTTGTCAAAGGCCTTCTCTGCATCTATTGAGATATCATTTGGTTTTTGTCTTTGGTTCTATTTATGTGGTGGATTATGTTTATAGACTTGTGTATGTTGAACCAGCCTTGCATCCCCAGGATGAAGTGTACTTGATCGTGATGGATAAGCTTTTTGATATGCTGTTGCAATCGGTTTGCTAGGATTTTATTGAAGATTTTTGCATCTTTGTTCATCATTGACATTGGCCTGAAGTTTTCTTTTCTTGCTGAGTCTCTGCTGGGTTTTGGTATCAGGATGATGTTGGTCTCATAAACTGATTTGGGAAGGATTCCCTCTTTTTGTATTGTTTGGAATAATTTCAGAATGAATGGTACCAGCTCTTCTTTGTCCGTCTGGTAGAATTCAGCTGTGAACCTGTCTGGACCTGGACTTTTTTTGGTTGATAGGGTATTAATTCCTGCCTCAACTTCAGCCCTTGTAATTGGTCTGTTCAAGGTTTCAACTTCTTCCTGGTTTAGGCTTGGGAGAATGCAAGTGTCCAGGAATTTATCCATTTCTTCCAGGTTTACTAGTTTATATGCATAGAGTTGTTTGTAGTAATCTCTGATTGTAATTTGTATTTCTGTGGAGTCAGTGGTAATATCCCCTTTATTGTTTTTTATTGCATCTATTTGATTCTTCTCCCTTTTCTTTTTTATTAATCTGACTAGCAGTCTGTCTGTTTTGTTGATCTTTTCAGAAAACCAGCTCCTGGATTTATTGATTTTTTTGAAGGGTTTTTTGTGTCTCTATCCACTTCAGTTCTGACCTGATCACAGTTATTTCTTGTCTTCTGCTAGCTGTTGAGTTTTTTTTTTTTTTTTTAATCTTGTTCCTCTAGCTCTTTCAATTCTGATGATAGGGTGTCGATTTTAGATCCTCCCTTCTCTGGTGGGCATTTATTGATATAAATTTCCATCTAGGCACTGCTTTAAATGTGTCCCAGAGATTCTGGTACGTTGTGTCTTCATTCTCGTTGGTTTCAAAGAACATCTTTATTTCTGCTTTCATTTCATTGTTTATCCAGTGACATTCAGGGGCCAGTTGTTCTGTTTCCATGAAGTTTTGCAGTTCTGAGTAGTTTCTTAATCCTGGGTTCTAATTTGATTGCACTGTGGTCTGAGAGACAGTTATGATTTCCATTCTTTTACATTTGCTAGGGAGTGATTTACTTCCAATTATGTGGTCAGTTTTAGAGTAGATGCCATGCAGTGCTGAGAAGAATGTATATTCTGTGGATTTGGGGTGGAGATTTTTGTAGATGTCTATTAGGTCTGCTTGGTCCAGATCTGAGTTCCAGTTCTGGATATCCTTGTTAATTTTCTGTCTCGTTGATCTAATATTGACAGTGGAGTGTTAACGTCTCCCACTATTATTGTGTGGGAGTCTAAGTCTCTTTGTAGGTCATTAAGAACTTGCTCTATATACCTGGGTGCTCCTATATTGGGTGCGTTTATTTAGGATCACTAGTTCTTCTTGATGCATTGATCCTTTTACCATTATGTAATACCTTTCTTTGTCTCTTTTGATCTTTGTTGGTTTAAAGTCCATTTTATCAGAGACTAGAATTGCAACTCCTGCTTTGTTTTGCTCTCCATTTGCTTGATAAATCTTCCTCCATCCCTTTATTTTGAGCCTATGTGTGTCCTGGCACCGGACATGGGTTTCCTGAATACAGCACACTGATGTGTTTTGACTTTGTATCCAATTTGCCAGTCTGTGTCTTTTGATTGGGGCATTTAGTTCATTTACATTTAAGGTCAATACTGTTATGTGTGAATTTGATCCTGCCATTTTGATGCTAGCTGGATGTTTTGCCTGTTAGTTGACACATTTTCTTCATTGTGTTGATGGTCTTTAACATTTGGTACATTTTTGGAGTGGCGGGTACTGGTTGTTCCTTTCCTTGTTTAGTTCTTCTTTCAGGAGCTCTTGTAAGGCAGGCCTGGTGGTGATGAAATCTATCAGCAATTGCTTGTCCATAAAGGATTTTCTTTCTCCGTCACTTATGAAGCTTAGTTTGGCTGGATATGAAATTCTAGGTTGAAAGTTCTATTGTTTAAGGATGTTGAATATTGGCCCCCACTCTCTTCTGGCTTGTAGCGTTTCTGCTGAGAGATCCGCTGTGAGTCTGATGGGTTTCCCTTTGTGGGTAACCTGACCTTTCTCTCTGGCTGCACTTAGCATTTTTTCCTTCATTTCAACCCTGGTGAATCTGACGATATGTGTCTTGGAGTTGCTCTTCTTGAGGAATATCTTTCTGGTGTTCTCTGTATTTCCTGGACTTGAATGTTGGCCTGCCTTGCTTGGTTGGAGAAGTTCTCCTAGATAATAGTCTAAAGAGTGTTTTCCAGCTTGGATTCATTCTCTCTATCACATTCAGATATACCTATCAAACGTAGATAGGTCTTTTCACATAAGCCCATATTTCTTGGAGGTTTTGTTCTTTTCTTTTTACTCTTTTTTTCTCTAATCTTGCCTTCTCGTTTTATTTTATTGAGTTGATCTTCAGTTTCTGATATCCTTTCTTCTGCTTGGTCGATTCGACTATTGAAACTTATGTATGCTTCGTGAAATTCTCGTGCTGTGTTTTTCAGCTCCATCAAGTTGTTTATATTCTTCTCTAAGCTGTTTATTTTAGTTAGCATCTCATCTAACCTTTTTTTCTAGGTTCCTAGTTTCTTTGCATTGGGTTAGCACATGTTCTTTTAGCTCTGAGAAGTTTGTTATTACCCACCTTCTGAAGCCTGTTTCTGTCAGTTCATCAGATTCATTCTCCATCCACCTTTGATCCCTAGCTGGTGAAGAGTTGAGATCCTTTGGAGGAGGAGAGGCATTCTGTTTTTTTGTGTTTTCATCCCTTTTGCGCTGGTTTCTTCCCATCTTACTGGTTTCACCTACCTGTGGTCTTTGTAGTTGGTGACTTGCAGATGGGGTCTCTGAGTGGAAGTCCTTTTTGTTGATGTTGAAGCTATTTCTTTCTGCTTTTTAGTTTTCCTTCTAATAGTCAGGCGCCTCTGCTGCAGGACCACTGGAGGTCAACTCCAGACCCTGCTCACCTGGGGATCACCCATGGGGGCTGCAGAACAGCAATGGTAGCCATGGGTTTCTTTCTCTGCTATCCTCGTCCTAGAAGCTTACCCACCAGATATCGGCCTGAGCTCTCCTTTACGAGGTGTCTCTTTGGGCATACCCAGGTCAGGGAGTTGCTTGAGGAGACAGTCTGTCCCTTATAAGAGCTCAAGTGCTGTGCTGGGAGCTCCACTGTTCCATGCAGAGGTGCTGGGCAGGTATCTTTAAGTCTGCTGCAGCTGTACTCATAATTGCCTCTTTTCCCAGGTGCTCTGTCCTAGGAAGGTCAGCTTTATTTATAAGTTCCTGTTGTGCTGCTGCCTTTTTTCATAGATGCCCTGCCCCACACAGAGTAGTCTAGTCACAGTCTGCCAGCAGAGGTGTTGCTGAACTGCCACAAGCTCTGCCCAGCTGCTGTGTGAACTGCCTCGGTAGTGGCAGACTGCCTTGGTAGTGGGAAACTCCCTTCCCCACACTGAGCTGGACGGGCCTGGGTCTAGCTGTGCTTTCTGTGAAACTCTCAATCCAGAGCATTTCAGATTGCTTGTTTTGTGGGAGTGGTACCCGCTGAGCCAGATCGCCTGGGTCCCTGTCTCAGCCCCCCCTCCCTTTCAGTTGAATGGGTGGCTCTGTCTCCCAGGCATTCCAGGCGCCAGTTGAAATGGCTGCCCAGACTTGTGTGAGTTTCAGTGATCTGACATGGCACTGAAACCACTGTGCTGAAAACTCGAGGTGCATTTTGTCCCTGGGAATCTCCTGGTCTTTGGGCAGTGAAAACTTGTTTGGAAATGCGGTGAGCACTCACCCTCTGTGCTGTTCTTGCTGCGAGCTGCACTCCAGAGCTGTTCCTATTCAGCCATCTTGGATCTCACCCCATCACTGATGTGTTCTTAGGTCATTTAATCTCTGGGCCCTAGTTTACACAAATGTAAAATGAGAATACTACTACTGACCCTATAGGATCCTTCAGATAAGAAAATAAAGTACTTTAGTCAGATGGTTCTTAACGCGTCTAAAAATTTAGTGTCTCTAAAATTCTTGACATATGTATACTAGTAGACACTCAACAAATTTAATTATTTCACTACTAAGAAAAAAGCTTTCTTTAGTTAGAGACAAAGTGTTTTACGTGAAATGTGTGGGAATCCTATGCCAGAATTCTACTACGTGTGGAATTCTTTTTAAAGACATAGAAATCTGGAGAGACCAAGGAGTTAATTGTCAAGGATTTCAAATTCTTCTCCGAGTTAGTTCACATTCCTCATCTTCCTTTGTTTCTGGAGTTACTAATTATCTGTAGATTTCTTTTAAAAGTGGTTTTTACACATTCACTTTAAAGAGTAAGAATGTTCAGTAAATATGATTGTATTTTAATGTTTGATAAATACTGTTTGATGTTTATGTTTTAAGTTTTAATAAAAAGATTTGCTTTTAATAAATAAAATTTCTTGTTAATTTTAATGCTTTTCCAAGAGATAAAATAGCAATCACTATTCTCAGTTGTCATTATTATTACTGAGTTTATTAAAACATACAGAAAGATGACATTATATCATCATTTCATGCCTCTTAGAGTATATTAAACTAAGATGCTAATTTAACAAAAATGTATAACACAAAAGTGTGGCAGTTTAAATCTGCAATGTTTATAAACATCTGTTTGTATAAGGATAATTGATTTAAATGTATCATTTGAAAGTCAATATGACAAGTACTGTAAGTAGTATTAGGTACTTTCCTAAAGTGTCTATAGATTTATTGTTTCAATCTTGTTGGCTTCTATATTTACCACCTTGTTTTGTTCTTTTAATTCTTAAGGTTACTAGCTAGAAATGAACATACAGAACAATAACACAAACCTTAGAGGATTAGAAAGATCACATTATACCATTATTTCATGCCTTTTTTGAGTATGTTAATCTCAGTGAGGACATCATCTCCTCAGAGAAGCCTTCTGTAACCATGCTATCTAAAATCCTCAGCACTCCAGTCACCTGTTATCCCATTACCCTGATAATGTTTTTTTGGAAACATTGGTGCTCCCTGAAACATATTTGTTTACTTGCTTAGTGTCATTTCTCACATACTACATATAAGCTTCTTGAGGGTCAGGGACCTTGTTAGGGAAAACCACTGCATCCTTAGAGTGTGACACATAGGCTCTCAGTACATATTTTTGAAATTCTACTCTGATCCAAAAGAGATGTCAAATACTTATATTTTTCACATTACAAATGTGTTTGGTGATACCCCTGGCACATAATTTTGTTAATTTAACAAAAATGTGTAGCACAAAAGTGAGGTAGTTTTAGTCTACAACTTTTATAAGCATCTCTTTATATAAGGGTAATTCATTTAGAGACATCGTTGTACAAGCTGATCTTGCGTATGAAGACTTTCAAGAACTCACAAAACAGCTCTAGCTGAAAATTGAGATTCATAGTGCCTTATTCATTCTTTATCTTGATAGTAAAGATAATTTGTTGCAGAGTCAATTGGCCAGGACATACAGTTTATTACAAGAACTGGTTTATTGATTTAGTTTACCTATGACAATTTTAAAAACTTGTTTCATGAGTTTATTTGGGCTTTTTTTGCCTTTTGCAGAATTCCATGTAACCTCACCTACATCAGTTACAGAAATATCCAGCGACTTCTTGACCTCAGCGTAGTTGATCAGCAGGTTCCATGTGTGGAAGTGAACATTACTTTCCAAGTGCAATCCTCTGCATCTGAAAGTGTTTTACTCTAATTACTAAACACCTGAAGCTTCTTTTTTGATTCCAAGTGAACAGTGTTTGCGGAGAGAAACCCAAATCCCTAAAACTTAGGAACATCAGTGTAAGAGACTAAAAAATTAATATTCTAAAGTGTCCAATAGCTTCTCGAAGTCAGTGGTTTTTAAACTTCATTGTTGTATTATCAATCACCTAAAGAGCTTATTTAAAAATGCAGATTCCCAAACCATTCCTTAGACATTCTGATTCAATACATCTGAGACAAGAATCTTCATTTTTAATTAGCATTCTACTATTGATTCTCATCCAGCTTGACAAAGAACTATAGTTTGAGGTTGGGCGGGATGACTCACCCCTATAATCTTGACACTTTGGGAGGTGAGACAGGTGGATCACCTGAGGTCAGGAGTTCGAGACCAGCCTGGCAGACATGGTGAAACCCTTGTCTCAACTAAAAATACAAAAATTAGCCAGGTGCATTGACATGTGCCTGTAATCTTAGCTACTTGGGAGGCTGAGGCAGGAGAATGACTTGAGCCAGGGTAGGTTGGGGTGAGCTGAGATCACACCACTGCACTTCAGCCTAGGTGACAGAGCAAGACTCCAGCTTAAAAACCAACAACAACAAAAACTATACTGTCCTTAGAGGGCAGATTTTTAAAAATCTTGTACAATTCCTAATATAGAACTTGGTCGTGGTCGTGAATGCAGCCTGCTTTCCCACTGTATCTGTGCTTATGGAAAACTGGAACAAGGCTTTGTAATTGTGCTTCATGCTCAGGTTTCTTACATAAACAGCCTTATAACTATACACAGGAGCACTCACTGCACCATGTATGAGGTGATGGTATTATGTTTCTGCAGAGTTTTTAACGTCAATGATTTTTTTTCTCCATTGGCTCATATAATTTTTAAGACGTTTTACTTTTTTTTTGTGATAGACTTGATGTTGACCCAAACCCTTTATCTCTAAATATTCTTCCTTCTCTGGGATTTCTGTCAAGTTGTAAATTATATATGAGCTCCTTTGGGCTACAGACTAGGTCTAATTATGCAGAAGGGGAATTTTCAAAATTTTGGGTACTCTTACTGTGATAAGTCTTTCTGTAACTAAAGGATCATAAATTGAGCTGTTTCTTATTCTTGCAGATTTAAAAAATTGAGATATCTTTTCCTTTGTAAGGTAGTGTGGTGTAGTAGAGTGTCAGAATGAAATGCACAAAGATCTGGGTCCTAGTCCCAGTTCTGCCATTTTCTAGCCTTGTACATGAATTGGGACAGATCATTTAATCTGTTTTATTATTTGTAAATTGGGGGTAATAGCAGGAGAGATTATATCGTATATTAGAAAGAAAAGAGGGGAAGCAAAATACAGCTGTGAAAACTAAGCAAATTGGAAGACAATTTATAAAAAAAAAATGTGTTTTTTAAAAGTAATTGTATTTAAATTTATTTCCATGTCCTACTGCTTTGTGTTGTTTTTGTCTAACTTAAATGTGAGAAACAACAGAGTCTGGGTAGAAGGTAGATAACCTTTGTTCTCAGCCAAACTGAATCATTTAGTTGCTAATTAATTCCAGTCAAAAACAGAAGAAATGTGGTATTTTAGTTTTATCTTGAGGAAAGGTCCTGCTTCTTTTAGTCTATTTAAAAGCCTAGAAATAAAATGATAATTATTCTTTGACTCATATTGGCTTGTTATGAAATTCAAGTCAGGTAAAGTATATAAAACTGCTTTGAGAATGGTAAGAAGCTATACAAATAAAAGTTCTGAGATATGGTTTATAAATTCTTCTCAGTCCTCCTTCTTTCATTGCTACAAAAGTTTGCTTTTGAAATAATTAAAATTTTTTAAAAATTAAAATATTTTATTCTAAGCTTGGCTATGCTGTTTTAATTTGTAGAATTTCAATCGTTTTCCAGTATATTTGTAGCAGCTAGAATGATAGATTTGTGTGTTGAGACCATGTCCTTTCAGCTCTCTCATCTAGGAATGCAGAAGCAGAAATGTGGGCAGGCTGAGAGGATCCGCTACACTGGATTTCCTATTGAATCAACATTTGTCTTAAAACCACATTAAAGCCAGGAACAGTGGCACACACTTATAATCCCAGCTACTCAGGAGGCTGGGGCGGGAGGATGGCTGCGTCCCAGGAATTTAGGCCAGGCTGAGTAATATAGCAAGACCCTGTCTTGTAAAACAAACAAAACAAAACCATTAAAACTAAAGTACTTTTAGTTTTCACTGAAACTTAGATGATATTCTTATTTCTTTATAAATATTTTGTGTATTTAATAATATATATTAGAAAAATACACAGTGTCTCCTTTTAAAAGTAAATTTGTTTTTGTTTAAAAAATTAATTCAAATAAGACATTAAGACATTTATAGTCAAGGAATATGACAAAAATTGTGAAAGTGGTGCTCAAGTAGCCAAACTTCAGGAAATCTAATAGAAGTGTGGGTAAGCAAGATCCTTGTGTCGTGTAGCTGGGGAAGACTTTATAGAGAACACATTAGATGCTACCTAAGGTTTCTTGAATGCATGGTTCAGTTTCAGAAGTATGGGTAGGTATTATTCTTAGATGAAGAAAATTTTAGTTTAAAGTGAGTTAGGGTTTTGCCCATGAACTACATATATGGTCATGTATTTTTACTGTTAAGAACTACTAATGTTTCCCAGATGTAAAGACTGTACTTCTTATGTCCTTGAGAGTAAAGTCCAGTTGGTAAATGATAAGAAAGTTCATTATAAGTTCATTAGTCAATCTGAGTATTTGAGTATCGGGGCAGGGGTATTTTTTTTTTTTTAAGATATTGCCAATTAGTGGCAGTTTACACTCTCAGAGCAGGCACATAATCTGCATGTATCCAACAAAAGCAGAAGCCCGTAAATAGTCTAGAAAACTTCAGATTCTCAGTTTATATCAGTGAGTAACTGGGAGTATTTGCCTTACAATACTTACATAATGCCATATGACATGCAAATTAGAAAAATGTCAATAAAGATAATTTGCTAAGTTTAGGAGTCAAGATCTAGAAGTCCAAAAAGATCAATAGTGAGGAGAATCATCAAGCCTGCATGAGGAAACAAACTGGGATGGCATTACAGGAAAATGATGTAGTTACTTGGAAGCAAGCCACCTTTGTGGTTTGCATTCTTTGGAAATATGTCCTATCTAATTGCTTAGCTTTGCAAAAAAAAAAAAAAAAAATGAGTGATTTGACTTGCTGATTCCAAATTACTACCTGACCACGGAAAGTTTTTATAGAACATTCATGGAATTTATGTAATCCAGAGTGATCTCTGCCTGTGTTTTCTCACCTGCTTTTCCTCTTGAAAACCTTTCCTGATTTGTAAAAGATGTATAAGAAACTCAAATATTGGACTTTGGAGACTTGTGCTTGATCCAGCAATAGCTCACCCAAATTTTTTTGGGTGAGCTATTGCTGGATGGTGGAGAAACAGAGGTTATCTTGGGAAGGAGATCTAGGTCTGATGTACTTGAAAGAAGAATCGGTACTTAAGAATGAAAAAGAAGTAAAAAGGAAGCAAATGTGGTAGTCAGGTCACAAATGGAATAATAAGAGGAAGCCCACATATTAAAATTGAAGTGTTAGAGTCTATAGATGAATATTTTGCTAAAGGTAACACATTCAAAATTGTTACATAGTGCTTATAATTATTGTGAATTAGGTAACTCTTTTGTGCATCATTACCTGAGCTGAATGTAAAAGTTCTATCAGTTTTATTAGAAGCACAGAAAACCTTTTTCTGACTTCCTCTTCCACGACCTAGATTTTTTTCAGTTATTTATTCATCATTCAATATTTTTAAAGCACCTCCCATGTACCATACATAGTATATTTCCATGACTTGCAGTCTAAGATAATCAAGCCATTGCAAGTTTGATTATTATGGGGAATGATTTTCGTGTGTGTGTGTGTATGGAAACATGACCAAGACACCTAATTTAGACAGGAATTGGTAAAGGAAAACCAATTTAAGGAAGAAATATTATTGAAGTTGAGGCAAGAAGAAAAAGAGGTGGGGGCAGGGGAAGAGTATCCCAGACAGCATATGTGAGAGCCCTGAAACTAGAAATTTTGGCACATCAACACCTGACATGTCTGGAATGTTGAGAACAGTGAGGAAAGGTGGAAACAGGGTATGCAATACAGGGATGGGGCCCAACAGAGGTCTCCTATGCTTTATAAAAGTACAGGTAATATCATAAGAGAGATGAGTGGCCAATAAAGGATTTAATGTCACTGCCTTATAAAACAAAACTTTTTTTCTTGGATAGTCACATTCTCTCTACTGGTTTATTCACTTCTGCTCTCTCGTGTTATCTAAAAATTAAACTTCGTTGGTTGCTGTCACTCCTTTTTGTTACTGGCCCATGCTTCATATTCTCTTTGTGCCCTAACTTCTAGCAAAAAGAGCTAATATTTGTTGCCTCTGTTTCTTCATGACCCCTTGCAGTCTATCCTCTGTTCTCATATTGTAACTGCTCCTTCTAAAGGTGGGGTGTGCATGACTGAATAGTCATCGAACCCAGCAGTCACTCACATTGTTGACCATTAGCTCCCCCAAGGCTCCCATTTTGATGTCCATGGCAGCACTCTTATTCATCACATTTCTAACAACTGTCTCTCAGTCTTCTCTCTGACTAGTTACAGAATTCACCCTTCCTTTTAAAGCATATTTTCAATAGTTTTCCAATCTTAAATTTTGATTTCTCATTCTTCCTAGGGCATCTGTATCTACCACTTGGTTTTTAGCTCTTACAAACACTGAAGATCTCCCACCTACCTTTTTTAGTCCAGACTTCTCTGCTTTATTCCAGTTTTGCATTTTCTAGCTGCTTTTTAAATCCCCTCAAATGGTTGTGCCATTGGTATCACAAACCCAATCCTTAGGAAACCAGAAACCCACCCCAATCTAAATTGCTTCTCCTCTTATCTTGGTTAAAAGCTTTGCCACTCATTCACATTGGGAACCTGAATGTTACCTTTTATTTTTTTCTTACCTATACTCACACCTCCTCCCCATCTAATCATGTGTCAAATCCTGTTGATTACATCTCAGCAGTGTCTCCCAAGTACAGTGTCTCTCAAGTACACTGCTTCCCATTACTGCTGCCATTGCCTTTGTTCATACCCTGCTCACAAGCAGCCAGCTTAAAATATTCTAATTCATCTCCCAGCCTCTATTTCCTGCCCTTCTCCCAGTCTGAACCTGTTTTCCATGTCTTCTAGAGTTCTCCTCCTAAAACATACATTTGATGATCTTTGTGTCGTGCTGATTTACTAAATAAAGTAGTAACTCCTTGGCCTTTAGTGTGCTCCATAAGTTTGCACCAAACCATCTTTCCTCTTGCATCTCCCAGGTGCCCTAAACAAAGCAGACAGTTTAAAAAGTCTAACACACATTCAAATCTTCATTCCATTTTGTGTATTTTTCCATGTTTCTCTTTTTACTGAAAAACTGCCCATCCTATAATGCCCTGTGAGAATGACAATTTCTTTGATAAAATCTTCCCTGATCCTCTTAAATTGCTTTTTCCTATGTATCCCAAAAGCATTTTTGTATGTGATTCAATCATAGAAAGCATTTGTTTATGGAAAACATCATTGTGCACCTGCCATGTGTGAAGGACAGAATTTATTCTTCAGCTTATTTGTGGTTGAATGAGAAAAAAGAGCTCCTCCTCAAAGTATTGTTTGAAGATAGAGTGCATGTCTTCTTTGTATATTTATGTTTTCACAGTACCTAGTATAAAACCTTGCACATATAACACATTTGATGAATATCTGTCATAGCAATTATTAATTGTTCTGTTTTATATACAAAGTACTTCCAAGGAGTCAGCTTGTAAGGTGTAAACACACACACATACACACACACGTGCACACACACGCGCACACGCACACAAAATGCTGCAGCCTCTTTCAATAAATGAGGACACATTTCTCTGCTCAGGCTTTCTAGGAGTGCTTTATTATATAAACTACTCTGGTTAGCTCTATTTTATTAATTGGATGCCTGCCCCGGCTACCTAGAGGAGAAGGGTTCCAGTGTAAGAATCCATAAGACCTGGGACCAGATGATATCAGGAACCAAAGCAGCTTTAAGGGTATGCTCTTTTCCTCTCTGTCATTTTCTGTATGACTATTGCCCAATGCTTCCCTGCTCCTCTCTGAGAGTCTTTTTCACTTTATCCTTTCTTACTTATTTTTATCTTACCAGTAGGCTTGTCTTAGAATCATATGGGTACAATCACCTGTCTCTACATCATGAGTGTTCAGCTTCACCTCCCCTTGTTAATTGTAGCAGAGTCTTTATCCCAGTTCCAGTTCCCAAGAGAAAACCTTATGGGCCCAGTTCTCCTTTTGGACCAAATCTCATTGTGGGTTTCTTACATAGGCAGCCCTTCAATCATATATGCCACCTCTGGTCCAACCACCTGCAGCCTGCTACACAATGTGGCTGCCTCAGTCATAGGAATTATGAATGGGACATTTCCTCTTCATAAGGGATGTGAGCCTTTTCTGCCCACACTTAACCAAATGCCATCACTAGATAGAAGTATTTTGATATCCAAGTAAACTTAAAAATTTTAAATTATTTTACTACTTTCATATTTAACAGAACTTCCACAAACACTAAAATAGTTGTATTGGTTTTAAAAGTTATGACACCAATTCTTGATTTTCTCTTTTTCATAATGTACTTTGTCCATCAAACCACATACTTAAAAGATTTAGCATTGCTAATGTTCAAAAAACTCTTAAACTTTAAAGATTTTTTTCCCTCTCTTCTTCCTCACATTTTCTAAATGGAGCCCACGTAAATTCCCAATAATTCATGCTTTCCCTCTCTTTTACCATCCCTTATTTTATTGCTTCCAATAATTTTAGAGGAACTCTGGAGAAGATGTGAAGCTGAGTATGTCTGTGCACTATGTGCTCCACTTTAGATCAAGTTCTCTTGACACTTACACCACAAATGGATTTTATTTTCAGTGATTTGCTGAGTGAAGAGGTTAGACGAGCCATGAAAATAAAAGGAATTTTTCTGGATTAAAGTCATCCAGTCTAACAGTCTATTAAATTTCCAAGATTTTTCAACTTTGATTTTATTCTTAAGCTATATAATACCGAATATCTCAGTAAATCATTTTATAGCTATAGCATGAATATCCTGTTTCTAATTTAATCTCATCTTTTGCTTTCCTTCTTGTGCTCCTGAAAATAGCCTTTTATGGCAGTAGGCAGAATCAAAGGTTAGCAATCATTTATCCTAGCCTTCTTTATTTTTTAAAAAACATTAATGGACTGTTTTTAAAAGTAGTAATCAGGAAGCATGCTGATAATGCAAAGTCTTCCCTGGCATTTATCTTGCCTTTAGCTAATATTTGTAATTCTTTGTTAATATGTATTGGTATGTGTTTTTTTTTTTCTGCAGCTCTTAGGACATGGCAAAATGACAAGTGAATGTAAGAACTAGCAACTTATTGTTCTTCTCAGGAAAGCCAAGAAAAACGAGGTAATGCAACATTAAAACCAATCTCTAAGTAATCAAATTTGAAATATCTAGGTTTCAGTGCTATCACTGGCAGGCACTCTGTAAATATTTGTTAAAATGATTGACAGAATTTTTATTAAGTGAATATAATTTATGATCATTTCAAACACTTAAAATCTAGATTTATTTCAAAGGCAAAGTAAGTACCTAAAAATCAAGTTCCTTTTTGGAGAAACAAGGTGCAACTAATGATGGCACTGACTTCCAGAAAAGTCTCAGAGTTAATTGTGTATCACTCACTAGAGCTTCATCCTTTGAAAAGACAGCCAACGACAGTCCACATTGACTTTCATGTAATGCCCTACATTTCCACGGACCACATCCAGTGTCCCCATTTCTGTTTGAGGCCCAGGGGAAGCACACCTGGCCTCCTTTCTCTTTATTTCACAGCTTGAAATTACCCATCTGCCAATAGATCAATAGTCTTAGTCTATTGTCCTCTAACTTCTTTAAGGGAAAGAACATCTAGGAGTAATGGTGCTTTTAACAGAACATGATGAATTATTGCTATGACAACCTTAATTGTGTATTATAGGCAAATCAGTTACTACCTTGAGAAGACAAGATAAATCATTGTCTGCACTAATGGTCTAAGACAAATTTATGAGATAAAATGCTTGTGATTTAGAATGCTCTATCCATTAACTTGTGTATGAATTGGAAAATGCCTGCTGTTACTTAATTTTAGCAGAAAATCACCAACTTCAACTTGCAAAATATTTGTTCTGTTAAATCTGAGAACCAATGATCTTAGTGATTTACCTCCTGATAATTAAATAAAATGACAAATTAGTCTATTATAAAGTCTAATGTAAAATTGTTTAGACTTTCAGAAGGTTTATCACCGATTTTTTTAAGAAAGTGTTTGTATTTATATCTCAAACAATTATAAAAGGCTTTTTCCCTATTGTCTCTCTTTTAATGCCCTTGGCTCCCTACCATGCACATAAGTACATTTTCTTTCCACATCAGTGTGTGATTTTCTAGTTATAACCAGATATATTAATGAGAAATGGACATGAATTAGAAATGGAAAAGTTCAATTTTGCTAATCTAAACTTAAACACTATAGTGTTCAGTCTTACATTTAAGAAAAGAATCACTGTTTTTTTACTGTCTGAGATGGTAATGTGAAAGTCAAAATAATGTGGAGTTATGACTCAAAATTACACCCTTTTAAAAGTCCATGTGATGCAACCTCAGTCTTGAAGTACCACAATACCTGGTATCTAGGTACTCAATCCAAAATAATAGCCGTCTGGCAACTATTTCATAGTGTCTGTTTTCTGCCTTCTTTACCAGAATTTGTTTTCTTTAAAATGATTTTTTTCTGTTTGGTACATATATGTATGCTGATGGTTCAGAAAGGAAAAACAATTCTGAGGGCTTCAGAAACTGTTGTAATTAAACCATTTGGAAAATTATCAGTGCACCTCCAGCCAGGAGTTGATTCATTTCAGGGAGATCTTAATCTTGTCCTGACCTTCAGAATAGATGAGATGAGTAGGAAGAAGCTCAGTTTATATTCCCAAGGCAAATGAATGGTTTCATTATATGACCTGACTGTATCTACAGCACGGTCACAGTGACAAAGAGAACATTTGTTTCTGTGTGTTTAAATGTTTTTTAAGAACCTTTATTTCTGCCCCAAACAGGAGAACTGTTGAACTGTCATCACACAGGATGCTTATCAAAGAGACTGACATCTTTCCAGGCTGCTCCATCTGTGCCCCAATTGCTGCCTGTTGTTGGGTATGTGTTACCACTTCCAAGCCATCTTCTCTTGAATTTCAAGAGAAGCCACTCTAAGCAGCAGTCTTTCGGTTTCATGACTGTAGAATAACCTCTTTCATTTTGCATTTATATGTGGCCGAAAGTGGCTCAGATTGGGTTTCCCCAGCTTCCTAGGTTAGTCAAAGTGAAGTTTGACACCGAGAGATGGGGTCAAGCTAGGGTGCCCTCAGGAAGTTAATCACGAAGATAAATTGGCCCAATATTTAAGTGTAATTAAGCCCAGAAAAAATTGAAATTGTATTTAAGTACATCTGTTTAACACTCCTCCCTCTTTGTACTCCAGACACACCAGTTTTATTCTTTATAATGAGCTTTACAGATCTAATATTACACTCATAATTAATATTTTGTAAGCAGAAATATTTTGTCTTAGTTTTAGTTGATTTATTTAGAAAGCACCTTGTTTGATACAGCAATTCTTATCTTAGCCTACAAGGGTATTTTCACCTGGCATTTGAATGAACTTGGTTTTCTGGTATAGCAGTCTGTAGGTCATTTGGATAGCCTCCCATCTGGTCTTTTGATACCACTTGCACCAATCTGAGCATTTCCTGTAACCAGTTTAGGCCATAGCCTTCACACGTCCTTTCAGTCCTGGCTGTTGATTGTGCCAAGAAAAACGTGTAACCAGGTAGTTAGACTTCGTTACTCAGCAAACTCATTAATCTTTGGACCAGGTCAGGCACCAGTCTTCATATCTGATTTCTGGTAGTTACACAAGGTAAGCAGTATTGATTTTAGACAACTCTGTCATTTGGCAATTGCTTAGAGCGAAAAATGTAGGCCAGATTAAGAAGGCAAAGGGCAAAGTTTCCAATTTTTTAAATATTATATTCTAGTTTATTTTTCTCTTTATTCTTCCAAGGAATGAAGTCAACTGAGTTCTTTCTCAAAACTCAGATTAATGAATTCCAAATGTGACAAAAACCCTGTTTGGTTACAATGACTTCTCTGGTGTTTGTCTCTTTTAATCTCTCAAATATTTCTTCATGAAAGGAAGAAGTGACAAGCCTAAACTGAAGAATTTGACATCAGAGGCCCAGTGGAATGGAATCTTAGTTTGGTTGTCACAAAAGGAGAATTTCTTGGTACTGAGAGATAAATATGAGTTGGGGGGCTGGTACAGGACTTCAAAGGGTCAGGGAACAAAAAAATATTAAATTACTAATGTCTTTACTAGGCAATTTGTACATGTCATCTTATTTAATCCTTTTAATTGCTGTGCAAAGCAATTATCAGCATTCCTTTTTTACAGAAATGGAGCCTTACTAAAGTTAACTCTCTCCCCAAGCCCTGTACATTTGGTAGGCTCAACTTCAGAACCAGTATTATCTTAGTGTAAAACATTGACACTTCCAGTACATTGTTTGTTCCAAGGGAAAAACAGAGTATTAATACTGAGGTGAAGTTGACTTGCTATGTTTCCTAAATTATATTGGCAGATCATTTTCTGTGATGATTTCCACCTAGAATGTCTGTTAACTTTTTTAGGTCAAAGAAGCTGTATTCATTAAGACTTTGCATACTATTCTGAGAAAAATATGTTCACTGATATCATCTGACCCATGCAGGACGAACCCCCTACACACACACACACACACACACACACACACACACACACACACTCACCCCGCCACCGCCGCCGCCGCCGTCACCACTACCACCATAACTTTTCCTGAGCCTGGGTCAGGTCTTCTAATCAGCAATATTTATTTAGTTTCTTGAACATACATGAGAATTTTAGGGTTCTTCTGTATCAGCTGTTGAAAAAGATTTATGTGTCTATGTGCCAAGCAACGTGATACTTTCTTACCTGTGTTATCAATTATATTTTTTATGAAGTAGGCCTTTCTATGTTGATTTAGCAGATGAAGGAATAAACTCAAAGATTCATGCAGGTTTACCTAGCTGATAAGTTACAGAGATAGAATTTGAGCCTACATCTATCTTGATTTTCCTTGTGTCATGGACATTTGCCCCTCTACTCATGGTCCCTCTGTTTGGGTGATATGCATGCTTCTGTTGTTAGCTGTGGCTTTTTACAGAGCACCATACAATCGAATGCACCATGAAAAACAATAATACCTTAGAGTCACATGGAGTTGACTTTTAACTCTGTTTACTACTGATTGTCATTGTTGTGTTTGGCTATCTAATGACCTTTTCAGATATTGTAATTTTTGTCTTGAACTTTTCTTTTTTTCCAGTTTTCATTTATTTTTATACTTGATTTCTTTTATATCTTTGAATATTTGGAGTCTATTTATGATAGCTATTTTAACATCTTTGCTAATTATATCATCTTGTTTATTTTCTATTAACTAATTTTTCTCCTGATTATAGATTATATATTCTTATTTCCTACATCTGGTAGCTTTTTAAATGAATGCCAGTCATTGTGATTGTATGTTTTTGTGTGTTGGATATTGTTGTATTTCTTTAGACCTAGAGTGTTGGATTTTGTTCTAGTAGGCAGCTACGGTAATTGTGGATTAGTGTGATTCTTTAAAGTATTGTTTTTTATATTCTTTTAAGACAAGTCTGGAGTAATCTTTAGGGCTAATTTAGCCTCACATTTAAGTTTTAGCCCTTTTAGAGTCTTTTGCCCTGTGGATAGTGGGAACGTGAACAGTTTTCAGTCTTGAATGTGTGCTTAAGTTGTTTGGGTTAAAGCTCCCCAGTAATTACTCTTTCTTTCGAGATTGTATTTGCTGGGCCCTGTGGGGCTTTTCCCAGTGTATGTACACATTAGCATTTAACAAAGACTCAAGGGGACGCTTATAAAAATTTTTTAGAACTCTTTCTCTGGGTAGCTACCATTTGGGGTACTCCGTCTTGCAAATTTTAGATGTTTTGGCTTCCTCAAACTCTTATCTTTATCTCCTGAACTCAGAGAAATTGCTCAGAAAGGGTCCTCGTCCCTGCAACACAGTCTATAAATTGGCCCCCAGGCAAAAAACCTCAGTTGTTTCCCATCTCTCAGGGATCACAGTCTTGGACTGGCTATTCTTCAAAGACTGAAAATATTTTGTCTAGTTTTTAAATTGTTTATAGAAGTAGAGTAATTCTTGACCCTGTCAGTCCCTCATGACCAGAAGTAGAAATCCCAACTATGTTTGGAAATGTTCACTTCTCTAAATCATAGGTTTCTTTTATTTTAATTTTTTAAACGATCTTATCATCATAAGACCTGCCTCTCAAGAATATTATAAAGATTAGAAATAATATTACATTTATCCTCTCAGTAATGCATATAACATTTGGATTTAATATGTCAGTAGCTCAATTTCCTTATTTGTGCAATGAAGATAATAATACTCATAGGGTAATTTTGTGGATTAAATAAATCATTAATAATATTTGTGAATTATTTAGACAAATGCCTAGCACATAGTAAGGGCTTTAAGTGTCAATTAAATAATTTTGGACAGCCAAGGGTTTGTTGTCTACTCCCAGAAACAAAACAATCTCATGGTTAATCAACAGTGAACACACCTAGAGTTAGAGAACATGCAAAGTGGCTCTTAAGTTCTCTTCACGAGATGCTTTTCAGTCCACAGAGATCTATCTGAGATGGTTGTCCAGGGTTTCATATCTCTCATCTCCTCCCCTTAATTTTCTCTCTCTCTTAACCTCTCCTCCCTTTCCTCCTCATGTTTTTGGTCCACTCTTGACCACATGATGAAATATTCTCAGGATCGGTATGATCATATTTGCCCACATTTTTTTAGAGTATTTGTATATCTTTTGACATTTATCTTTAAGAAGCTTAGGTTTTAAAATTTTGTCTCAATGGATCATCTATAGGATAAAATTTTCCCTCGATATCTAGGCCACTTCTTATAACTTTGATGCATTGTTATGCTAACAGAGTCTCTGTTGCTTTACTGTATTTTACCGGAGAATCCTGCTCAGAAGAGGGAAAGAAAAGAATTAGATGATGGAGACCAAATACATAAAGCTCTTCAAGAAGTATCTTATACATAATATATTCTCATTAAGTAGATAACGCTGTACATCTAACAGTGTCACTTGTGCATTAAATATTACATTGTGGGCCGGGCACGGTGGCTCACGCCTGTAATCCCAGCACTTTGGGAGGCCGAGGCGGGTGGATCACAAGGTCAAGAGATCGAGACCATCCTGGTCAACATGGTGAAACCCCGTCTCTACTAAAAATACAGAAAATCAGCTGGGCATGGTGGCGCGTGCCTGTAATCCCAGCTACTCAGGAGGCTGAGGCAGGAGAATTGCCTGAACCCAGGAGGCGGAGGTTGCGGTGAGCCGAGATGGTGCCATTGCACTCCAGCCTGGGTAATATGAGTGAAACTCCATCTCAAAAAAAAAAAAATATATACTACATTGTGTGTAAAGTGTTAAGACTAAAGACTAATATTAAGACTTAAACATGAACAGAGAGTTTGGGGAGGACTATGTTGCTCCTGAATTTGATCAACTATGTACAATTCAAACTTACATGTTGTAGATTGTGGGGTCTAATATTTCTACAGTTCTCTTGCCAATATCCTAGAATCCCTTTATTTCATTGTCATTCAGTTGACTCTCATCTGCCAAAGTCCCAACCTTGGATGGACTGTGGACATTCTATGCTTATTTAAATCAAGGCAAATTGGTGCCACTATCAATTTAGGTTCATCAGTCTATGTAAGCAGATACTCAGTATTGCCCTCCTATCTTTGCCAGCTCTCCCTCACATTCTTGCTATCACAACCCTGAATTTTGTCCCCTCCATTCAAGCTTAGAACACCTCTTTCTCCTCTGTTGAATTAGTTCATTTATTCATTTAATGCTTATTGAATATTTATTGGATGCTTACAGTGTTTTGGGCTAGGAATGCAGTGTGCTATACTATGAGGTTGCACTGTAAGCAAAATACAGAAACAGATAGGGCCCTCTGAAGGGAGAAAGAAAAATTAATCAAATGGTCACAAATCTTATAGACTATAATGATAGCTATGCATGGAGCTATAAGCACATTGTGTAAGAGCATGTCGGCTGGGTGAAGACAAGTTGAATTGGAAGACAAGACAGGTTTCAAAGCAAAGAAAATAGCATGTTCCAGGGTACATGTTAATCTTATAGATGGCCCATCACGTGCTCCAGCCTTCCACTTAACCAAGAAAATACATAGAAACCATTAGAATGAAATGCTCAGCTTCCTCTTCTAAACCTGCACTCGAGCCTGTGTTGATCCTATTCTTTCCTCTTTCCTGTTACAGACCAATCTCGACATGAGGCTCTGGTTCCATTTCTTCCCCTCTCTACTGGTTTCTTCTAACCAACAGAGAGTATTTCTCACTTTTAAAAACAAAATAAAAAAACTTTCCAAGACTGAACCTCGCACTCCAATTTTCACTTAATTTTTCTCTTCCATGTAGTGATCACATTTTTGTTGGCATAGCCTATATTGTTGTGTTGTTTATTTCCATTTCCTGTTATAAGCATTGAAATCTGGCTTCCATCCTTAATACTCTATTGAAACTCTGTTTGTCAGAGTCACTGATAATGTCCATGTTATTAACTTCAACATATGTTTCAAGTACTTACTTTTCTTGCCCACTTAGCAGTGTGTGACACTGTTTGACTATCCTTTGTTCTTGAAAACTGATTTTCCTTTTACTGATCTAGACACTTTTTATTTTAGTTTTTGGTCTCCTCTTCTACTCATTCCTTAAATATTGGTGTTTCTCAAGGATTGATCTTGAGCTATTTATTTGTCTCATTCTGTACACAGAAGGTCAATAACTTTAGAAAAAAAGAGACGCTCCTTGTTGATTTTACTCTGGTATTATAATATAGTATGCTATAAGAGGGGTCCCCAAACCCCAGGTCACAGACCAGTGCTGCTCCATGGCCTGTTAGGAACCAGGGCTGCACAGCAATAGGTGAGCTGTGGGTGAGTGAGGAAAGCTTCATCTGTATTTATAGCAACTCCCCATTGCTCACATTATCTCTTGAGCTCTGCCTCCTGTCAGATCAGTGGCAGCATTAGATTCTCATAGTAGTGTGAACCCTATTGTGAACTATGCATGGGAGGGATCTAGGTTGCATGCTCCTTGTGAGAATCTAATGCCTGATGATGTGTCACTGTCTCCCATCACCTCCAGATGGGAAATATAGTTTCACTCGAAATGGGAAAGATAGTTGCAGGAAAACAAGCTCAGGACTCCCACTGGTTCTACATTATGGTGGGTTGTATAATTATTGTTAGTATACGTTACAATATATTAGTAACAGAAATAAGTACACAATAAATATGATGTGCTTAAATCATCCCAAAACCATTCCCCCACCCTGGTCCATGGAAAAATTACCTTTCACAAAACAGGTTCCTGGTGCCAAACAGGTCGGGGACTGCTGTGCTATATTATTTGCTTATACTTTACTATTTATTTCTCCCCCTTTACCCTACTAATCCAATTAAACTCCATTCCAGGGATCTTTCTCTCTCTTTAACTGAACAGGGCCTGGAGCAGTGCTAGGACTATGATAAGCAATCAATAAACAGTTTTTGAATGAGTAGTAACATGAGGATCAATAAATGTCATGTAAGTCCTTCTAGAGTATGGCCATACTTGATTCTTCTTTCTTTGATTAATTGACATTTGCTGAAAAAGCACTTAATAGAAAATGGGCGTCATCTTATTTCCAGCTGTGACCGATTAATAGGGGCTGCCCTCACAACGTTTGGAAAGTACTTACATGGCACTTGGTGGAAAAGAGTGCCATTGTCTATTAATCATATTATTTCTTTTTTTTTTTTTCCCATTTATTTATTTTATTGTATTTTAGGTTTTGGGGTACATGTGAAGAACATGCAAAATTGTTGCATAGGAACACACATGGCAGTGTGATTTGCTGCCTTCCTCCCCATCACCTACATGTGGCAT
>NW_016107501.1:4051093-4064118 GCF_001604975.1 Cebus imitator
AAATACTGACAAGCCGATTGCAACAGCACATCAAAAAGCTTATCCACCATGATCAAGTAGGCTTCATCCCGGGGATGCAAGGCTGGTTCAACATACGCAAGTCTATAATCATATTATTTCTAACATAAATAACATAATAACATTTATTGTGCATGGATCATATGCCATGCACTATACTAAACATATGAGGTGGATTGTTTCAATTAGATTTCACAACAACTCCATGAGACACCATTATTTACTTGTCTTTATGTTGATGAAACTGAGACACAGAGAAGTTAATAGCTTGCCAAAAGCCACACAGCAAGCAAGTGGTAGAGTTGGGGTTTAAATCTACTCTGTCACACATTAAAGCCCATGTGTTGAGTATCATGTTATACAATTTTCATGAGAAGTGGTCTTTTTTTTTCTACTGTCTTTTGCCATTCTTGGACTAAATTATGAAGAGGGAAAGAATGGTATAGGTCATGATAGTGTACAAAAAGAAGGCTGTTCTGCTCTGTTAGGCCTCAGTTATAATGTCTCAAATGTGAATTATTTAGTTAAAAAACACACACAGACTTTTTATCCATTGAAATAATCACAAAAGTTGAAAATATAGGAGAGAGAATCTTGTTTTTGAAATAATTTAAGTTGCCAAGCTGAGGCACCAATACTCTGGAATACTTTAATGTGTATTTCCTACTGACAGAGATGTTTTCCCTGCATAACCATAACAAAATTCAGAAATGAACATTGTTACAGTAGCACCATATAATACTCAGTCTTCATATTTAGATTGGTTGTCCAGTTGTCCAAATAATATTCTTTTTTTTTTTTTTGAGATGGTGTCTTGCCTTGTTGCCCAGGCTAGAGTGAAGTGATGCAGTCCCAGCTCACTGCAATCGCTACCTCCCAGGTTCAAGTGATTCTTTTGCCTCAGCCTCACAAGTAGCTGGGATTGCGGGTGCTTGTCATCACACCTGGCTAATTTTTGTATTTTTAGTAACGATGGGGTTTCACCATGTTGACCAGGCTGGTCTCAAACTCCTGACCTCAGGTGATATACCTGCCTCTGCTTCCCAAAGTACTGGGATTACAGGTGTGAGCCACTGTGTTCACCCCAATAATATTCTTAATAGCAAATGGATCCTGTTCAGAATCATGCTATGCTTTCAGTTGCCGTATCCTTTAGTCTCTAGTCTGGAGCAGTTGCTGGGTCTTTCTTGACTTTCATGACCTTGAATGATTACAGGGCAATTGTTTTACAGAATGTTTCTCCTCACTCCTCTCAGGCTATGACTCCCCACAGCAGCCCCCCTCCACAGATGCTCTAATCACCCTTAGGCTGTGTGTGACACCACGCCAGGCTCTCTCTCAACATAAACATTCACCTTTGCCTGTCTGAGCTTCAGCAGTGTGGCTTTCTGCCCTTTCCAGCACAATGCTTACCTTGTTCTGCCCATCTATTGGCTTTAGGAATGAATTTTTCAAAAAGGGAAAGGGAAGCAGACATTAGATACCAATTTAAGATCAATTCCAGCTCCAGTATTTTATGATAGATAAATGAATATGGTCAAATATTTGAAAGTTTATGCTCAGAAAATGGAGTACAGATATGTCGATATCGTTGGGAAAAAATAGCCATATCTATCTGAAATAATAACTGAGGCCAGAGCAAAGGGAGGCACTTGAGATAGGGCTAGATGTGGCACTCTATATGTGCCACACTGGGGAGTCTGACCAGACCACAAGATCCCAGAGTAGACAGAGAAGTCAGAATATGTTTGCTGCTCCCCCAAGAAAGGAAGAGGAGACAGTGGATGGCCAGAAAGCAATGCATTTCCATTAGAGAAGTCAAGGCAAAATAAGGAAATTTAACAATACTAACCAGCAAGTATCTTAATATGGGTTAGACAGATTAGTGACCTAACATGTTACGGGAACAATTCACCTGGTCTGAGTAATGTATTGTTGATCATATATTATTACTTAGACCACTAAGTAAGATTTAATTTGTAATATCTTACCCAAAGTGAAGTTGATCCCAGCCTCTAAGTAATTGATGTTATGCTGCCATCTTTTGGTTGAATTTAAAATTCCTTCCTTAGTACAACTATTTTTGTGTATTTTAAACACAGAAGGTATCACAATTTTAATTACAGTATTACATTTTTTAGATTGACAGTAATGATAATTTATGGAAACAAATGAATAAATAAAACTTGACACTTATGTAGTAAATTTAAAAGTCATTGAAAACCATTCTAGCTAAAGATGAACTACGAGTCATTTGTTTATTTCAAAGACTTTATCATACTCACTGATATTTAAGACTTAGCCATTTTTTTCATCATCATGACATTTTTCCATTGTTTGTCTCTAAGTAATATAAGCGTGCAGTGAATCTGTTTAATACCATCCTTAGATTTGGACAAGAATGACCTCTGCAAGACCTTTTTAGAGCCCTGAATATCAGACATGACTCAATTTATACAACACATGTGCATGCACACACAAAGGAGCACATACATAGACACACACAACTTTTTAAAAAAAAATCTAGTACCCACATCACTTGGGATCTGGTACTCAGTGCTCACCTATGGTCCGATAACTCTAAATATGCATGCTCATTAATAATTCAATTTAGTTCCCAGGGAGACATTTTTCCACATCTCTTGCTTTCAGTCTCCTACAAAAAAAGCGACTATGCTTGATGCCATAAAAGAGAGGTTGCCTTGGAATGTGGGGGATTTGAGTTGCAGAGGAAAGAGAAAAGACACATTAATTGCCTAGTAAACCCTCCTCAAGGACAGCACAAATGCAATAGATTCTTACAAAATGAAATACCTTGTCTCAACAGTATTAAGTGTCCATCCTCTTGCTTGTCTTTATGTAACAATTAGTGATTCAGGAGGGATTCATAAATTATGATGGGGATTGGCAATAGTTACACATGAAGGCTGGAAAATATTTCTTAATATTAATCAATTTACTCTTAAATCTGAGTTTATATTGGTCTAGACATATGCTGGAAGTGTGATAAAATGTTTTTACATTGTCATTCATATGAACCTTGAAAAATAGAATTGCATGTAATTTTACTTTTATAAACATTTTTAATGTTTAATAAGTTTTTAAAAGGTTAAGTATATGCTTTATTTAAATATTGTCAATTAAAATTTGATATTCATTAATTATACTACACATCTTAATTTTGGTAGATAACATTGTATAAAATGTTTCATGTTTTTTGAAAATATTAAATATATAACATTTTTAACATTTACTTCAGATTACTTTTTTTTTTCTTGAGACAGAGTCTCACTTTTTTGCTAGGCTGGAGTGCAGTGGCGTGATCTCGGCTCATTGCAGCCTCTGCCTTCTAGGTTCAAGTGATTCTCCTGCCTCAGCCTCCCAAGTACCTGGGACTACAGATGTGTGCCACCATGCCCAGCTAATTTTTGTATTTTTAATGGAGACAAGGTTTCAGTGTGTTGGCCAGACTGGTCTTGAACTCCTGAGTTCAGGTGATCCACCCACCTCAGCCTCCCAGATTACATTTTTTTACAAATATTTTCAAAATTTCTAGACTTTGAATACAATTTTATTTTGTTTTTAATCTGTTAGATCAGGGTTCAGCAAACCTTTATGTAAAGGACCAGTTAGCAAGTATTTTAGGTTTTGTAAACCATATGGTTCCTATCACAACTATTCAGCTCTGCTATTGTGGCGTGAAAGTGCCATATGCACTTCATAAGCAAATGAGCATCATTGTGTTCTAATAAAACTTTATTTACAAAAGCAGGTGGTCAGCCAGATTTAGCCCATAGACTATAGTTTGCCAACTTGTACTTTAGTTTGTTTATGATGAGAGACCTTCCACTTCTAGTCATGAGGGACAACTAGATTTATCATCTCACTTTCAACAACTAGAATACTGGTAAAATATATGAAAAATAGTTTTCAGACCTCAGATAACAGGCAGCATATGATAATGATCTTTAAGAGAAAGGAAAGAAATACAGTGAGCCCCACAATTGCTCCAGCTTAATGCTGGGTAGATATTGGTAGGCTGCAGCAAAAAGAGGAGGAGACTCCAACAGACCAACGTTCTAACTGAGTTCATATGCCATAGTTTGGAGTACAGGAAGGCAGCAAAATATTGGAGAAGAGATTGCTGCTCAGAGGGAAATTGGGGTGGGGGGGATGAATGAGAGCTACAGAGATCTGTAAAAATCTCTTTAGGATTCTTTAGCTAATGTGTGGTTTCTGTATATATATAAAAAAAAAGTTACCCAAGATTAGGAAAAGAACACCCAGAAAGGAGCAGGCAGCACAGGCTGTCCCCAGTGCTAACTCAAGGCTGGGCATATTTCATGTTTCCAGCAGCCATAGGACAAAAAAGGAGAGGATTAAGTAGAATCCTCAAAAGACTATATTCTTGGTGTGCCAAGGCATTGCCCTAGATTATAAAGTCTGCTTCTCTCATGCTAACAAAGCAAATATCAGGGGAACCGAATTCCAAGTAAGTCAAGTATATCCTAAAACAAAATTCAGCTAACAAATCCAGCTCCCAGTAAAGTAAAATTTATAATGCTCAGAATCCAATCAAAAGTTACCAAACATGCAAAAGACATAGCAAAATAGGAAGAGTAGAAATATAATTGACAAGACCCAGAAATGATACAAATGACAGAATTATCAGAAAAGGAGGTAAAACACCTATAGGTGTACCCCATATGCTCGAGAATGTAGACTAAAAGATGAATGTGATGAGGAAAGAAATGTAGATATGAAAAAGAAATTCAATTTCTACAATTGAAAATACATCTGAAGTGATAAATATACTGAATGGTATGAACTGCAGAAAAGATACTACCAGAGGAAATATCAATGAGCTTGAAGACAGACATAGAAATTATTAAAAATAAGACAGAGAAAAAGACTAAAAAGTAAATGAGCAAAGCTTCAGGGAACTGTATGATAATACTGAACCGTCAAATACATCTAGAGATAGTCCCAGAAGGAGGGAATGAAGATAGAAAAATGTTAGAAAAAATAAAGTCTGAAACTTTTTCAAATTTGATGGAAATAATAAAATCACAGATTCACAAAGCTCAAAATAATCCTTATAAAAGAGACAAGAAGAAAATCACATCAAAGCACGTTATAATGAAATTGCTAGAAAATAATGATAGCAAATCTTAAAAGTAGCCAGAGAAAAAGAAGAAACATTATGCACAAAGGAATAAAATTAAGAATGACCACAGTCTCTTCAGAAATTATGCAAGCCAGAAGAGTAGAGAAACATCTTTATAGTACTGAAAGAAAAATTATCAACTTAGAATCCTATACCTAGCAAAAATGTATTTCAAAAGAAGATACAATACTTTTTCACACAGGCAAAGCCAAGAGAGTTCATTTCCAGAGGATGTGTGATATAAGAAATATTAAAGAAAGTAGAAGAAAAATGATACCAGATAGAAATTTAGATCTACAAAAATGAAGAGCACCAGAAATGGTAACAGAATGAGTAAATATCTGATAATGATAACTATGGTAAAATTATAAATATGTGAATAAATATAAACTAATGATATTCTCATTTAAAAAATATGTAAACTATAATTAGCTATTTAAGATAAATATAATAAAAATGTACATGGATTTAAAATAAAAATATATGAAAGCCATAATGTAAGGAATAAGAGAGGAAATAGAAGTATACTGTTATAATATCCTTATACTGTATTTTAAGTAGATTGTATTATTTGAAGGTAAACTGTAATATGTTAAATAAAGATGTACATTTTTAATCTTGGAGAAACTAATGTGAAAATGAAAAATAAAGTGGTATAGCTTACAGGCCAATAATAGAGATAAAAAGGATAATAAATAAACAACAAAACATTCAATCCAAAATAAGGAAAGAAAAGCTGAAATTTGAGAAAAAATATATAGGCAGTTAGAAAACAGATAATAAAGTGGCAGTGATAAACCGAGCCGTACTGACTATACATTAAAAATAATGGCCTAAACACTCTAGCAAAGCAAAGATTGTCAGACTGAATAAAATACAATGTCCAACTGTACACTATATACAAGAAACCCGCTTTAAATATAAAACATGAATAAGTTAAAAAATTAAGAGTTGCAAAGAGAAGACATATCATGCAAACACTAATTGAAAAAAAGCATAAGTGGTTATCAGAGAAAGTTGATTTAAGACTAAGGGATCATGTGAAGGATACTGAAGGACATTTTAGAATAAAGGAGTCAATTCATCAAGAGGACATAATAATCCTAAATATGATGTACCTAATAATAAAGTTCTAGAATATATAAGACAAAAACTGATAGAACTGAAATGGGAGATAGACAAATCTAAAATTATATTAGGGATTTCAACTCCTCTCTCATGATGATTGATAGAACAAATAGGTCATCAGAAAGGACAGAGAAAATTTCAAACACTTTGAACCAACTTAACCTAATTGACGTTTATAAAACAGTCCAACCAACAAAAATAGAACATTATTATTTCAAGTTCACAAGGAACTGTCACCAAGATAAACCATATGCTGAGGCACTAAGTCTCAATAAATTTAAACTACATTCTTTAACCACAACATATTCAAATAAGAAATCAGTAACAGAAAGATATATGGAATGTGCCTGATCATTTGGAAATTAAACAACATTTAGATCATTTTTATCAATTCAATGAAAATGATGAGAAAGCCTTAATTATAGACCAAAGCTCATCGTCATTAGAATCCCTTCTGATATTCTTAATTTATTTTCATATTGTTTTCCTGAAGCTCAGCATTAAATATTTAAAGTTTTTTTGAGACTAGTCAAAATTCTATTGTCCAAATAGCATAATGTTATGAAAAGAAGTGTTATTCCTTCTGTATATTATATTTATTATAGGTCTTTTCTCTCTCTCTCTCTCTCTCTGTTTCTCACTGTCAGAGAGGGAAAAGACCCCTCTGTGGAGCATGCTGACTCAGTTTATTTCAATTTATTAATACTAGACTATGACAAAACATGCAGCTGAGCTGGCATATAATGAAACCATACATGTTTACAAAGTGCCTATTTTTGACATTTGGGGATTTACCCACCTGCCTGCCGAGAAATGATCAAAGATAAGATTCAACATCTTGTATTACTTTGCTTCAAACATATTAATTTATTCCAAGTCAATACATTTATTAAGCAATTACTATAGTTGTATGGACAGTAAAGAAAACAGTAATCAGTGTTTATCTCACACTTTTTTAAAAATTGATTTTTAGGTTTTGGGGTGAATGTGAAGAACATGCAGGATTGTTGCATAGGTACATACATGGCAATGTGGCTTGCTGCCTTCCACCCCAACACCATATCTGGCATTTCTCCCCAAGTTATCCCTCCCCAACTCCCCACCCCCACTGTCCCTTCCCTGGTTCTCCCCAACAGACCTCAGTATGTGATGCTTCCCTCCCAGTGTCCATGTGTTCTCATTGTTCAACACCCACCTATGAGTGAGAACATGTGGTGTTTGATTTTCTGCTCTTGTATCAGTTTGCTGAGAATGATGGTTTCCAGGTTTATCCATGTCCCTACAAAGGACACCAACTCATCGTTTTTTATGGCTGCATAGTATTCTATGGTGTATATGTGCCACATTTTCCCTGTCCAGTCTATCGTTGATGGTCATTTGGGTTGGTTCCAGGTCTTTGCTATTGTAAACAGTGCTGCAATGAACATTCGTGTGTATGTGTCCTTATAATAGAATGATTTATAATCCTTTTGGATATATACCCAGTAACGGGATTGCTGGGTCAAATGGAATTTCTATTTCTAGGTCCTTGAGGAATCGCCACATTGTCTTCCACAATGGTGGAACTAATTTACACTCCCACCAACAGTGTAAAAGTGTTCCTATTTCTCCACATCCTCTCCGGCATCTGTTGTCTCCAGATTTTTTAATGATCGCCATTCTAACTGGCGTGAGATGGTATCTCAATGTGGTTTTCATTTGCATTTCTCTAATGACCAGTGATGATGAGCATTTTTTCATATGTTTGTTGGCCTCATATATGTCTTCTTTTGTAAAGTGTCTGTTCATATCCTTCGCCCACTTTTGAATGGGCATGTTTGTTTTTTTCTTGTAAATCTGTTTTAGTTCTTTGTAGATTCTGGATATTAGCCCTTTGTCAGATGGGTAGATTGCAAAAATTTTTTCCCATTCTGTTGGTTGCCAATTCACTCTAATGATTGTTTCTTTTGCTGTGCAGCAGCTCTGGAGTTTGATTAGGTCCCATTTGTCTATTTTGGCTTTTCTTGCCAATGCTTTTGGTGTTTAAGTCATGAAGTCCTTGCCTGTGTCCTGAATGGTTTTGCCTAGACTTTCTTCTAGAGTTTTTATGGTGTTAGGTCTTATGTTTAAATCTTTAATCCATCTGGAGTTAATTTCAGTGTGAAGTGTCAAGAAGGGGTCCAGTTTCTGCTTTCTGCACATGGCTAGCCAGTTTTCCCAACATCATTTATTAAACAGGGAATCCTTTCTCCATTGCTTGTTTTTTTCAGGTTTGTCAAAGATCAGATTTTTGTAGATGTGTGGCATTGACTCTGAGGCCTCTGTTCTGTTCCATTGGTCTATATCTATGTTTTGGTACCAGTGCCATGCTGTTTTGATTACTGTAGCCTTTTAGTATAGTTTGAAGTCAGGTAATATGATGCCTCCAGCTTTGTTCTTTTTGCTTAGAATTGCCTTGGCTATGTGGGCTCTCTTTTGGTTCCATATGAAGTTTAAGGTGGTTTTTCCAGTTCTGTGAAGAAGGTCATTGGTAACTTGATGGGGATAGCATTGAATCTATAAATTACTTTGGGCAGTATGGCCATTTTCACAATATTGATTCTTCCTAACCATGAGCATGGAATGTTTCTCCATCTATTTGTGTCCTCTCTTATTTTGTTGAGCATTGGTTTGTAGTTCTCCTTGAAGAGGTCCTTTACGTTCTTTGTTAGTTGTATTCCTAGGTATTTTATTCTCTTTGTAGCAATTGTGAATGGCAGTTCGTTCTTGATTTGGCTCTCTTTAAGTCTGTTACTGGTGTATAGGAATGCTTGTGATTTCTGCATATTGATTTTGTATCCTGAGTCTTTGCTGAAGTCACTTATCAGTTTCAGGAGATTTTGGGCTGAGACATTGGGGTCTTCTAAATATACAATCATGTCATCTGCAAATAGAGACACTTTGACTTCCTCTTTTCCTAATTGAATACCCTTTATTTCTTTTTCTTGCCTGATTGCTCTGGCTAGAACTTTCAATACTATATTGAATAGGAGTGGTGAGAGAGGGCATCCTTGTCTAGTGCCAGATTTCAAAGGGAATGCTTCCAGCTTTTGCCCATCAGTATGATATTGGCTGTGGGTTTGTCATAAATAGCTTTTATTATTTTGAGATATGTTTCATTGATGCCTACTTTATTGAGAGTTTTTAGCATAAAGGGCTGTTAAATTTTGTCGAAGGCCTTCTCTGCATCTATTGAAATAATCATGTGGTTTTTGTCTTTGGTGAATTACATTTATAGACTTGCATATTTTGAACCAGGCTTGCATCCCCAGGATGAAGCCTACTTGATCGTGATGGATAAGCTTTTTGATGTGCTGTTGCAATCAGTGTGCCGGTATTTTATTGAAGATTTTTGCATTTATGTTCAGCATGGATATTGGCCTGAAGTTTTCTTTTCTTGTTGAGTCTCTGCCAGGTTTTGGTATCAGGATGATGTTGGTCTCATAAAATGATTTGAGAAGGATTCCCTCTTTTTGTATTGTTTGGAATAGTTTCAGAAGGAGTGGTACCAGCTCCTCTTTGTATGTCAGCACCACATCACACCTATTCTAAATTTTACCACATAATTGGAAGTAAATCACTCCTCAGCAAATGCAAAAGAATGGAAATCATAAGAAACAGTCTGTCAGATCACCGTGCAATCAAGTTAGAACTCAGAATTTAGAATCTAACTCAGAACTGCACAGCTTCATGGAAACTGAACAACTGGCTCTTGAATGTTGACTGGATAAACAATGAAATGAAGGCAGAAATAAAGATGTTCTTCGAAACCAACGAGAACAAAGACACAACATACGAGAATCTCTGAGACACATTTAAAGCAGTGTCTAGAGAAAAATATATAGCAGTAAATGCCCACATGAGGAGGAAGGAAATATCTAAAATCGACACCCTGTCATCGAAAGAGCTAGAGGAGCAAGATCAAAAAAACTCAAAAGCTAGCAGAAGACAAGAAATAACTAAGATCAGAGTAGAACTGAAGGATGTAGAGACACAAAAATTCTTCAAAAGATCAATAAATCCAGGAGCTGGTTTTTTCAAAAGATCAACAAAATAGACAGACCACTAGCTAGATTAATAAAAAAGAAAAGAGGGAATAATCAAAAAGATCCAATAAAAAACGATAAAGGGGATATCACCACAGATTCCACAGAAATACAAACCACCATCAGAGATTACTGCAAACAACTCTATGCACATAAACCAGTAAAACTGGAAGAATGAATAAATTCCTGGACCCTTGCATCCTCCCAAGCCTAAACCAGGAAGACGTCAAACCCATGAATAGACCAATAACAAAGGCTGAAACTGAGGCAGCAATTAATAGCCTACCAACCAAAAAAAGCCCAGGTCCAGATGGGTTCACAGCCAAATTCTACCAGACATATTTCACACTCTTAAGAGACTTTTAATCATGGGAGCTTGTAAGACAGGTAAATACATTGTCAAATATAAGACAGAACAAGAAATGTGTCTTAAATAAGGTAGGTACGAAGTGGCAGGGATCCAGAAGATTATAGCTCCTTGGGGGAGATCTGGGCCTTAAAGGACAAGTAGTCTTTAGTCCTTGCACAGATAGGTTCTTGAGGTAAAGGAGGCAACAGGTGATGTTTCAGAGAAAGCAACGTCAATAAACACACACACACACACACACACACACACAGGTACACACACAAAGTGATAGCTGTATTAAGGGAATACTAAATCTCTTACTTTATCTAGAGTTCAGATTCCTTCATGCTATATTTACAGCAACAGTGGGATAAGACTGGAAAGGTAGATTGAGGGCTTATTCAAGAGAAACTTAGAATATGGAACTGGGTATTTGTAATTTAAGAGGAATTGTTAATGTAGAGATGTTCACATTAGTTCACCAGAGTTATCGCTGTTCTAGGGAATATACACTAACCCAATGCCCCCAATCTCTCTTCACATATAATTTATCACTTATAATAGATACATATCATTTAATATATGGATGTAGCAACATATATGTAATCATTCACCTGTTGTTGAAGCTATGGGTTGTTTCTAATATTCTGTCATTGAAATAATATTATAGGAATCTTCTTTTGCTAATTTTTTCCCACAGGTTCTATAGCCTAGAATCTTAGAGTTTAAACTGAGAAGGTATAAAATAATGTAAGATTACCGATATATATTTTTAAATTAATTTGCTCAAGTATTTGTGCAAATTTACAGATCTAGTTGGGGTTTTAAAATTTAGTAGTTTGTAGGTATTTTAATTTTTTCACCTGAACTCTTTATAGGTGCTGCTAAGCCTTTGATAAGTTTTACACCATGAAAGACTACTACTGAACAAAACTTAGTCTTAGTGAAAGAACTTTAATAAGCTTGACTAAACATTTAGAAAGCACATTGTGTTCAGTGAAACTTTCTATATAATAAATAGAATAATAAAAGAGTGTATTGGATGACTAGTCTGTAGTTGCCTCAAGGAATGCATACAATGAAAAAGTTATTTTGGTTATTTCCTCAAAATAGCCAACATAATAGGGAAAATGGAGAAAATGTACTCTGAACAACATGGAAAGGGAACCTGAAAATCTAAAATGTAATCTTGGAGAAATGACATTAGAAAACAAAACCAACAAAAGAGAATACTCTCCAAAATAATTTGAGATGCATGAAAGGCAAACATTCACTAGAGTTGGAATTTTTCTAAGTTTATGCAGAAATAAGTAGCATATTTGACCTTCACCATGATTATCAAGCACTGCTTTGAAATTGTGTTGGTGCTGCTGGCCTCTACCACTGTCTTCTCTCTAGATGTGAAACTGGTTCTCTTACAGCAAAGAAGAGTGAACCAAGAAAGCTTAAAACTCTTTAAGTTGCAAACCTCATCAATTCAGCAGTGTCTACAACACAGGAAAAATTTTATGCTTCCTCAGAAGTCTGTGAGTTCTCAATAGCACCATAAAGGATATACTCTGGCCATTCTCCATGAGATGCTTCAGCAAATCTTCTGCGTCTTCAGGGCTAATATTTCTCTGGATGGCTGGGAGGAAAACCACATGGAGAAATTCCTCATTCAACTTCATCAACATCCTCTGAGACCTTGACCTATACCTCTAAATGCACCACTTGATATGTTGATTTGAATAGTATAACGTAATTTGTAAAAAAAAAAATTCATCTCTTCTTTTTTTGAGTGAATAAAAAGAAATATCATAGATGGTACTGCAGGGCTTTGCAGTACAAGGGTAACACTGGCTGAGGTCCTGGTCCCTTTTCTCAAGTTTCTGAGAGTACACAGTTGGTTGCATTATTTCCTCATCATGAGTTTGGCAGCAGGTATCTCTTGTAGATAAAGACAGATTTTTATTTTTTGTGGGGACAGAGCCTCACTGGGTCACCCAGGCTTGAGTGCAGTGGTGCAATCCTGGCTCAGTGCAACCTCCATCTCCAGGGTTCAGGTAATCCTCCCACCTTAGCCTCCAGAGGAGCAGTGGGGACTACAGTCATGCAACATCATGTTTGGCTGTTTTTTATCTATTTTTTCTTTTTTTTCTGAGACAGAGTCTCACTCTTTCACCAGCCTGTAGTGCAGTGGTGCCATCTCGGCTCACTGCAACCTCCACCTCTTAGGTTCAAGTGATTCTCCTGCCTCCCAAGAATCTGGGACTACAGGTGCATGTCACCATGCCCAACTGATTTTTTATATTTTTAGTAG
>NW_016107501.1:4064338-4076154 GCF_001604975.1 Cebus imitator
CAGTGGTGTGATCTTAGATCTCAGCTCACTGCAAACTCCACCTCCCGGGTTCAAGTGATTCTTCCGCCTCAGCCTCCTGCATAGCTGAAACTACAGGTGCGTACCACCACATCTGGCTAATTTTTGTATTTTTAGTAGAGACAGGGTTTCTGCATATTGGCCAGGCTGCTCTTGAACTCCTGACCTCAGGTGATCTACCCACCTTGGCCTCCCAAAGTGCTGGGATTACAGGTGTGAGCCACCATGCCCATCTCTCTCTCTCTCTCTCTTTTTATTTAACTTTTTGAAGAGACTGTGTTTCACCATGTTGTCCAGGCTGGTCTCAAGCTCCTGGATTCATGCCATCTGCCAGCTTAGGCCTTTCAAAGTGCTGAGATTACAGGCATGAGCCACCAGCCCAGCCAGAGATTGTTTATAGCAGCCAGAAATAGCAGTTTTGCAGGCATGTATAGAACCTGGGCCATATGACCGTCTCTGAAGGATGAGCCCTGTCCCTGACTTGCAGTACGTCCTGTGTCCTCCAGCAGAGAGATCCACACCAAAGGGCACAGAGCTTGTGACCACCCACAGTGGAAGCACAAGTGAAGGGACCAGGGTGCAAAAGAAAGAGACCAAATCTCCTGGGAATAAACAGGAGGTTGTGCAAGAGAAGGCTGAAGCAGGTTGGTGTCCCTTTGGGGTTTGTGTAACTCAGGTGGAGCTGGAAGGCTCCTGGCTGGGCAAGCAGCGTGAGCAGGAGCATGGAGGCTGAGTGAGGGCCCCACAGAGCTGCTGTGGGAGAGCTCAGATGGCCGGGTGTGCACAGGGAATTATGCCCTCAGCACTTCCACATTGTCCTACTGCCCTTAGTCCATTATCTGTAGGAATGGTGATTCTTTCCCTGAGTGTGTAAAGACTCTGGATCAGGGTGAATGAAAGCCTAGAGCTCTGGGAAATTTAACTTGGCTCTGTCAGGGTACCTTGTCTCCCCTAGTTTTTCTGCTTGCAGGAGACTAACAATGAGGATGGGTCTGGTTTACTGGAGCTACAGCCTTGGTCTTCAGAATCAGGCTGACTCTGGTGGGGAACTCAAGGCCAATCCTGAGCTGTTCTGGCATCATCTTATCCCAAGCAAACTCTCTCTCCCCCTGTGACTCCCAGCTTTGCCTCTCCCAAACGTGGCCTGCAAAATCCTCCCCCTTCACTGTGTCCCTGCTGCCGGAGCCCAGACACCAATTCTCAGTGGGGTTCAGAGCCCCAGCTTTCTCAAAAATGAGCTGGGACTGATGTGGTTATGAAGTCAGGGTGGGGACAAAGAGACCAAGCCCATAAGGAAAGCATCTTGCAAAATAGCTGCTAAAAGGGAGAACCTCATCCCTCCCACTGGTTAAATGAAAATATTCCCACTCAGAAGATCAGCAAAAGATGTTCATTGAAGTTTACTAACCTTAGGGTGTAACAGCTCAGGCCCCTGGGATTTCCAATCTCTGTTTCAAAAGATAAGGGATAGCTTCTGTCTCCAAGATTAAAATTCAGATTCTTACGAGATGAAGAAACTATAGGAACGTATACACAGTTAAACTCTGAGATCTGTATCTGTGATCTGTAGATAATTATTCTTCATCACATACAGACACATATGCAGCCACGCATGGAAGTATTCAGTAGGGGCACAGGTATTTTATAGAAGACAAAATGTATATTGGGCAAAAAAAGATGACATGGAAATAAACCAAAACAATTTTTTTCACTATGAAAATGCTTTAATAATGGTGTCTATTAAATGCTATTTAATAGTAGCATGGGACATGGACAGGGAAAATAGCAAGTGCACGCACAGAGGCACAGGCCAGAAGACAGGCTGGGATTGAATAAAGAGTTCACACCGCTTCCCTGCTTTCCCCGGTGACTGGAGGCTCTAGGCCACCTCCTCTTCAAACTCACCCTCCTCCTTGGCTGTGGCTGCCTGGTACTGTTGGTATTTGAACACCAGGTAATTAACATTGCCCTTGGCCTTGGTGAACTCCATCTTGTCCAGGCCCTCGCCCGTGGGGAAACATGGCTGTGAAGTGCTCCGAGATGTTCTAGGACAGCTCCTGGATGGCCCTGCTGTTGCCAGTGAAGGTGGTGGACATTTTTAGCCCTCAGGGTGGGATGTCACAGCCGGCCATTTTCTCATTGTTGGGGATCCACTCAGCAAAGTAGCTGCTGTTCTTGTTTTGGACATTTTAATGTTTTAATGTCCAAAACATTGGCTCACCCACCTTCTTCATGGACATGTGGCCCCTGAACACGGCAGCCACCATCAGGTAGCGGCCATCATGTTCTGGGCATTCAACATCTGCTGGGTGAGCTCAGGCATTATCAGGGCCCGGGACTGCTGGCTAGTCAGTGGGGCAAAGTTGGGCGTGAATAAGTGCCGGTGGGGAAAAAGGACCATATTCACGGCCAGTTTCTGCAAGTCAGAATTGAGCTGGCCTCGGAAGCACAGTCAGGTAGTGACCTCACTCATGGTGGCAGACACCAGGTGGTTCAGGTCACCATAGGTGGGCATAGCAGCTTTAGGGGTCTGAAGCAGACGTCATAGAGAGCTTCATCATCAATGCAGTAGGTCTTGTCTGTTTTTCCTATGAGCTGGTGGATGGGGAGGGTGGCATTGTAGGGCTCCACCACCGTGTCTGACACCTTGGGTGTGGGCACCACACTGAACGTGTTCATGATCCTGTCTGGGTACTCCTCCCTGATCTTGTTGATGAGGAGGGTACCCATCCTAGACCCAGTCCCCTCACCCAGGGGGTCCTGGCCACTTTGCTGCTTTATTTTGTTTTTTAACATACTTCTGGATTCAATATGCTGTTTCTTAATTTTATGTTCAGATACCTTTGTGTTAGCTACTATATACCTAAAAAATGTTTTATTTATTTTAAATGTTTAGATTAATAGAGGGCTGGGCGAGGTGGCTCACGCCTGTTATCCCAACACTTTGGGAGGCTGAGGCAGGTGGATCACGAGGTCAGGAGTTTGAGACCAGCCTGACCAACATGGTGAAACCACGTCTCTACTTACAATACAAAAATTGGCTGGGTGTGGTGGCACGCGCCTGTAATCCCAGCTACTCAGGAGGCTGAGACAGGAGAATCGCTTCCACTGGGGAGTTGGAGGTTGCAGTGAGCCAAGATTGTGCCTTCAGAGCTGTTGGGGTCAAATATAAACACTCTCTGGCTCCTCCTACGCTCTGTTGGGCCTCGCAAGTGGGTTAGGAAAGACTGTTCCAAGAGTGGGTATGTCAAGCATTGATGAAAGGGAAGGGAGGATAAAGGAAAAGTTGAACAAATTAAATCCTAGGTTAATTTAGAGTTATTCTGAGTTCTGTGAAATCAGTTCAAGTTTCAGTAAACAGTAACCTTCTTGACAAAAAATAATAATAATAACAATAAAGGAAAGAAATCATTCCGAATTCTGATGTTTGATGATAAAGCACAATTATTTGCTTTTACCCCTTCCACAAAGAAATGAAACAATTTGGGAAGACATCCCAGGAGATTCAGGAAAAACAAGGCACGGTAAGTGCTGTGGTTTGAATGCCCCCTCCAAAACTCATGTTGAAATTTGCCATTCTGATGGCATTAAGAGGTGAGACCTGGCTGGGCACGGTGGCTCAGGTCTGTGATCCCAGCACTTTGGAAGGTCGAGGTGGGTGGATCATCTGAGGTCAGGAATTCAAGAACAGCCTGGCCAACATGGTGAAACCCTGTCTCTACTAAAAACACAAAAATTACCTGGGCAGGGTCTCAGGCACCTGTAATCCCAGTCACTTGGAAGGCTGAGGCAGCAGAATCACCTGAATCCTGGAGGCAGAGTTTGCAGTTGGCCGAGATTGTTTTATTTCACTCCAGCCTGGGCAACAAGAACAAAACTCCTTCTAAAAGAAAAGAAAAGAAAGAAGAGGTTGGGCCTTTAAGAGTTGATTAGGTCATGAGGCCCCTGCCCTCATGAATGGATGAATGTTGGTATCTGGAGAGTACAGGGAGCGGGCTTCTGATAAAAGGGTAAGTTCAGTTTCCATCCACTCTCTGTGTCCTGTGCGCTTGCCCCTCTGCTATGGTATGGCACTGCAAGAAGGTCCTCACAAGTTTTGGCCCCTTGATCCTAGACTCCTCAGCCTCCAGAACCGTGAGCCAACTAAACTTCTATTTTTTTTTGGGGGGGGGGGGGATGTGAAGTCTTGCTCTGTTGCCCAAGCTGAAGTGCAGTGGCTTGATCTCAGCTGATTGCAACCTCCTCCTCCCAGCTTCAAGCAATTCTCTTGCCTCAGACTCCTGAGTAGCTGAGATTGCGGGTGTGTGCCAACACACCCAGCTAATTTTTGTATTTTTAGTAGAGATGGGGTTTCACCATGTTGGTCAGGCTGTCTTGAACTTCTGACCTCGTGGTATGCCTGCCTCAGCCTTTCAAAGTGCTGGGATTGCAGGCATAAGCCACTGCACTCAGCCTTAAACTTCCATTCTTTATAAACCACCTAGTGTATGGTATCTGTTATAGCAGCAGAATACAAAAAAGTGTTTAGATGTTTTAATCTTATTTAATAAAGATGACCTGAGTCACATGTAGAAGACATTCTTCCTTCTCAGGATCCTAAAACTGCCCTACAATCAGTAGAAAAGGAGGCGCCCAAGATTTTTGTTCCACCTTTATTCAGTCCCCACTGAAGGAGCTTCCGAGGTGTTGGGGTCAAATATATACACTCTCTGGCTCCTCCTATGCTCTGTTGGGCCTAGCAAATGGGTTAGGAAAGAGGTATGTCAAGCAACAAAAGTATGTCCTGGCCCGGTGCGGTGGCTCAAGCCTGTAATTCTGGCACTCTGGGAGGCCAAGGTGGGCGGATCACCTGAGGTCAGGAGTTCAAGACCAGCCTGGCCAACATGGTGAAACTCCATCTTTACTAAAATACAAAATTAGCCGGGCATGGTAGCATGCCCCTGTAATCCCAGCTACTTGGGAAGCTGACACAGGCGACTTGCTTGAACCGGGGAGATGGAGGTTGCAGTGATATGAGATCATATCACTGTATACCACTCCAGCCTGAGCAACAGAGTGAGACTCCATCTCAAAAAAACAAACAAAAAAGGAGGCTGGCACAGTGGCGTGGGCAGGTGTGTTGGTGGCTCACCGCTATAATCCCAGCACTTTGGGAAGCAGAGGCGGGTGGATTGTTTGAACTCAGATCGAGGCCAGCCTGGGCAAGCAACATGGTGAAACCCCATCTCTGCAAAACAGAGAAAAATTAGCTGGGCTTGGTGGCATATGACTGTAGCCTCAGCCACTTCGGAGGCTGAGGTGGAATGATCGCTTGAGATCGGGAGGCAGGGATTGCAGTGAGCTGAGATTGCCCCACTGCACTCCAGCCTGAGTGACACAGAGCATGTCTCAAAAAAAAAAAAAAAAAGTACAGAAGACAGAGTTCAGAAACAAACCAAAGAATATAAAGGGGAGTGCTTTGGGGTGTGGGATATTCTGTATCTTGACTGTTGCGCTAGTGTCAGAATTACATACGTTTGACAAAAACTCATTGTACACTTAAAATGGGTATATACTATTCTATGAAAATTATACTGTAATAAATTATTTTTTCACTTTCTAAAAAGACTTCTTAAGAAATCAAAATAGTAGTAGGAACTAATTTACTTTCCTAAACCCATAACATATCACATAGGTAAAATTAGGTTCAGAAAGTAAAAATAAGCTCAGCTTGAGAAAGTGAAAAAATCCGCCCTTCCATTCATCTGACTGGAGTTTATAAGTTAATGTTATTCATAATACCATTCTGCCATGCAAAGCATTGTGAACATTTTGGTGTGTATTATCACCCTGACTTTTTTTGTTTGTTTGTTTTTGTTTGTGAGTTTGTTTGTTTTTGAGACCTAGTCTGGCTCTGTTGCTGGAGTACAGTATTGCACTCTTGACTCACTGCAACCTCTGCCTTCTCAGTAGATGGGACTACAGGTGCCCGCCACCATGCCTGGCTAATTTTTTTTATTTTTAGTAGAGACAGGGTTTTACCATGTTGGTCAGGCTGGTCTCAAATTTCTGACCTCAAGCAATCCACCTGTCCAGCCTCCCAAAATTCTCATGCTGAGATTACAGACATGAGCCACTGCACCCGGATCATACTGCTTTTTCAGTGAATAGTGTTCCTTGTTTTGTTTTTTCTTTTTTAAAATCAACGTAGTCATCTTTTTCAGATTTTCTTTATGAAATGACTTGTATATAAAAAAAAAAATGCAGGCCAGGCAGAGTGGCTCATGCCTGTAACCTTAGTACTTTGGGAGGCGGAGAGGGGTGGATCATTAGAGGTCAGGAGTTTGAGACTAGCCTGGCTAACATGGTGAAACCCTGTCTCTACTAAAAATACAAAAAGATTAGCCAGCAGTGGTGGTGCATGCCTATAATCCCTGCTACTCCAGAAGCTGAGGCAGGAGAATTGTTTGTACCTGGGAGGCAGAGGTTGCAGTGAGCTCAGATCATGCCACTGCACTCCAGCCTTGGTGACAGAGCAAGACTTCATTTCGGGTTGCAGGGGCAAAAAAAAAAGTAAGGAACTTTTTTTTTTTAGACGGAGTCTCCCTTTGTTGCCAGGCTGCAGTGCAATGACCAGATCTTTGCTCACTGCAGCTCTGCCTCCTGGGTTCAAGCAATTCTCCTGCCTCAGCCTCCTGAGTAGCTGGGATTACAGGCACATTACCCACCTGACTAATTTTTTGTGTTTTTAGTAGAGATGGGGTTTCACCATGTTAGCCAGGATGGTCTCTATCTCCTGACCTCATGATCTGCCCATCTCGGCCTCCCAAAGTGCTAGGATTACAGGCATGAGCCATCACATCTGGCCCCTTATGTTTTAAAAAACAACTTTATTGAAATAGAGTTTACATAACCTACAACTTGCCCACTTAAGGCATCCAATTCAATGGCTTTTAGTATATTCACAAATCTTTTCTTTTTGTGTGTATGTACCACACTTTCTTGTCCATTCATCTGTTGATGGATACCTAGGTTGATTTCATATTTCGGCTATTGTGAATAGTGCTGCAATAGACATGGGAGTGCAGATATGTGTTTAATATACTGAATTTCCTTCTCATGGGCATGTACCCAGCAGTGTGACTGCTGAATCATATGGTAGTTTTGTGTTCAGTTTCTTGAGGAACCTCCATGCAGTTTTCCATAGTGGACAGACTATTTTACATTCTCATCAAGAGTGTTTGAGTACTTCCGTTTTTCTGGGTCCCTGTCAGCATTTGTTGTTTTCTGATTTTTTGATAATCGGCATGTTAATTGAGGTTAGGTGATATTTTATTGCGGTTTTCATGTGAATTTCTGTGATGATTAGTGAGGTTAAACATGTTTGCATTTCCCTGTTGGCCATTTGTATGTCAGCCCTTGGAAAATATCTATTGAGATCTATTGTACTTTTTTTTTTCTTCCTCCAACATGGATCATAGGAAACAATTTTTTCTTTTTCCAGTGCTGTCGTCACAGAATGGGGGTGTGGAGCTTAGTGGGGTGTGGGCACCACAGTGGGGGCACTGCTGCCTCAGCTGGTCAGTCCATTCATCACTGTGGCAGGACCCCAGCCTCACCCCTGTGCCCTGCGTAGCCAGGACAGCCCGCCCCTGGGTGCCAGTGCTGGAGGGAGCCTGGGTGCTGCTCCCGGAGGTCACCACGGGATGCATGGACTGGGACTGAGCCAGTTATTGCCTGAGCGCGATGGGGGCAGTGAGAAGCTAGTGGGCCAAGTACTGCACTTAGAAAACCATCCTCATCGAATCGCGGGACACCTGGAAAGCGAGGAGTGGGCGGGGTTCCACAGGTGGCTCCTCTGGGCCACTGGGCCGCCCAGTCCCTGTTTTACAGCTGGGGGAATTGAAGCATTGAGGTGAAGGGAGCCCCCTCCCACGTGAGGCCGCCGCCGGGGTCAGGGGTGACTGGGGTGGGCTCAGGGCGAGGAGGGAGACAGTCAAGGACTCAGAGGGGCTGCCCTGCTGGCCGGGCTGGTCAGTCCGGCTAAGGCTGCCTACCTCTCCTCTATGGCTTCTGGGTGGGCTGGTGGCCGGGGCAGCACAATGGCATGGATTTGGTCTAGATGACGGCCCCCACACCATCTGGGCCCGAAAAGTGGTTGGCGAGGGTCACAAGTTGTGCTAGAGCCACGGGTGCTCCGAGTCCTGGGGGTCCAGGCGGCTGGTGGGACTGGGTGAGGCCGAGTCCCTGTGGTCCAGGCTGGGTGTGGCACGGAGGGGCGGGCTGGTGCGCGGGGAGAGGCCGTGGGGCCGGGCATGCCATGGCTTTTGCCCATTTTTTAATGGGAGTATTTAGGATTTTTGTTTTCGAATTCTTATGTATTCTGGTTATTAATGCCTTGTTGGATAAATAGTTCAAAAAAATTATCTCTCATTCTGTGGGTTGTCTCTTCATTTTGTTTGTCTATTTGCTTGCTTATATATCTATATCTATACAGTGTATAGATATATTTGTTTGTTTATTCATTTTAGATGGAGTCTCATTCTGCAACCCAGGCTGGAGTGCAGTGGCATGATCTAGGCTCACTGCAACTTTTGCCTCCCAGGTTCAAGCAATTCTTCTGCCTCAGCCCTGCTAGCAGCTGGGGATTACCATCTCTGGCTTATTATTTGTATTTTAGTAGAGACAGGGTTTCACTATGTTGACCAGGCTTGTCTAGAACTCTTGACCTCAAGTGAAATGCCGGCCTTGGCCTCCCAAAGTGCTGGTATTACAGGCATGAGCTACCACACCTGGTCCACCTTGTTTATTTTTAATTCTAATTAAAAAAAAAAAAATTTCTGTGCGGAAGCTCTGTAGCTTAATGTAACCCTATTTATCATTTTTGCTTTGGTTGCCTGTGCTTTTTAGGTCTTACTAAACAAATCTTTGCCTAGACCAGTGTTCTAAAAGCATTTCCCCAATGTTTTCTTCTAGTAGTTTAGTTGTTTTCCTTTTTTTTTTTTTTTTTTTTTGTTTGAAATGAAGCCTCGCTTTGTTGCCCAGGCTAGAGGGCAGTGGCCGGATCTCAGCTCACTGCCACCTCCATCCCCTGGGTTCAAGCAATTCTCCTGCCTCACTCAGCCTCTCTAGTAGCTGGGATTACAGGCATCTGTTACCACAGCTGGACAATTTTATTTTTTTTTTTAAGATGGAGTTTCATTCTTGTTTCCCAGGCTGGAGTGCAATGTTGCAATCTCGGCTTGCTGCAACTTCTGCTTCCCGGGTTCAAGTGATTCTCCTGCCCCTGCCTCCCGAGTAGCTGAGTTTACAGGAATGTGCCACTATGCCCGGCTCATTTTTTATATTTTTTCTGAGTAGAGATGGGATTTCTCCATGCTGATCAACCTTGTCTTGAACACCTGACCTCAGGTGATCTGCCTGCCTTGGCCTCCCAAAGTTCTGGGATTACAGGGGTGAGCCACTGCACCCAGCAATTTTTGTATTTTTAGTAGAGACAGGTTTTTTCCATGTTGGCCAGATGGTCTTTAACACCTGAATTTAGGCAGTCCACCTCTGCCTGGATTGGGATTACAGGTATGAGCCACTGTGCCTGGCCTGTAGTTTTTTACATGTAAGTTTTTAATTAATTTTGATTTGATTTTTTTTAAGATGAAGTCTTGCTCTGTTGCCCAGGTTGGAGTGCAGTGGCTTCATCTTGACTCACTGCAATGTCTGCCTCTCAAGCAATTCTCCTGCCTCAGCCTCTCAAGGAGCTGGGATTACAGGTGCCTGCCAACGCACCTGGCTAATTTTTTGTATTTTTAGTAGAGACAGGGTTTCACCATGTTGGCCAGACTGGTCACGAACTCCTGACCTCATGATCCACCTGCCTCGGCCTCCCAAAGTGCTGAGATTACAGGGGTGAGCCACCATGCCCAGGCTCCTTGATTTTTATATATGGCGAAGCACAGGGGTCTAGTTTTATTCTTCACCCATAGATATCTCTCATTTTCCCAGCATCAGTTATTCAAGACACCATCTGTTCCCCAAGGTATGTTCTTGGTGCCTTGGTGAAGAACGAGTTGGCTGTAAATGCACAGATTCATTTCTGGGTTCTTTATTGTGTTCCACTGACCCATGAAATCCTTCCTTTTCAATATTATAGTCCATACTTTCCTGTTTCCATCCTGTCAACCTTGCTGTGTTTGGGCCAAGCAGGGCTGGTAGGACCCAGAACTTGATGTGCCTCTCTGGGCTGCTCAAGACATCTGCACTCAGGTCCTTGCTCTGCAGGGAGGACCAAATCCCCATCGATGACCCCACAAAAACACTTATAGGGAAACCACAGTGTAAAACAGCTTGAGAGATAGAATCTGTGTCAGATCCAACATTTCCTCACACTCATGATTGCGCGACTGGGACGCCTGAGCAGGAGGAACCAGAAGAATACCCTCTTCACTTGTGTGTCCCAGTCCCCTTTGGGTCACCAAGGTCATAAGACTGGAACAGGGACATCTGGGACGGGGCAGGCTATGGTCAGGGGCAGTGGGGGTGGTGGTGTTAGTGAAAGGTCTGGGGCAGGGCAGAGATCAAGAGGAACAGCATTCCAGCAGGGTTCAGAGACAGATCAGTAGGTCAGCAGAGACAGGAGCAGGTGGCCTGGGACTCAGAGGAGCAGCTGGAGTTGGAGGAGAAGGGCTCTGTTTTCTTTCAGTCTTCCTCTGTTTGGGGCTGCATTAGCACCCCACTGCACCTCGAACCCTGTTTCTCCCCTGCCCTCACTCCCTGAGTCTTAGAACCCCTTCCTTATCCCCAGTACACACCTTCTTTCTTGGGGAGGGGTGGGGAGCAGGTTGGGGTCTCACTCTTGCTGAAGCCAGAGTGCTGTGGCGCAATCTAAGCTCACTGCAACTTCCACCTACCAGGTTCAAGCGACTCTCCTGCCTCAGCCTCCCAAGTAGTTGGGATTAGTCGGGCAAACCACCACACGTGGCTAATTTTTGTACTTTTAGTAGAGACAGGATTTTGCCAGGTTGGCCAGGCTGGTCTCCAACTTCTGACATCAGGTGATCCACCCACCTTGGCCTCCCAAAGTGCTGGTAATACAAATGTGAGCCACCGCACCAGCTACAGCACGCACCTTCTTAAGGACAGTACCTTTCTGTATCCTTTGTGAGGTTCTGACATCTAATCCTTCCTAACCCAGCTCACTGTGCATCCCTCCACCCCCTGTCCCCCATTCTGCCTCACTTCTCCTTTTCTGATTCCCACCATTTCCCACAATCAGTCCTGGCCTCAGATTCCCACTCTTCAGGTTCCAGTGTTCCTTGGGTCCTCCCTCTCTCCCGATCCTCTCGATTAGGGGTGGGGGTGTGAACTGGAATTAAAACCAGCCTTTACTGGAGTCCTGGGGCTGGATTCTGCATTGTGCTCCGCGGTGTCATTGCACATTGTCATTTCTGCTCTTTCTGCTGCTTCATCCTCTTCAAGCTTTAACCCCGCGAGTGGATGCGGACCCCGCTGGTGGAGGCCGCTCTTTCCCCCTACTGCTTCTCCATCTCCATCTCTCCGTCTTCTGCTCCTGGCCTTTCCTGGCTTGGGGACCCAGCTCCGAGCTCTTGCCCTTTTCCGGGACTCCGACCTGCTCTTCCTCGTCACCCCGGGCAGTGGCCCTAGGCTCCTCCTCCAGCTACAGTGGGCCCGGGTCAGTGTGGCAGGACAGTGCAGTTCCCGCCCCAGGGTGACAGTGGCAGGTACAGTGTGCATGGCGCCCCCTGTGGGCTGGTGTGGTCGCTGCCTGGAAGTTGGTCGGCGCCCCCTGTAGGCTGGTGTGGGCG
>NW_016107501.1:4076364-4084446 GCF_001604975.1 Cebus imitator
GCTGCCTGGAGGTTGGTCGGCGCCCCCTGTAGGCTGGTGTGGGCGACGCCTGGAGGTTGCTGAGGAACCTCCTGGAGGTGCTGTGGCCGTCGGTGGTGCCCAGTGCCCTACCTGGGACTTCCTCGCTGTGGCGCTGGTGCCCACTTCCGGGGCGGCGAGACCGGGTTCCACTTGGTGGAGTCATCTCGCGAGGCACGTTTGCTTCTCTGGAAACTCAACTGTGCCACCCGGAAGGCTGCTGCTGCCTAGGTAGCCATATTCCCCACGGGGGCTGGACGGGCTCTGGCCTTCGTCCGCTCACCTGTTCCAGCGCCACTGCCTCTCCCTTCCTACGGCGGGAGGAGGTGATGGAGCGACCTCTAGGCACCGAGGGGCCGTGGACTGCCGCGGCTGCCCCAGTAGCGGGCGGAGCAGAGAGAAAGACGCCAGGAAGCAGAGGATCCCCGCTGGCTACTGCTTTGCCTGCCACAGTGGAGAGCAAGGGGAAGAGAAGGGGCTCTCCTGCCTCCTGCCCTCCCCTAAGAGGCCTGCCCTGACTTTCCCGCCCAGAGCTACACAGTGTTCCTAATTCACACCGAGAGGAAGAAGGGAGTCCAGTCATCTGGAGTGCTATTTGGATACTGGCTTCTCTGCTTTGTGTTGCCAGCTGCCAGTGCCGCCCAGCAGGCCTCCGGAGGGGTAAGTGGGGTATAGGCCACCCCGGAAACCAAAATGCTGGCTCAGGCCTTGGGTCCCATCCTTCCTCCTCCCGTTTCCACATATGACTTATTCTCGATTGAGCGACACACACAAGCCAGTCACTTACACTCTAGAGACACAGAATCCATTCCCACACCTGTAATTACCTGTCATCCCATACTTATCAACACAATTTCTTGTTGCTTTCACACCCACATCATACACTCCAGTTGCACACGGGGCACACAATAATGCACCAATTCATACATCACACATGCACATGCATGCACGCACACACACACAACCTGGGCAGACACACTCCTGTGTGCACACATCCCCCTACATGCACACCTCCCCTCATGCACGCACCTTCCCCGCGTTTCTACACATCTATATGTACACTCTTATTCTGCACACCAACATTTCTGTTGTCCAGTCTGGGAAGCAGCATTTTCTTTTCTTTTCTTTTTGAGACGGAGTCTCGCCCTGGAGTGCAGTGGCGCAATCTCAGCTCATTGCAACTTCCACCTCCTGGGTTCAAGCAAGTCTCCTGCCTCGGTCTCCCGAGTAGCTGGGATTATAGGTGCTTGCCACCACGCCCGGCTAATTTTTTGTATTTTTAGTAGAGATGGGGTTTCACCATCTTGGCCAGGATGGTCTTGATCTCTTGACATCGTGATCCACCAGCCTCGGCCTCCCAAAGTGCTGGGATTACAGGTGTATGCCACTGCACATTCTCTTTCTTTTCTTTTCTTCTTTTCTTTCTTCTCTTTCTTCTTTTTTTTTTTTTTTTGGCTCCCTCTGTTGCCCAGGCTGGAGTGCAGTGGCCTGATCTCAGCTCACTGTAACCTCTGACTCCCTGATTCAAGGGATTCTCCTGCTTCAGCCTCCCTTGTAGCTGGAATTACAGACACGCGCCACTATACAAGGCTAATTTTTGTATTTTTGGTAAGACGGGGTTTCACCATGTTGGCCAGGCTGGTCTCAAACTCCTGACCTCAAGTGACCTGCCTGCCTTAGCCTCCCAAAGTGCTGAGAGATTACAGATGTGAATCACTATGCCTGCCTGGAAGCAGCATTTCTATATTAGGAGACTTGATGGGTCATTTTCTCTATAAAGAGAAAAACATGTAATCTAGACCAACTTTTCTCAACCTCAGCTTTAGTAACGTGTGGCCAGATAATTCTTCGTTGGGAGGACAGGCGTGTCCTGTTTGCTGGAGGGTGTGAAACGGCATCCCTGGCTTCCACCCACAGATGCTAGTAGCATACCATCCAATTGCAGTAACCCAAAATGTCTCCTGATATTACCAGGTGTCCCTGGGAGTGGGGAGGACAAAATCGCCCACCTGTTGAGGGGCACTGGCCTCAACAGAGTGCTTAGCCAAGGCTTCGGGGAGAGGGATTATCTTGATACCAATGACCAGGCTGTAGCAGGTTGCAGACATTTTACTTTATTATTTTATTTTTGTGGAGAAAAGGTCATTCTTTGTTGCCCAGGCTGATCTTGAACTCCTGGGTTCGATCAATTCTCTGACCTCAGCCTCCTAAAGTGCTGGGATTATAGGCATGAGCCACCACATCTGGATTCACAGATCATTTCTGGAGTCCAGTGGTTAGTCCATCCTGCCTCTAAAGAAGAAGGTAGAGAAACATCCTGTCCTTAAGGACAAAGTTTTTATTTTTTGTTTGTTTCTTTCATTAATTATTTATTCTGAGACAGAGGCTTGCTCTGTTGCCCAGGCTGGAGTGCAGTGGCATGATCTTGGCCCACTGCACCCTTTACCTCCTGGGTTCAAGCAATTCTTCTGCCTCAGCCTCCCAAGTAGCTGGGATTACAGGCAAGAACCACCACACCCAGCTAATTTTTGTATTTTTAGTAGAGACAGAGTTTCACCATGTTGGCCAGGCTGGTCTCAAATGCCTGACCTCAAATGATCCACCCGCATTGGCCTCCCAAAGTGCTGGGATTACAGGCTTCAGCCAGTGTGTCCAGCCCATGATGGATTCTAACAGGCCATTTTAAAGATGAGGGAAACTAAGGCTAGGAGAGGGGAATGACAGCCTTAGGGCCACACAGCTTGGGAGTACAGACCCCAAGTTCATCTCACGCAAATGCAGAATAAACTTTCTGATAGAAACAGTGGGGAAAACAGTGGCAGTTTAGGGAAGATGGGCCATATTGTTGTTGGAATATCCAATTTTCTATCTGCCAAAACAACAACAACAAAAACCTAGAACAGTAAAAAATCCGGTAAAGGAATTGTGATTTGAAACTAGGGCTCTGGGCCGAGTGCGGTGGCTCATGCCTGTAATCCCAGCACTTTGGGAGGCTGAGGCAGGTGGATCACAAGGTTAGGAGTTCAAGACCATGCTGGCCAATATGGTGAAACCCTGTCTCTACTAAAAATACAAAAATTTGCTGGGCCTGGTGGCCTGTGCCTGTAGTCCCAGCTACTCAGGAGCCTGAGGCAGGAGAATCGATTGAACCAAGGAGGTAGAGGTTGCAGTGAGCTGAGATCATACCACTGCACTCCAGGCTGGGTAACAGAGTAAGACTCGGTCTCAAAAGATAAAAAATCAACAAAAAAAAACAACTAGGGCTCTCGTTTAAAGCCACAAAAACTCGGTTCACACTAGCTTAAGGAAAAGGGAAGGTCAGAGGGTGTTCATTAGCTCATGTATTTCTTTTCACATCCATGGGATGTCCCAGGCATGACTGATCCAGGCCCGGGACTAGGCAGCATCACCAGGTCTCCACTTCTGCCTCTTGGCTCTGCCATGTTAACTTGATTCTCCAATATTGATGGCAAGAAGAGCCATCAATACCTTCAATACCTTCAGACTTATGTTCTACCATGTAGCAAACCTGGCAGAATCTCCCGATAGCTCCAGCTCTCAAGTACCCAGCATGGGGTGCTATGTGCATTCCTAACCCAATCATGGTAGCCAAGAGACTGGAATGTATTCATTGGCAAGGCCTCAGTCACCCACCCAACAGATGAATGGATAAAGAAAATGTGGTATATATATACAATGGAGTACTATGCTGCCATAAAAAAGCATGAGGTCCTTTCATTTTCAGCAACATGGATGGAACTGGAGGTCATTTTGTTAAGTGAAATAAGCCAGGCACAGAAAGATAAACTTTACATGTTCTCACTTATCTGTGGAAGCTAAAAATTAAAATAATTGAACTCATGGACATATAGAGTAGAAGGATGGTTACTAGAGGTTAGGAAGAATAGTGGATGAGGGGAGATGGGGATGGTTAATGGGTACAAAACAATAGAAAGAATGAATAATACCTATTTGATAGCATAACAGGGTGACTATGGTTGGTAATAATTTGATTGTACACTTTAAAAGATGCTGGACACAGTGGCTCATGCCTGTAATTCCAGCACTTTGGGAGGCCGAGGCAGAAGAATCACCTGAGGTCAGGAGTTCAAGACCAGCCTGGGCAACATGGTGAAACCCCACTTCTACTAAAAATACAAAAAAATTAATCAGGCATGGTGGCACACACCTGTAATCTCAGCTACTGAGGAAGGAGACTCACTTGAACCTGGGAGACAGAGGTTACAGTGAGCCAAAATCAAACCACTGCACTCCAGCCTGGGCAACATAGTGAGCCTCCAACTCAAACTAAAAAATTAAATAACTAAAAGAATAAAATAGATTGTTTGTAACAGAAAGGATAAATGATTGAGGGAATGGATACCTCATTTAACCTGATGTGATTATTATGCGTTGCAGGCCTGTATCAAGATATCTCATGTCATCTAGAAATATATACATCAGGCTTGTGCAGTGACTCATGCCTATAATCCCAGCACTTTGGGAGTTTGAGGGGGGAGGATCCCCTGAGGTCAGGAGTTTGAGGCCAGCCTGGCCAACATGGTAAAACCCCATCTCTACTAAAAATATAAAAATTAGTCGGGCATTGTTGTGTGTGTCTGTAATCCCAGCTACTCAGGAGGCTGAGGCAGACGAATTACTTGAACCTGGGAGGCAGAGGTTGCAGTGAGCCCAGAGTGAGCTGAGATCATGCCATTGCACACCAGCCTGGATGACAGAGCAAGACTCTGTCTCAAAAAAAAAATACACACACACACATACACATATACATATATAATACACCTAAAATTAAAACATAAAAAAGTTTATGTATATATACATATGTATACTTATATAAAAATATATACATATATATACAATGTGTGTGTGTGTATATATATATATATATATATATACCTTAATTTATATATACCTGCCTCAGCCTCCTGAGTATATAACTATGTATAAATAAATATATACATATATACCTAAAATTAAAAAAAAAAATTTTTTTAATTAAAAAAAAAAGAAAATTCTGGTGTTTATGACCAGATGACAGGCAGCAGATGCAAAAATCATGGTGACATGGCAGCAGGAGCTTTGCCATTTGGACCAGATCTTTTGTGTCCTTGAACAAGGTGCTGCCGCCTCTCTGAGCCATGGTTTCCCCATGAGTCAAAGGAAGTAAGAAAACCCAAGCTGATGAGACTGTACATGGCAAGAGTCTCCTGCATGTGCTCAGGGCAGAGCCAGTGCTCAATAAAACCAACTCCCATCTCTGCAGACCAGAGAACTGGTCAACAGGGAGCAGGGTTGAAGATTGTGGTAGAGGTGGGAATGGGGAAAGGATTTCCTTTGTGGCACGAAGAAGGTAAAGTGTTTCTTCATCTCATTGTCTCAGAAGCTGTGGCCAATCATCACGTGGCTAAGGACAAACTCCAGACACAGCCCTGGCCCACCATTTGTACAGACATAATATTATAAATTGGGTATTTGAAAAATAGGACCTGCTGGGTGTGGTGGCTCACGCCTGTAATCCCAACACTTTGGGAGGCCAAGGTGGGCAGATCACTTGAGGTCAGGAGTTTGAGATCAGCCTGGCCAACATGGCGAAACCCCATCTCTACTAAAAATACAAAAAAAAAAAAAATTAGCCGGGCGTGGTGGTGTACACCTGTAATCCCAACTACTCAGGAAATTGAGGCAGGAGAATCACTTGAACCTGGGAAGGAGAAGTTACAGTGAGCCGAGATCAGGCCATTGCACTCCAGCCTGGGCGACAGAGTGAGGCTCCGTCTCAAAAAAGAAAAGAAAATGAGGATGACTAGGAATGCCAGCGCTCTGGCTTTCAAATGCTCTTGCCCTGGTCCCCAGCGTGGGCACAGACCCGGCATCAGAAACCTTTTCTCTCCTCTGAGCACCCTCCTCTGCCTCCATGCCTTACCTTCTGCTTTCTCTCCCACAGGGCTTGCAGAGTGACCTGGTCTACCACCAGTCCACCTGTCTGTGCTTGTCTTTAGTGGTGGCACAGTTTGTGCTGTCCTGCCTTGCAGATCAACTTTCCTTCTAAACTAAAGACCCTCAGCAGTCTGTAAGTCACCAAGTTCTAACCTCATTACTGTTCCACTTTGAGGTCTCAGTCCCCCTTATGTGACCAAAAGTCTAATTTTTTATTTATTTGGCCATTCAGCAAAATGTGAATTGCATTTCTACTTGAGGCCACCATTAGCAGACTTTTTCTGTATGGGGCAAGAGACTCTGTGAGCCATACAGTGATCTCTGTGGCAACTCCTCAACTCTGCCACTGAATACAAAAGCAGAATATGTCAACAAATTGCATGGCTGTGTTGCAATAAAACTTTATTTGCAGCAACAGGCAGTAGGCCAGATTTGGTCATAGTTTACAGACCCCCCTCTATGCCCCAGCAAAGGCTTAAGGACCTATGGTGAACAAGCAGATAGATTTCCTGTTCTTATGTAGCTAGTGGTCAAGTAGGGGAACCAGACATTACTCACATAATTAAATATGTTGAAAATTGGCTGGGCACAGTGGCTCATGTGCCCAGAATCCCAACACTTAGGAGGCCAAGGCAGGTGGATCACCTGAGGTCGAGAGTTCAGGACCAGCCTGGCCAACATGGTAAAACCCTGTCTCTACTAAAATTAGAAAAGTTAGTCGGGCATGATGGCACATGCCTGTAATCCCAGCTACTCGGGAGGCTGACGCAGGAAAATCACTTGAACCCTGGAGGTGGAGGTGGAGTGAGCTGAGATTGCACCATTACACTCCAGCCTGGGTAACAAAGAGCAAAACTCCATCTCAAAAAAAAAGGAAAAGAAAAGAAAAAAAAAATCCCTGGGGTAAGTGCTCTGTAGGAGAAGTTCATGAGAGTTTTACAACAGGTAACACTGAAGCAATCTGTGAAATCAAGAAATAATTCTTTTGAGGAAGAGACTGATCTGACATCATATAAACAGATGTTCAGATGGACCGGGTGCAGTGGAGCATGGCTCTAATCTCAACACTTTGGGAGGCTGAGGAAGGAGGATTTCTAGATCAGACTAGGTAATGTAGTCAGACCCCATCTGTACAAAAAGTTTTTTTTTAAAAATCACCAAATGTGGTGGTGCACGCCTGTAGTCCCACTACAGAGTAGCTCTGTGGAGTCCCATAGAGTAGCTCTGTGGAGGCTGAGGCAGGAGGATTGCTTGAGTCTCAGAGGTAAAGGCTGCAGTGAGCTGTGAACGCACCACTGCACTCCAGCCTGGGTAACAGAGCAAGACCCTGTCTCAAATAAAAAATTGCTCAAATGCTTAAGAAATATAGTTAAAACTATCATAGGAATCTTTCTTCGCCTACCAGAGTGGCAACAAAATTTAAAAATTGATAAGCTGTGATGGCAAATATGTGGTGAAATGGGCACCATCATGCCTTACTGGTAAAGAGTACAGACTGGTGTAATCTCCCTGGAGCACCTGACAAAATCACAGGATAGGTCTCTCTCCACAGCATTTGCTGAGGGATATTGTCAATGATCTCATTGTCTTCATTATGCAGGGTCCCTGCTTTGAGAAGCAAAGCAAGGTTTTGGTTTCAGTATAATCATAGTTGTTCTTCCCAGCCACGGTTACTTCTTACCTTGTGGACATTGTCAGTCCTGTGGCCCAATCCCTTTTTGCCCTGCCTGCTGGGAAGCACCAAGCTCATTGGTGTGCACCTCTGGGAAGGAGACAGGGCACCATGACATGTACTTTCAGTACTAAATACAGTCAGGGCTGGGCGCAGTGATTCACGCCTGTAATCCCAGCACTTTGGGAGGCCAAGGTGGGCAAATCACTTGAGGTCAGGAGTTTGAGACCAGCCTGGCCAACATAGTGAAGCCCTGTCTCTACTAAAAATACAAAAAAATTAGCTAGGTGTGGTGGCGTACACCTGTAATCCCAGCTCTTTGGAAGGCCGAGACAGGAGAATGGCTTGAACCTGGGAGGCAGAGGTAGCAGTGAGCTGAGATCACACCACTGTACTCCAGCCTGGGTGACAGAGCAAAACCCTGTCTCAAAAAA
>NW_016107501.1:4084472-4087844 GCF_001604975.1 Cebus imitator
CTCTCTTATTTACACACACTCAGCTAGCACTCTGCAAAAAAAAAAAAAAAAAAAAAAAAAAAAATCAGTCAGTTTATCCTGTCTTCCTGCCCTTCCCACAGAGACCAAGGTTTCTGCCTTCTCCACTTTTGTCTGTTACAGAACCCCTGTCCAGAGGTGGGGGCATCCTTCCCCCTCCAAAGCCTTGTTCTGGTGGGTTTCTGGGTAAGTAAAGTCACAGGGAAGGGTTGGGGGGTGCCGCACCCACCTGCATTTGCTACACTAATTCCCACCCATGGCCCTTCCCCTGCAAGATCCCCCCCTATGCTCACAAAGGCCAGCCAGGCTTTCTCCATCCCAGCCTCGTTGCTTTCTTCTTTTCTTCTTCATGTTCGGTGTCCACCATCTGCATCCAGTTCCCGCTCACTTGCTGGAGTGAGATCTGGATTCAAATCCTACCTCTGCCTCTTAGCAGGCCATGTCACAAACCCCCGGAGTCTCAGTTTTCCCTTCTGTAAAATGAGGATGACTCAACCTTTATGAGTAGGAAAGTGCTTAGTGCTGGCACACAGCAGGTGCTTAATAGTAACAGAATTGTCTCCACTACTTGGCTTCAGTCATTCCACCAGCATTTAATAAGCACCTACTATATGCTAAGCACCGGGGACGAGGAGTTAAAGGAGCAAGTGTCTACTTCCTGGAGGTTTCCAGGCAAGGAGAAACCAGCTGCCTCTCTGTGGCCAGCTCAGCAGGCACTTGAGGCTGTGCCCTCTCCTGACCACACCGCATTCAGACCTCAGAAGCCCTGGACATGTGGAGTTGAATACTGGCCCTACCACTTCCTAGCTGTGTAGCTTTGGGCAAGTTACTTAACCTCTCTGTGCCTCAGTCTCCATTCCTTCAAAATGAAATTAATAATAGCATTTACCTCATAGGGTTGTGAAAATTAAATAAGATAAGGACTGTAAAGCACTTAGAACAGGACCTGGCACATAATGAGTGTAAGTGGTTATTATTTTCTTTTTATTTTTTTATTTTTAAATTTTCTTTTGAGATGGAGTTTTGCTTTTGTTGCCCAGGCTGGAATGCAACGGCGTGATCTCAGCTCACTGCAACCTCCACCTCCCAGGTTCAAGCAATTCTCCTGCTTCAGCCCCCTAAGTAGCTGGGATTATGGGCATGTACCACCACACTTGGCTAATTTTGTATTTTTAGTACAGGGGGGTTTCTCCGTGTTGGTCAGGCTGGTCTCAAACTCCCAACCTCAGGTGACCTACCTGCGTTGGTTTCCCAAAGTGCTGGGATTACAGGTGTGAGCCACCACACCCAGCGTATTCTTTCTCTTTTTCTTTCTTTTTTTGAAACAGTATCACTCTTGTTACCCATGCTGCAGTGCAATGGCACAATCTTGGCTCACTGCAACCTCCACCTCCTGGATTCAAGCGATTCTCCTGCCTCAGCCTCCCAAGTAGCTGGGATTACAGGTACGTGCCACCACACCCAGCTAACTTTTATAGTTTTTTGTAAGGCAGGGTTTCACCTTTTTGGCCAGGTTGGTCTTGAACTCCTGACCTCAGGTGATCTGCCTGCCTTGGCCTCTCAAAGTGCTGGGATTACAGGTGTGAGCCACTGTGCCTGACTCACCCTCTACTTTTCAATGACTGTATAGCAGTGGCAGAATTCAGTCCACAGGGGCTCTGGAATGAGCCTCTGCCAACTCCTGGCATCCCCAACCAACATGAAAATTACAGGTCACCCAACACTAGAATTAAAAGGTAGAAACATTCTCAAGAACGGTTTGAGAATCCTCCCACCAACAACTGACAGAAAGAAAAGGGAAGGATGGGGTTATATAAAGACCAGGCTCAGTCAGCTTCTGAGCCAACTGACTGCACCCAGAGAGAACTTTGGTTTTCTGTCTGAAATATTTTCAATCAGAAAATATTTCTGGGTGAAGGGAGAGGGCGTCCTACTGAGAGGTCACACAACAGCCACCTGCTGGTCAGGTCAGCTTCACAATGTATGTTTGGTGCACATGGGGCTTTATGGCTGTTTGCATTGTTTTGTTTTTTAATAAGTCGCCAATACTTAAAAATTTGGAGAGATCACATAAAAATCTAGAATCTAAGGCTGGGTGCACTGGCTCACACCTGAAATCTCAGCACTTCGGGAGGCTGAGGCAAGCAAATCACATGAGGTCAGGAGTTCGAGACCAGTCTGGCCAACATGGTGAAACCTCGTCTCTACTAAAAATACAAAAATTAGCTGGGCGTGGTGGCAAATGCCTGTAATCCCAGCTACTAGAGAGGCTGAGGCAGGAGAATCACTTGAACTGGGAGGTGGAGGTTGCAATGAGCCAAGATCATGCCACTGCACTCTAGCCTGGGCGACAGAGTGAGACTCTGTCTCAAAAAATAAATACAAATACCAATAAATAAAAATCTGGAATTCTGGTCTCTCTTAAAGTAGATCTGGCAACAGTAGGCCACATCTTCATAAGGCAGTAGGAGACTGGATTTGGGTAGAGTCTACAGCATTTGACAAGGTGTGCAGATTTCAGTTAGCCACAGTCCCCACCTCTTTATTTCCCTCCCTCCTTCCCTCCTCCCTCCTCCCTCTTCCCTCCTCCCTCCCTCTCTTCCTTTCATCCTTCCTTCCTTAATTCCTCCCTCCTTTCCTTCTCTCTGCTTCTGTCACCCAGGCTGGAGTGCAGTGGCACCAACTTGCCTCATTGCAAGCTCCACCTCCCAGGTTCAAATGATTCTCCTTCCTTAGCCTCCCAAGTAGCTGGGACCACAAGCACCCGCCACCAGGTCCAGCTAATTTTTGTATTTTTTATTACAGGCTGGGTTTCTCCATGTTGCTCAGGTTATCAGGCTTGTCTTCAACTCCTGACCTAAGGTTATCTGCCCACCTCGGCCTCCCAAAGTGCTGGGATTACAGGTGTGAGCCACCACACCCGGCCACCACTCCCTTTTGTATGCCCCAACTCATACCTTGCCCGTGCCACTCATGCATACCCCCTGCCTTTCCCCATGGTCATTTGTGAGTCCTGCACTAAATGGCCTTCAGTCCATAGACCAGACATCAGACAGCAATCTGGACCTCTTCCTTGATGGGAGGTGAGACCTCTAGGAGAGGAAAATGCCTGCTATGGAGCCTGCAGGCTGAACACAGTGACTCTCCAGGCAAACAGCTGGAACAGAAGTGAGCAAAATCTCTAGCCAGAAAGAAAACTTCATGGTCAACTCTTCCCTGACCCCATTTTACAGATGGAAACACTAAGGCTCAGATGAGAGGAGACAGAGCAGGCATTGGAACCATAGTCTCCTGGCTCCAAAGCCAAGTTCTGTCCACCCAGCCAGGGTCCATCCTTCCTTCTATAAATGTTTA
>NW_016107502.1:0-1162 GCF_001604975.1 Cebus imitator
GGCCTGAACAAGTGAGGCTCTGGGCTCCCCATTCCGAGTTAAACCAATGGAAAGAAGAGGCCTAGTAACAAACTATGGGAAGAAGGTCTAATGACAAACTACAGCAACAAATGATTCAGTGTCCCTGAAATGACAGCATTTCAGCTTTACCGTCATATCTCCCATCTGTCTCTAGGGTCCAGAAGTGGCACAAACCCCTCTGCTGGCTCGTGTGTGCAGCTGAGACTGTCAGTGCACGGCTAGCTTGGGGGTCCAGTTCTGCAGGGTGGGGGCTGGAGAGGGGCAGGGAGTGTCTGCACACACATCGCCTGCACTCAGGTGTTGCAGAAGTCAGTGCCCAGGTCCTGTGTGCCCAGGCCCCGCACAGTCTCCAAAGGCGCAGCATCCCCAACACGGGCCTCCTCATTCGAGGGGAGGTGCCCTCCCTCCCAGCGGGCTCTTGGACATGATAAGCTTCCCCAGCCCTGCCTGAGCAGCCTTTCCTCCTTGTCCTGTTCCCCACCTCCCAGCTCCAGTCCAGGGAGCTCCCAGGGAAGTGGTCGACCCCTCTGGTGGCCGGGCCACTCTGCTAGAGTCCATCCGCCAAGCTGGGGGCATCGGCAAGGCCAAGCTGCGCAGCGTGAAGGAGCGAAAGCTGGAGAAGAAGAAGCAGAAGGAGCAGGGGCAAGGTGAGCGGGCCCCAGAGCCTGTGGTTGGAGGGCCTCGGACAAAAGCGCTGCCTGTCGTCTGGCAGAGTCCACAGGGTGCTTTCTGCCCGCCCCCTGCTCCTGCCAGCCTGCCCCTGCTTCCCCTAGGGCACGTGCTGGAAGCCCCGGGCCACCGCCCGAGGTCCTCAGCCCTCCTGCCTGGGCCATGGCTCCTTCCTGGTTTGGGAGCCTTAGTGGAGCTTTCCCCTCTAAGCTCACCCGGCTCCAACTGTGACAAGGAGAATCTTCCTCCACTGCCGAGACTGGTCCAAGGCAATAGTCAGCCACCACGGCCTCCTGAGATATTTTTAGAGATGGACCCGAGGCCTCCTGAGGCTGCCCGTAGCGCCTGCTGTGAACGCAGACGCCGGTGTGACGTGATGCCTGCGCATGCTGCAGCGGTGCCCTGGGCACTGTGGCTCTGAGCTTGTGCCCAGCGCTGCTTGCGCCTTGCTCAGTGACCCCAGACAAGCTGC
>NW_016107502.1:3262-4839 GCF_001604975.1 Cebus imitator
CTGGGATCATCACCCACACATCACCAGCTGCTCTGTTCTGCCACTTCCTTGGCTGTGCTTGCAGCTCTGCCCCTCCCTACTCTGCACCTATCACGCAGAGAGGGCTGGTTCAGCTGATAGATCCCATCTAGGCCAATGGATTTGTGTCTTGCTACAGTGATGGCCGGTCTGATTTTTCCACCTGTTCTCCCAGGGCCTAACCCAGAACTGCTGAGTCCGTCACTCCAACTGGTTGGTCTGAGCAGTCACAGCCTGGCTTTGGGCTTTGATGCAGCTGACAGCAGGTAGGGGCCCAGCTGCTAGAGGAATGGTCGGCCGCGTAACACAGCCCAGAAGATGAGCACTAATTACAAGCCTAGATTGTCAGAGAAGTTGATCCCTTCACTCATCTTTCCTCCAGCCACAGAAAGGAGCAGGTCCCCCATCACCCAGTCTCTCTCTTGGCCACAGCCTCATGAGAGACACCCAGCCTCAGAGGTGCTCAGCCAAAGCTTAGATGTCACTCATAACATTTCCAGCTGCCTCCCCACCAAGGTCTCAGGCCCAAGCCTCAGAGTTAGAGCTGCACCTGAATGCACCTGGAACACAAGAGTGGCACTTGCTCCACCTGGTGTGTGCTCTTGGGTTACTGGAATATGTGGAGGCAGAGGACGTTTCCCAAGATGGGTTCAGGTCACTGAGTCTCAGATCTGCTGGTGGTTTTGTGTTTCCTGGCCAGGGGACAGAGAGCCTTGCAACCTGGGGCTTTGGGGAAATCCTCTGTAGTCAGGGACTGGGAGCAGTGGGGATGAGAAGTGAGAAGCCTGTCCTGACTCGATGAGCACAAGAGCTCCCAGGAGGACTCGGTGGCACTGTCCTTGTGAGTGAGAGGGCCAGCTGATGGGCCACTCATCATCTTGCTGGTGGCCAGGCAGCCCAGCAGGCTGCCGTTCTCCCAGTGGGCGTGGACCTGGCACAGGTACTTGTAGGATGGGAATAAATAGAGTAACCCTCCAGGAACCACACCACACAAGTTACAGAGGAGGTCACACATCTTGTCTATCTAAGGAAGGAAGAGAGGGAGCCCCCATGGAGCACCCTTCAGCCACCCACAAATGGCGTCTTAACTTGAGGCTTAAAACTAAGGAGAGAGACCCAGGGCATGACTCCAGCCAGTGGAGGAGGACTTGGCTCCCCTGGGCAGGAACCACAGGGTGGAAGGTGCCACCTCCCACCAAACACACCCAGGTGCTGCTGCTGACTGTGCCTTTCTGACACACGTCACAGCACTAGGGTCCCGGGGGGCCTTCCTATTGCCCTGGCACTGAGTCCTCCCTTCTTCACTCTGGGGTCCTGATGGGCACCACAATGACAGGCACTGCATGCCCCAGGCATGCCACAGGAGATGCCCCCCAGTCCCCATATCCCTGCCTATGGCAGGAGAGAATATAACCAAAGAGAAAGAGAGCCAAAAGGAATGAGCAGCTTTCTCATGCATGGCATCCTCAGGGGATGCCTGGAGGTTTTAAGAAAATTTAGCAGCCTAAGGGTTGAGGGGTGGGGAAGCTCACACTTTCCTCCATAATCATCTAGATTGA
>NW_016107502.1:4969-28761 GCF_001604975.1 Cebus imitator
GCCATCACCGCTGTCATACTGGGCAGCAGGCAGCAGGGAGCAGAGCAGGAGAGCCTGGGTGAGCACACGAAGGGTGAGGCTCCCATCCCAGGGTCTTCTCCGGCCCTGTGCCTGGTCACAGTATGAGGTTACATGCAGACAACAGGGGCCAGAACCTGAACACTGGCTCGTCCCACCCTGGGCCCGGCTCCTCTCCACAGGAAAACCCCACTACAGTGTTCAGCCCCCACCCCAGCACAGGCTAGCAGTTGCTGCTGGAAGGCAGACACCTGGAGACCAAGCACACAGCATCAGGACCCTGCGACCTCCCAAAGGGCCGGGGGAAAGGAAATGGGAAGTCTGGGCTAAGATACAGCAAGTACACGTGAACAGAAAGAAGGGGTCAAAGAAAAGGCTGACGGCAAGTTAACAGAAAGAAAAATGGTGAACGATACGTGGTGCGGGCAGCCTCATTTAAACTACGTGCAGGAACAGCAAAGGAAATCCGGCAGATTCGCACAGTCATTCTCAACCCTGGCCATGCAGCAAGATCGTCAGTGGAAATTTAAAGACATACACATGGCCAGGCCCCAGCCCAAGCCACTAATAAGAATCTCCAGCCCTTCACCTGTTAGACTAGCAAAAATCCAAAAGTAACCACTCTGTGGAGAAGCAGGCATTCCTGGACATTGCTCGTGGGATACAGAACAGAACAATTCTTGTGGAGGGCAATCAGATGGCAGTTAACAAATTAAACATATTTACACGTTTAAACCCAGGAATCCCGTACTTAGGAGTCTACTGAGCAGATACAGGCCACAAATACCAAACAGCATATGCTCCGCGTGTTTCCCTGTAATCGTGTGCCTGCCTATCCAGCGGGTACCGGCTGAATGAGCTCTGTCTGCTTCATCTGCCTGTTGGAGAACACGCAGCCCACTAGAGGAGCGATGGCCTGGGCAACTAAGACGCCTTCCATGTCAATCAAGCTTGTCCAACCCATGGCCATGGGCTGCATGCAGCCCAGGACATCAACTTTCTTAAAACATTATGAAATTTTGTGTGTGTGTGTGAATTTTAAAAAATCTCATCAGCTGTCATTAGTGTTAGTGTACTTTTTGTGGGCCCCAAGCAATTCTTCTTCCAGTGTGGCCCAGGAAAGCCAAAAAGATCGGACACCCCAACATAAATAAAGCAGGAAAGGAAAAAATGAAGACATATACATGCTTTTCTTGGGGAAAAAAGAGAAATACTGGAATGATACGCCAGTAGCTAGTAAAACTGATGATTCTCTCTGGAGATGGGAACAGGCTGAAGAGGAGGGTCGGAGTGAGACTTTCCTGAATAGGTTTTTTTATATAGCTTTGACTTTTGAACCACAGAAGTAATTGCATATTTTAAGACTATAATTAAATCAAAAAATAAAAAAAGCAAATTCTAAAACTGAAAACAAAATGAAACAAAAACAGCCTAGCTATCTCTCAAACTGACAGCAGAAGCACACCAAGAAAAGCCCGGTTTCAGGTGACTTTATGGCCTAGTGACCACACATCCTTAGTGGGTTACACTCTGAGAGCCAAAAAGAAATGCAACTTCAATCAGATTTATTGTTATAGGTAATATTGGTGTTATGAATTCAAAACTTTTATGTATATTGAGGGATAGAGTAGATAAGAATTACGTTAATATAAAAAAACCCAAATGTTTAGCTTAAGAGAAAAAGAGATACAATATAACGTCAAATAAATGAATTCTTTGATTTTTATTTAAAAATACCAATATGGACTCATTCTGAGAACACATTTCTTAGATCTGTCTACTGAAATGACCCAGGAGCACCCACAAACACCCTAGCACCCACATCTTGATTTCTAAATATCATTTCCCATTAAAAAGAAACCAGGGCGGTCTGGCACAGTGGCTCATGCCTATAATTCCAGCACTTTGGGAGGCCGAGGTGGGTGGATCACCTGAGATCAGGAGTTTGAGACCAGCCTGACCAACATGGTGAAACTCCGTCTCTACTAAATACAAAAAATTAGCCAGGCATGGTGGTGCACGCCTGTAGTCCCAGCTACTTGGGAGGCTGAAGCAGGAGAATTGCTTGAACCCAGAAGGTGGAGGTTGCAGTGAGCCAAGATTGCGCCATTGCAGTCTAGCTTGGGCAACAAGAAGGAAACTCTGTCTCAAAAAGAAAGAAATCAGGGCAGCTTGAAGAAATGAGTCCAGTGTGGGCCAGCTTGGGCAACAAGAGCTAAACTCTGTCTCAAAAAAAGAAAAAAAAAATCAGGGCAGCTTGCAGAAATGAGTCCAGTGTGGGGACAAGGACACCCATGGGGGGCCCAGGACATTCTGTTGTGCTGGAGGTGAGACTGACTGGGCCACAGTGAGGACCTGAGCTAGCAGGAAGCGGCTGTCACACCAGCTTCCAAACAGCCTGAGTGTCAGAAGCAATAGAGACTATAAACAATGTTAACGTGCGGGATGGATACAACTGTGAGTCTATACACACAAAAATATAAAAACAAAACACCCAGGCAGCTGATCCAGGACTTCCAGCAGGCTTTCATCCCGCAGGCCCTTTGCTAGGATGGCGATATGGTTTGGATCTGTGACCCCCAAATCTCATGCTGCATTATGATCCCCAGTGCTGCAGGTAGGGCCTGGTGGGAGGCGACTGGAACATGGGAGCAGTTTCTCATGAATGACCCAAACCATCCTCTTGGTCCTGTCCTCATCATAGTGAGTTCTTGTGAGATCTGCTATTTCCAAGTGTGAAGCACCGCCCCCATCCTGCCCACCCTGCTCTCTTGCTCCAGAGTGGCCGTAAGCTGTGCCTACTCCCCCTTCACCTTCCATCATGATTGTAAGTTTCCTGAAGCTTCCTCAGAGGCCGAGCACATGCTGCCATGCTTCCCGAACAGCCTGCAGAACCGTGAGCCAATTAAACCTCTTTTGTTTATAAATGACCCAGTGTCAGGTATTTCTTCGCAGCAATGTGAGGATGGTCCAGTACAACAGATGGAACCACCGCTGCACTAAGATGTGGTTGTATTTATCACCATGTAGTTTAAAACAGAGGAAAAACTGGACACAGCCTGAAGATCTAATGGGAGAGCGGTGGCTACATAAAACACAATACCTCCATATAACTGGAACCCAGCGCAGCCGGACTGCAGCGGAACACATGCATGCTTGCTGACAGTGAAGCGCATTTATGACACTGCTGCTGAGTGAAGAAAGCTAGTTACAACAACAGCACGTGGAGGAAACACCATTTTGTTTCATTTAAAAATATGTATCCACATATATAAAAATTCTACATAGGAAGACCATTATGATATATACCAAAATGAACCATTTTGAAGTGGAATTATGATTTTTTTTCCCTGTTTTTGCCTATCTGTGCTTTCTGCAATGAAAAGAGAATAATTTCATAAAAACAGATATTAAAAGTTAAGTGTACAGGAGAGAGAAGTTTGCTAGATCTACGCTGCGTGCGGGAAGGGAATGGCACTGAGGCACCTCAATGAGAGTTTGAAACCACAGAACAGGTTTCCCTGGAGAAGTGCGATCTCACGCCTAAAAGGCACAGCAGTAAGACAGGACAGCAGTGCCCCCCAGTGGACATCAATGGGCCCTCAGGTTCATCCTTTCTGGCTCGGGGCCCCAGGAGAGAACAGGACTGATGGTGCATCTCCCCCCGCCCAACCCCCCTCCCCTATCCCCGGCTCTGTCTCATCCCAACACCTGCAGCACAAGAGGCTGAGGCAGGTGTCCTTACCGGCTGCATGGTGCACCCCAGGTGGTGCCCACACCACCCGGGTAAAGCGCACGGCTGGATTCAGGAGCAAGAACTTGAGGCTGCTCTGGCTGAGGCTGCCTGGAAAAAGAGATGTGTGGGGAGGTGAGTGCAGGCCCAACAGACGCCCCTACTGTCGCAGCAAAGGGGGTCCCCAGTGGGTCCCTGTCGGACGCAGAAGCACTAGCACTTTTCCTTTAAATTAAATCCCATTTAATCTCCAGGGCAGCCATCTCGCTAAGTGGGCTGTACTATCTGCTCCCTTTTCACATGAGGAAACTGAAGTGGAGAGAGAAAGAAACTGGCCCAAGTCACACGGCTCATGGATGACGAAACCATGACCCAAACCAAAGCCCAGCTACCCCCAACACAAGCTTCTCTGGGACCTTTGCCTGAGAGGATCCCCATCCCAGCCCCTCTGTCCCCTCCCATCTACCTTCACTGCTTGCCCAAGTCACAGCAGGCCAGTGCCCACTGCACTGCTTCCTGCTAACCCGGGAAGATGCAGAAGGAAAGAATCCTTTCATGCTGAGCTCCCTGGGTGAGAGCACTGCTCCGTACTGTTTTGTGAAGCCAAACAGCTGAGTGGGATGAGAGAGAGCAGTGGAGAGGAATGAGGGGCAGCCACGAGAGGGAGGCCGAGTGAACCAGAGGCTCTGCCAGGCCTGAGACGCCTGCAGCCCACAGCCCACCACCCCAGCAAAGCCTGCTGCACCAAGGAGGGCAGGGATGCAGGGGACTCTGGAGTTCCCCAAGGCCAGAGGGGGAATGCATGTGAGGGGCAGGCGGGTGGGGGTGCAGCTGGGTCCTGCTCAGGCCCACAGGACAGTGGAGCAGGCATCTCTCTGTTGGCTGTGCTCTTCTCACAGTGCCGCTGCACCTGCAAAACCCAGCCCAGCTACAGGCATGTGTGCAAACAGAGTGAGCTGTCATCTAAATTTTTAAAAAGATTTCCACCTCCACCACCCAGGAAGCACGATCCACTCCCACCTTCCAAGGCATCCTGAGCCCCTTGCTGCCAACCTGTCCTCCCTCTCCAATGCCACTCCTCTCTACTGCCCCTGCCCACAGCACAGTGCCCTCCCAAGTCAGAGAGACGCTCTTCTCAAACGTGTCTCTGTGGCTTTCAAGTCTCTCTAAGGTTGTTCAGGAAAATGTATGCCCCCTTGGCTTTCCTTCCAGGCAACAGCATCTAAACTGGGCCTTGAAAAAGTCAGAGTTTAAGAAAGGAACTCCTGTGAGCACAGGCGCGGAGGAGGTGCAGGCTGGAGCCTGCTCACGGGCAGGGGCAGTTCTGTTCAGTTAATGGTACCAATGCATGTGGTTTGGTGACAGACCTTAGCTTGGGATGCAGACATGAAAAGTCTGGAGCCTTTATAGGTTTCTAAAATGAGTGACGGCCTTTGACAAAGACTCTCCCAGTGGTGGGTGATGAGGCCCATAGGAAGAAGTGGGGAGAAGGAAAGCAAGGGGGGCAGAGGGAGGGTGAGGGAAGGAGCACCTGTGCCCATGTCCCAGCGGTGGAAACGCAGGACTGCCTGGCGGCTGTCACAGGTGTGTGGGACACAAGGGCAGAAAGGCATCAAAGATGACCGAGGAGGTGCTGAACACACTCACCCCTCTCCCAGCCCCAGTGGGTTTAGAGGTGAGGGATGGGACAAGTATAGAGCCAGGCTCAGAGCTGGGGCAAAGGAAGGACAAAGGAGCAGGACTGTTGGTGCAGCCATGAGTTTGTAATTAACAAGAGTGCTTTTCCATCAGGACGCCAGTGTCGTGAAATGAGGACTAAAGGTGACAAGGCACTGGATCTAAGGTGGCTCCCTTCTAGAGGAGTCTCCTTTTCTCCACCGCCAGAAGCTAAAAGCCTCAAGCTGCTCCCTGAACTTTGGCTCTCCCATTCCCCTCCTGGCCCAGGCTCAACCTGCAGCCTCATCCCCCCCACAAAGCTATAACCTCTCCCCACCTGGCACCCATGCAGGGCCTCAGCCTGCCCCCACTGCCCTCCATGCCTGCAGCAGCTGGAGCCTTCCTGGCTGCCCCCTCCCCATAGACCACCCAGCCTTGCGCTCACACCTGCCATGGAAGCTGCTGAAGTAGGGGTGTGGGCCCAGGGAGCAGGCCTGCAGAGCCACCTTCCTGGCTCTAGAGAGGACCACAAAAGCCGAGATATTGCTTGGTTGGCATAGAAGGTTTATGAGTACCAGCAGGGACACCTTGCATGTCCTCAACGCCAAGCCCAAATCAGCCCCCGTCATGAGTTCTCCAACCCCATGACCTTGGATCCCTTTCCTGGAGGAGCAGTGGAGGGCTGGATGCATAGCCCACTCTCCCCATGCACGCACTGTGTCTCTGACTCTCCTCTCTTGCTCTGTCCCCTCTTACCCCTTATTGCTAAAAGGTAACCAAAGCCTTTATGAAAGTCACACTAGGAAGGACATGCTTAGACAGAAGGGCTTCTTAAAACTTGAAACTGTATGACTTCTGATCACCTTCACTGGGGAACATTCCAGAGGAGAGGAAATGTTAAAGGTCAGGAAACTGGACTTGCTTGGAGGGAGAGCAGCTGTGCCTCCGGGAGGAGAGGAGCTCACAGTCCTCCTACACAAGGGAAGTGTGCAGCTCAGAGGGCAATTTGTTCAAGTATCCACAGCTAGAAACTGGCCGAGGTACTCAAACTCAGGTCTCCAGAGTTGGCTTCAATGCCCATCTTTTGCTCCACTGAGTCACCTCTCAGAGGAGCCGCAGGCCTTTGAGCGGAAACAGATGGGAGATCAGAAGGGGAGGAAGAGACACTACAAGGGATTAGATGGAGGGGAGGGAGGAAGAAGGTACTCTGGAGGGCAGGATAGCAATCTGGGGAGCCAGGGGTGGAGGAAATAGAGAGGGCTCTTAGGCCCTAACTGTGTGTACCACTTGTAGAATCTTGGTGCACATCTGAGGGTATCTTCTTCATTCTGGAGAAAGAAAAGAAAGGATCAAGACCTGGAACCAATGCCAACTGAATCTCCCTGGTCAAGGCCTCCCCTGGCCCACTGATCAGCGGTGTGGATGTTAAAGCTCCTCCCCATCAGGCCAGCCAGGCCCCTATTCTGTGCCTCTGCTGCCACCCCTGCCCTTCTCTGTCCCCTGCCCCTGGCTTGTTCCACTCTTGGTCTCCTCACTTGCACCAGGCCCTGCTCACCGAGGGCTCTGGCTGGCTGAGCCTAACAAGGTGGTGGATGATGCTGTTCCCTGGGGCAGCATCAAGCAGCTGTGCTGCCCCAGCGTCTCCATGAAGCTCAGCAGGTCCATGCATACCTGTGGGTCACAGACCGTCACATGCGGGACAGAAAGGACCCTCAGGATGGCCTCCTGTTCCAGGTGAGCACACAGTGGAGCAGAGCAGGTCAGGGAGGTCTTCAAGGACCACGGGCCTCCTGACTCCAAGTCCACGGTGACTCTTCAGTGGGTGCCGTGGCCATGACAGACCACCTGTGGCTGGACCTGCCCACTTCCGTCCTCTGCCCTGAAGTTCCGACCCACTCCAGCCCCACACCCTCCCGGAGAACTCCAAGCACTTACTTCCCACACCTCATGTGCCCACAGATACTGAAACTGGCAGGAGCACTGGTGAAGGAGAATCCAAGTAAAGGAAAGGTCTCATGTTCTGGCCTTTGTAGGAAAAGCCAGGAACCAATCCGGTAAGTCCTGAGGGCCAGCCTCCTATGACCGTTCTGGAAACCTGGGCCCCTGTTTTTCAGGCTGATGGATTGCTCTCTATTTATAAACACTTAAGACCAGGGTGCCCATCTGCAGCCATCCCAACGCACTATCCTACACCATCCAGAGCTGGGAGTCTCTGCTGCCTGCACTCCTGACTGCAGAGCTTGTTAAAAATAGCTTCTCAGGCCCCACCCCAGCCATAAAGCTCAAGGCTTTCTTTCTGCAAGCAACCTGTGGGTCCTCAGGGCCTGAGTCAGTGTCACTGGAGCTCTGTATCTCCCCTAAGACACCACAGTGCTGCCCACAGAACAAGCTCAGAGGAAGGCAAGTAGGAAACACCTCTCCACTTCTCAAACCCTTCTCTGGTTCTGAAGAACCCAAATGGAACTAAAGGCAGGGGTCTGAGCCTGAACTGGCTTTGTGAGGGTGCCCTGCCCTTCCTCCTCATCCCCCATCTTCCTCCCCTTTCCATTTACATGATGTCAGTTCTCAAGAAAGCAACTGCTCTCCCAGCGCAAACACGTGGTCTCTGTGCTCACGGGTCGCTGATCTTCCTGTATCAGCAGAACCACTGAACTCATCACCTCCTTCTTCAAGGTCTCCCTCTGGGGCACTAGAGAAAACACAGGTGTGCAGCCAGAGGTCAGCCTCCTCCCTGCCTTGGATGCTCGGGAGACATCAGATGACAGCCGGGTGGGAGGAACACCAGGTACAGTCCTGGCCATCAAAGGGCAGGTGGAGTCTCCAAAGGCATCTCAGCCATCCCTGTGCCTCCAACCACACTGGAACCCACCAGCCTGGAGGGTACTTTCATCAGGAGGGCATTCAAGCCCCACCCTCGCCAGTCTCCACAACTGCTCACACAAATCCGCCTCCCAGCCAGGCTGCCCTCCCCACCGTCTGTCATTACCAGCCTTTCCAACCTCAGCTGTCATTCTCCTCTCCCCTGTGGCCTCCTTGTCCTGACCTGTGGTCACAGGCTCCTCCCTGCTTTTGGCCCATCCCTTCCATAAAGTCCACCCGGCTCCCCTGACTGCCCTTTGCCTACCTTCCTGTGGGCATCACCGCTCCCGTCTCAGAGCCCAGTGCACGTTGCCCTGCACTGTCACGGTGTAGGCAGCTCACCCTCCCTACCCTCGCTGAGAACAGGGGCTGTCTTCTCTATGTGTACTCTAAGTGCCTGGCCCAGTGCTCAGCACACAGCGAAAGTTTAACATCCGCACCTGATTGGAGGTGAAGCCTGCTCTTCCAGGCAGTAATCACAGATAAACCATTGTGAAACCAACACCAGACAGGCCCTGTTCTCAGCACCTCACATGTTTTTTCACTCCACCCTCACTAAAAATCCCTAAAGGTAAAAACTGTTTTCACCTCTGTTTTTCAAATGAAGAAATAGAGGCACAAACTAAAAGTCATTTTCCCAAGGCTGCATAGCTAGTGAGAAGACAGCCAAGATCCGAACCCACTGAGATGACTCTGCGTTTAAAACCTACTATACCAACTGCTTCCCAAGAAAGGAGATCTCCTAGGAACGGTCAAGTCCTAGAACCCCAGGACCGTGCCCCAGTCCCACTCACCTCTGCAGAACACATCTCTGAAGAGTTGCAGGGCTGCCGCTGCCTTGGCAGGCCCCTTGAATTTGATGGTGTTTTGCAGCAAAATCACCAGCTGATTGCCATATAACTTGGCTATCAGAAGGGTGTGAATACGTGGCAGTTGGATATGTTTAAACAGCAGGCAATACCCAGGAGTAAGTCATGCTCACAGCAAACCCCTGAGCATAGCTTCGACGAAAGAGAAAGAAAAAGAACCACGTCCACCCAGCATGTGCCAGATGCCCTTTCTGCCCCACATGCCTGCCCACAGGCAGCACACAGTGCTCATCAGTGCTGTCCTGACATATGCACCTTTCTGAAATGGGGATCATGCCAGGAGAAAGGGGAGCCAGCCCCAGGTGAGGCAGTGGGAACAGCAGGGGTGGGGTGGGGCCATGGCTATGCCCTTTCAGATTCATTCAACTTCAGGCAAAGTTTTCATGAATTATTTTGAATCTTGTCTCGGAGGATGGAACCCCCACCTTCCCATAGGAACCTAGGTCACGACTCCAGCCCAGGGAGAGACCAAGGTGGTCCTGAGTTCACACGTGGGCACACACACATGCACATGCACGTGCACACACACACACACACACAAACAGCCAGGGCTAGGGAAACATAAACTTACTTAATATGTTGAAAGCTTTCAGGGCTAAGCTGTGGTTCAGCATGGAGTAACAATCAGCATGGAGAAGCATTTGCCACTCATCTGTAAGGAGACAAAGGCCATCAGACCCGGGAGGATGGAAACCAGGGCCCCTATGTGTGGAGGGGGAAACTGAGACACGAAGCCATGCAGTGTGTGGCGCCAGGTTCTCAATAGAACAGAAAACTGGAGCCCAGGAATCCACATTCCCAGCCCCGGAGGGAACAAGACAGTGGCCAGCAAATTAAATATAAGGAAGGCATCATCCTTTTGCAAAATGTTCAATTGTCCTCTGCCTACTTCACTACACAGAAGACCTGGCATTTCCCACAGGCTGAAGGAGGGCCTTAAACCTTCTGCCTTTTCCTCAGAGTTCAGGAGAGCCACAAGGGCTTCTCACCCCAGAAGGCACACAGGATGTGTCCAAGTTATCTCCTGGAAAATGTCCCACTCTGTGCCCAGAATCCAGGCATTTGCCTGTTTCTGAGAAGCCTGCAGTGTGTGCATTGAAGGTCACCATGTCAAAGACTCCTGTACCATCTGGAGGTGGTGACCTGGTCTAGGGAAGCCAACACCACCAAAGAAGAGAGACAGGGCAAGGACAGGATGCCTCCAGCCCACAGCACTCACCAGCTGAAACCACGCCTGCGACTTCCCCAGCTGGGACTCCAAGCTGACAGCTCACAGCTACTGACAGCCAGAGCCCCAGCCAGCTGGCAAATGCACTTTGTGCACAAGGACAGTCAGGACAGGACTTCCCAGCCCTTCCAACAGCCTTGAGGGAAGAACTTCTTCCCCATGTCTTCAAGGTTGGTCCAAGCCCTCATGATTTCAGACAGCCCTCTCGGGCCTTCGAGGCAGGCCCAGGGTGCAGCTCCCTGTCGCTCAACACAACCAGGACTGGACTGTTTCCCTCAAACAAGACACTGCACTTCTTTTCTTTCTTTTCTTTCTTTTCTTTTCTTTTCTTTTCTTTTCTTTTCTTTTCTTCTTTTCTCATGATACTGATTCTCTACCGTGAGAGCTGCACTTATTTTCATAGAACCTCATTACTCCAAGAATACTTTAAGGGAATCCAATACTGCAAGTGCTGGCTGGCCTAAAAGAAACAGGATATGGAGTCAAACCCGGCATCCATCAACAGACGAATGGATAAAGAAATTGTTGGGCCAGGCACCACGGCTCACGCCTGGAATCCGAGCACTTTGGCAGGCCGAGGCAGGCGGATCAGGAGATCAAGATCATTCTGGCTAACACAGTGAAACCCTGACTCCATTAAAAATACAAAAAAATTAGACAGGCATGGTGATGCGTGCCTGTAGTCCCAGCTACTCAGGAGGCCGAGGCAGGAGAATCACTTGAACCCGGGAGGTGGAGGTTGCAGTGAGCCGAGATCATGCCACTGCACTCCAGAGTGAGACTTTGTCTCAAAAAAAAAAAAAAGAAAGAAAGAAAGAAATTTTGGCATATATTAAAAATTGAATATGATTTAGCCATTAAAAAGAATAAAATTATTTTATTTTTAATAAAATTTTAAAATGCAAGTAAAAATCCTGTAACATTGGTCTAACATTTCTATTATAGGCAGAATTCTGAGATGGCCCCCAAAATTCCAGGGCCCTGGTATACACACACTTTCCATCAGTTGCTCAGTCACACAGGAATCTCAGTGTTGATGGGAAGGGATTTTGCAGTTGACATTAATATAGGCGGATGATCCCTGTGGGCTTGACCTAACCCCATGAGCCCTCTACCTCTGTGTCTAGAGGTCAGAGGGAGGGAAGGCAGAGGGACTCAAGGGCGAGAGGGATCCAATGAGGAAGCATGGCTCACTCCGAAGCTGGAGGGTGACTCGGGGCAAGGAACATGGGTGGCCTCCCTGAGGTGAGAGTTGCCCCTGGCTCACATCCAGCTGGAAAACAGGGAATTCAGTCCTACAATCATGAGAAGTACATATTTTGGTAATTTGTCCCACAGCAAGAGAAAACATGCAGCTCCACACTGTGCTTTCGTGACCTCCTCCTGACTGAACCTCATCCCACCCTTGTGAGGCAGGTGCACTGTTGCCATTACTTTGTAGATGAGAAGGAGGCTCAGGAAAGGCAAGGGATCAGCTCCAGGCCTCACCCCGGTAAATACCACTTGGGGCTTGAACGCCAGTGGTCTGCACAAGCAGCCTGGCCATGCTGCCTCCCATGAAGCCTCCTCTCAGGGCTGCTGTGAAAACAGGGGTGTAAGTGCACCTTGCAAAGACCTGCACACATCACTGAGTTAAGGCGGTGAGTGTCCTTAGAGACCCTGGGTCTCAGGGTCACCCTCTAGGAAACAGCCAGGTACTGCCAGAATTCCTGACTGCTCCGTGATTTGTCTCCACATCGTCTTCTTGCAGTTACTGCTGAGAAACGTAGCTTGCTCGTCCATCCAACACACAGGGCATGTCCTATGGAGATGCACCAGAAACTTCTCCCCATGCACAGTGGCCTCTGACAAAGGGGGCAGGGCCACTCACGACAAGTGTTCTGACCAGCCTAGGCCTTGAGCCCGTGTGTCAAGGTCACGCAGAGGTCCCCTGGGTCACACTGCTCTCTTTCCCTGCACCTCTTCTTTCCTCAGAGCCCCTTCTCACATCCCTACTTCCCCGCAGAAATCAGCGTTCCCCACCACCCTGGCTAACCTCATTCTTAGTCATTCTTTCTTACAAAGGCATAAACGGCAGCAGCATAAGGCAGGAGTTCTGTACTTGAGGTCCAGGGGTGAGTTTCACAGGGTCTGAGACTCTCTGGAATTGTGTGCAAAATCCTATGCAAATGTGCCTTTCACCAGCTTCTCAAAGAGCCCTGAGTCTCCAAATGGGTTGAGAATCACTGGATAAACCATTTTCCCAAAGTCCAAGCAACGTGGCTCTTCAGTGCTTCTGTGTGTTTTATGAAACATGACTGCACCCCGGTCCCTTGGCAGCCACCATCGCAGGCTCTGAAGGAACAGGCAACAGCAAGAGTCCGTGAAACGGGAGGATGCTCCAGCCATGGAAGCACTTCCAGGGCATAGGGAGGGCTTTTCTCTGTCCCTTGATTTCACTCTATGGGAGTCAGCACCTTCTTATCTACCCAAAAGGTGGCCCAAGCAGTGGAAACGTTCTCCATGCTTATGCTGCTCCCTCTACTTTGTTGTTGTGTTTGAGTCGAGATTGCACCACCGCCCTCCAGCCTGGGAGACAGAGTGAGACTCCATCTCAAAAAAAAAAAAAAGGAAAGAAAGAAAAAGAAAAATTGGATATATTTATGGGGCACAAAGTAGTGTTTTTCAAATATGAACACACTGGGTTATGTAACATGCATGGCCTCACACACTTACAATTTTTTGTGGTGAGAACACTTCAAGCCTACTCTCGTCACGATTTTCCTGCCTGCACTGTGTTGTTGTTAACTCCAGTCACCATGTGATACAGCAGATCTCTGGAACTTCTTCCTCCTGGTTGCCTCTGACCAGCATCTCCCCAACCACCACCCCCAGCCCCTGATAACCACCATTCTACTCTCTGTTCCTATGAGTTCGACTTTTTCAGCTTCCATATGTAAGTGACACTTCGTGGTTTTGCTCTTCTGTGTGGTTTCTGGATAATTTGCTTAATGTTATGAATGCCCTTCAGATCTATTCATGTCACCAATGACAGGATTTCCGTCTTTTTGAAGGCTGTATCATATTCTATTGATATATATATGCCACATTTCCTGTATCCATTCATCTGCTGATGGAAGCTTAGGTAGATTCCACCTCTCAGCTACTGTGAATAGTGCTGCAGTGCGCCTGGGGATGCAGATGTCTTCGAGGAAAAGTTTACAACTTTATCCCATTGCGTATGATGTTAGCTTTGGGTGTGTAATGATGTTAGGCCATATATGGCCTTATTACGGTGTGGTACAGTCTTTCCATATTGAATTTGTTGAGAGTTTTTATTGTGATAAAATGTTGAATTTTGTCAAAGGCTTTCTTTGCATCCACAGAGATGATCCTATGGTGTGAGTCCTCCATTCTGTGAAAGTACTGTGTCCTATTTATAGATTTGTACACATAAAAACACCTTTGCATCCCTGAGATAACTCCCACTTAATCACAGTAAATGATCTTTTTAAGGTGCCGTTGAATTCAGTTTGCTAGTATTAGATTGAGGATTTTCCCATTTATGTTCATCAGGGATCTTTGCCTGTAATCTTCTTGTGGTGTCCTCTGGTTTTGGCAACAGGGTAATTAATATCGGCCTCATCAAGTGAACTTCAGTTTTCTCCCACATTTTGGGAAAAGATGGAGCAGGATTGTTGTTAGTTCTTCTTGAAACGTTTGGGAGAATTCAGCAGTGAAGCAACCAGGTCCTGGGCTTTTCTGTGAGGGGAGACCTTTTATTACTGATTCAGACTCCTGACTCGTTATGTAATGGTCTGTAACGTCTGCCTCATCCTTCAAAAAAGTCTATGGAAGAGTGTGCTGTAGAGATAGCACTGTGACCCAGGGCCTGGTCTTTGGAGGCAGACTGCCTGAATGATCATTTCAGGCAGTCTGAATTTAATTAATTTAATTAATTTTTACATTAATCTAAATTTTTTCAAATTAGCCAGGCATGGTGGTGCGTGCCGGCAATCCCACCTACTTAGGAAGCTGAGGTGGGAGGATCTCTTGAGCCCAGGATTTTGAGGCTACAGTGAGCTATGATTGGCTACTACACTCTAACCTAAGCAAGAGAGAGAACACGTCTAAAAAACAGTAAAAAGAAAAAAAAGGCCAGGTGTGGTGTCTTATGCCTGTAATCCCAACATTTCAAAGGGCCAAGAGGAGAGGGTCCTTTGAAGCCAGGAGTTCAAGACCAGCCTGGGCAACATAGTCAGGCTCTGTCTCTACTAAAATAAAATAAAATAAAATATTAGCCACGCTTGGTGACACACACTCATAGTCTCAGCTATTTATGCAACTGAGGCAGAAGGATGACTTGAGCTCAGGAGTTTGAGGCTGTGGTAAGCTATGATTAGTACGGGGTTTCTCCATGTTGGCCAAACGATCTCGAACTCCTTACCTCAAGTAATCCGTTGTCCTTGGCCTCCCAAAGTGCTAGTATTACAGGCGTGAGCCACCATGCCCCGCCCCTGCTGGGTGTTTTCTTCCCCCCCCCCATTTATTTTATTGCATTTTAGGTTTTGGGGTACATGTGAAGAACATGCAAGATTGTTGCAAAGGTACACACGTGGCAGTGTGATTTGCTGCCTTCCTCCCCATCACCTGCCCTTCCTCTCCCCACCTGACGCAGATCCCACAGTCCCCTGAAGAGCCTTCTGCCCCAACGCTTCGCCCCACTGCTTCGCCCCACTGCTTGGTCCTGTATGTTTCCATGGCTTCCTCGCCCTCTTAGATCACAGGCTCCTGGAAAGCAGGGCCCCGTATCTCAGCTGGCTTTGCATTCCCAGTGCCTGGCACAGAGCCTGGTTCCCATGAGCACTCAATAACCCTTAAAAATTGACGGTCCTGGACAGCGCCAAGGCAGCGCGGAAAATGGGAGCATGATCTGCTGCCCTCTCCTGCCAATGTGAGGCATTGTTCTAAGCACAGACACCTCCCTCTCCGCTTTGCAAAAACAACTGCAGGATCAGGAAGCTGGAAAAGGAGCTGGTGGAGGATGGGGGATGTGGACGCTAAGGAGGCAAACTGAGATTGAAGGGTTGCTGAGACTCTGCAGTCCCCCACACTTTTCCTACATTCGTGGACGCAGGGGCCAGGTCAGTGCTTTCAAAGGAGGGTGCATCCTCAGAGAGGCTCTGCTCCTCCACCAAACCCTAAACTCTTGGATGAGATCTTGCTTCTCAGTATATCTCTTGCCATGTTGTAACTATCACTGCAGTTTTTATTCACTTCAGTGAGCGATCACTGAGTTTTCTCCACGATTGTTGTAAAACGTGTGCTGCTCTTGTATACAAAAAGACTGTAAATTTAACCACTGGCTTCTCTTGATACTAACTTGGCTTCCTACTGCTGGGAGGTTGTCTCTGATATTCTGGGTTTCTCAGCTTTCTGTCAAAACCCAAATACAGTTGTTCCGCAGTATCCATGGGGGATTGGCCCCAGGACGCTCCCTTGAAGATACCAACATCACAGGTGCTCGAACCCTGATAGAGCATGGCACAGCATTTGCAGACAACCTATGCACACCGTGCATCATTTTTTTTAAAGAAATATAAAACTGTTTATTGACCACTGTTCACCAGCATTTATAATAAATTAAACAATATACAGTCGAATAACATTCTGCTTGCTACAAAGTTGTTTTTCCTGGCTTTTGCTGAACCAGGAAAGCAAATACTGAAAATATGGAGCCTACATGTAAGAAACAAGTTGGGGTAAAGAAGAAACATGCATGTCAATAGTTTAGATTACAAAAGTGGTTCACACATTTATGGCAGCAGGTCCTAGACTGCCAACATTTCTAACTATCTGACTAGGTTTCTATGAGCCAAGTCTTAGATATTCTATGAATCATGACCTTTTAGTCAATATAGCAACAGAGATTTCAACATTTTTTAATGTTCATTTGCAAATGTTCATTTAACTAAGTTTTGTTTAGCTAATTAAAACACACTGGGATTTGTCTAGTTTCCTCATCTGATGGGGAAACCTCCAGTGATGGCAGTGATAAAATTTTTCCTTTTAGGAATTTTGCAAACAAACCACTTCATTTATAGATAATAGATGCTTTAAAATTACCCAACTTAAATTGTCCTATTAAGTAGAATTACTTATTTCACTTGAAATGTATGGCTTCAGGAAAATTTTCACTTTAATGTGAAATGATACTCTCATAGCTTGATCAGTATAACGGCTTCTCAGAAACATGGGTTTACGTGTGGTTTTTGTTTCAGTGAATGTTGTTTTAAAAAACCATTTACAAGGTCGGGTGCAGTGGCTCAAGCCTGTAATCTGAGCACGTTGGGAGGCCGAGGCGGGCAAATCACGAGGTCAAGAGATCGAGACCATCCTGGCCAACATGGTGAAACCCTGTCTCTACTAAAAATACAAAAATTAGCTGGGCGTGGTGGCAGGCGCCTGTAGTCCCAGCTCCACGGGAAGCTGAGGCAGAAGCATCGCATGAACCCTGGAAGTGGAGGTTGCAGTGTGCCGAGATTTCGCCACTGTACTCCAGCCTGGTGACAGAGCAAGACTCTGTCTCAAAAAAGCTATTTACATATGCATTTTTGTGTACACACACACACACACACACAAAGTCTAGAATGGTCCTTAGGCTTATAAGAACACAAGTTCTGATTGAGTAATGACTGAAAATTTCCCCCAACATGTAGAAAAGCTGCTGACAAATGCAGAAGAAATAATATACCATGGTATCAAATGTTCTTTTCTGATAAAGGAAGCAACTACAGAAATCTTTTATTTATTTGTTCCAAGTAACCAGTACTATTGATGAAAAGAAAAAACCCAGCTGGTCGCGGTGGCTCACGTCTGTAATCCCAGCACTTTGGGAGGCTGAGGTGGGTGGATCACCTGAGGTCAGGAGATCAAGACCAGCCTGACCAACATGGTGAAACCCTGCGTCTACTAAAAATACAAAAATTAGCCCGGCATGGTGGTGCACGCCTGTAATCCCAGCTACTTGGGAGGCTGAGGCAGAATTGCCTGAACCTGGGAATCAGAGGTTGCCGTGAGTGGAGATCGCACCATTGTACTCTAACCTGGGCAACAAGAGCAAAACTCCGCCTTGAAAAAAAAAAAAAACTCTTCCAACATTACTTTCAAAACAAACATATCAAACTTGATTTTCATTAGAATGTAGTTATTTTGTCACATTAGTAAATCAGAAAGCAAGACCCAACTATTTTATTATATATATATATATATATATAATGTGAACTATTGAGCTTCATCTTCTGGAAAAAAATGCCAAGCTAGTCCAGGAGTTTGAAACCAGCCCCACCAACATAGTAAAACTCTATCTCTACTAAAAATACAAAAGCCAGTGTGGTGGCGAGTCCTGTAATCCCAGCTACTCAGGAGGCTGAGGCAGGAGAATCACTTGAACCCAGGAAATGGAGGTTGCGGTGAGCCAAGATTGTACCACCACACTCCAGCCAGGAAGACAGAGTAAGACCATCTCAAAAAAAAAAAAAAAAGCAATTACAATTTGAGGAATCTTCATATTTGCCTCTTTTGCCAGCATGAAGTCCACCTCACCTGAATCTTTCCACTTCATGAGAAGCATCAATTTTCCATTGCCCGCTGTGGCATCAATTATTCTTTCAGGATCAAGACCTCTGGCAAATCCTCTTGGCTTGTCAGCAGCACCTCTTTTCTTCTTTGATTTGCTGACATTGGATTCATTGTGAGATACAGATTTTCTTTTTGTACCACCTTTTTCTTTATCAGCTTTTTGAGAACTAAGAAAAGCTTCAATTAACTCCGGACAATTCGAATTTTCCTCAGGTTCCCAAGTATTGTCCGAATCTGTAAATCCCTTCCACTTCAGGGAATATTCCACTTTCCTATTCACTACAAATCCATCTAGTGGTACTTTTTCCACCACAGATTCTTCAGGCTCTGTCTCTTCAGCTTTTTTACTCTTTTCATTCTGTTTTTTTCCCATTTTTGGAGGACATTTTTTATTGCTGACTTGAAGAGCTATTATTCACTGTCTCTGAGCTGCTCCGGGTCTTGGTCTGAAATGTCTTGTGTGCGATTTTTTTCTTTTTTTTTTTTGGGGGGGAGATGGAGTCTTGCTCTGTGATCCAGGCTGGAGTGCAGTGATGTGCTCTCAGCTCACTTCAACGCCAGCCTCCTGGGTTCAAGTGATTCTCTTGCCTCAGCCTCCCAAGTAGTTGGAACTATAGGCATATGCCACCACACCCAGCTAATTTTTGTATTTTTAGTAGAGATAAGGTTTTGCCATGTTGGCCAGGCTGGTCTGGAACTCCTGACCTCAGGTGATCCAACTGCCTCAGCCTCCCAAAGCACTGAGATTACAGGCATGAGCCACCGCACCTGACCCGCTGCTTGCACATTCAATCAGCTCTAGATTACTTGTGATACCTAATTCAATGTCATTGCTATGTCAACAGTTGTTTAGAAAATAATGATAAGAAGAAAAGTTTGGACGTGTTCAGTAAAGCCGCAATCTTTTTCAAATATTTTTACCCCAGTTGGTTGAATCCCCAGTTAAATCCAGAAGCCACAGATGTAGCAACCATTGTGGGGAGGGCCAGCTGTACTTGTTAGCATCCTCCGACCCCTAACTGCCTACTGCTTCAACAGGTCAGGTGATGTCCTGAGCCCTTCCTGGCAAGGAGAAGCATTACCTCAGCTCCTGTTGGGACTGCAGGTCTGTATGCATCTTGACATCTGGAAAGCTTGCCTAACACCTCACATAGGAAATGGATTTGGAGGAGCTTGGGACTGTAGATGGAGATTTGTGAGTGATGTCCACAGAAACACTTAAAGCCTCAGAGCGGCCAAGAAAGCCACCTGCAGAGAAAGATCACCTGTCGTTCACCTTTGAATCCTCAAACTCCGTTACACAGGGCATTCAGTAAACATCAGATGTCTATGGAACAAATGCAAGTATTAGACATAAAAGAAGTGAAAGGGACTATCTTCTCATGGTGCAGAAAATTGGAGCTCCATGACACATTTAGCCCTAAATTTAGGAATCCACACCACTAGACAAGAAATACCTTTTCAATTAACAAATGGCCTCTCCTCTCCTTTCCCTGAAGAGTTTAGTGAATGATGATCAGGAGGGCCCCATAAACTTTGTTTTCATGTCAAACTGTACCTCTCCTCCAGTGGTTTATCATCTACTTGAACAGACAAGGCACAGATGAAGAATGACTTCTCCCTGTCCTCAGAAGTCTGTAACCACACGGGATGAGGCATCCATCCCACACTTGCTTCTCCAGAATAACTAGAGAACCATATGCAATGATACGCTGAATTCACAACCACTTACCACTGAAAATGTACAGCACAGAAAATCAGAGTTTGTAGTTAGGTGGCGCTATCAGGGCAGGCCTCCTGAAAGAGGCTGGCTTGGAACAGCCCTAGGCTGGGAAGAAGTTGAAAAGAGAACAGAAAGTTAATTGTTCTGTGGCCTGGAGGCACCCTGGGTCCTCAGACCCAGAGTCTCAGCCAGATATACTGGTGGGGAGACGGGTGCAAAGCCATCAAACACCCTGCCCAAGTTCTCATGCTTGAGAGTGTGGCACCAGGGCAGAGGCAGCAAAGATGACCACTGCATATATTCCAGCTCCCAGACAGAGGCACACCTAGCTTCTAATGCCCAAGGCCCCATTCAACAAAATCCATGCCTTTTCACGGCACAGGATAACAGAGTGAAGTGCATGTGGACTGGAGTGCAGCGCTGCCCAGACGGACGGCGCCAGCTCAGAGCATCCTCGGGGAAGCCAGGATCAGTTTGGAGAAGACTGAGGGATGAGGCCATCCAATGAGCCAGAGGGTTCTTGAGAGATGAAGTGGCCTTTGCCTCTGGGATTCCCTACCCATCATTCACAGAAGCAGCTTGGTCCACTGAGCTGGGTAGCACTGTTCTGGAATAATAATGAACAGCACACCCAGCATGCCTCCTGTCAGAGTCCGATGAGGGGGGCACGTGAGTGCTGTCTCCCCAGCACCTGCTCCTGCATGGGTCAGCAGCCCTGACCTTTCTGACAAACCCCAAAGTGCTCCAACCACGACGTGGCTTCTCATATCTCCAGCCCAAACTCTGCTTCCAAAGCCTAGTGGATCCACCTGATGGACCTCACCTCCTGCTGTCCCAGCGCATTCTGCTCCATCTGAGAGGTGCCTCCTCCCTGAGCAGCAGCACTCATGTTTACCTGGGGGCTTCCTCGCACTGTTCCCACCATCTGAGATACCCTGCTCCCTTCACCCTGAACAATGGTAGAAACAAATCAACACAGACTTAGAGTCAGAAGAGCCAGCTTCAATTCCTCCACTGAACAGAGAGCGCCTGCATATTCCCACAAAAGAACATAAACTTAGGATCTGACAGTGACAGAGGTCTGACATCCACAGTCAGTCTCCAAAGGCTGAAGTCACAGTGTCCCGCAGGGCTGGCTCACTCTGGAGCTCCAGGGAGATGTTGCTCCCTTGCCTTTCCCAGCTCCTAGAGGCAGCATGGGTTTCTCGGCTCATGGCCCCACAGCACACGAATTCTGCCTCTGCGGCCACATCTCCATCTCTGACTCTGGCCCTCTGGTTTCCCTCTTATGAGGACTCCTGTGATTACATCAGACCCACCCAGGTAATGCAGAGAATCTCCCCATCTCAACATCCTTAGTTGAATCACATCTGCAAAGTCGCTTTTGCCAGGTAAGGTCAGAAATCTACAGGCTCTGGAGAGTAGGATGTGAACATCTGTGGAGGGCCATCATTCGGCCTGGCACAGTAAGATATATATGTATTTTTAATTTTTTGTTTAGTTTTTAGAGACAGTATCGTTGTGTTGTCCAGGCCAAACTCAGACTCCAGGGGTTCAAGCCTTCCTCCTGCCTCGGCCTCCCAAGTACTGGGATTACAGGTGCATGCCACTGTGCCTGGCTTATAGCTTGTAAATCAATAAGAAAACTGATTTTTTTTCCTTTTTTTTTTTTTTTAATGAGACAGGGGCTCGACATATTGCCCAGGCTGGTCCTGAAGTCCTGGGCTCAAGCGATCTTCCTGCTTCAGCCTCCCACAGTGCTAGGATTATAGGCATGAGCCAACACACCAGCCCAGTCTGATTTTTTTTTAAAACGGGTAAAAGATTGGACTTCACCAGAGGAGATATACAAAATGGCAAAAAAAAGAAAAAAAAGTTTATGAAAAGATGCAGAACATCATTATTCATTAGGGAAATACAAATTGAAACCACAATGATGTAATAACTGCATCCCCACCAGAATAGGTGAAATCAAAAGACACGTCTGCACTGGCAAGGCTGCAGAACAGGCAGAACTCTCACATGCTGCTGGGGGACACACAAAATGGCACAGCTACTGTGGAAAGCCGTTTAGCAATTTCTTATAAAGCCAAACATAGGACCCAGCGATCCTACCCTTAGGTGTTTATCCAAGACAAATGAAAGCAGATTTCTACACACAGTCTATACAAGAATGTTCCAGCAGCTTCCTTCTGCTCCCCACAAATGGACAGCAGCCCAAGTGGCCTTCAGCTGATAAATGTAATAAAGAAAGTGTCGTACATCCATACAGTGGAATCTATTCAGTAATGATAAAGATCAAGTTACTGATACACACAGGAACAAGGGTAATTCTCAAGAGCTTTACACCAAGTGAAAGGAGCCAAACACAAAAGACACCTGTGTTAAGATTCTTTACCTGAAATTCTAGAAAAGGAGACTAGAGTGGGAGAAACGGAACTCATTGAGCTGCACAACTAAAACTGGCAAATTTTAACACATGTCAATTATCTCAACAAAGCTGATATTAAAAATCAGTTGCACAATTGCACAACGTGAATGTTCCTTATGCCACTGAACTATAGACTTAAAAATTTGTTAAAATGGTACATTTTATGTTATGTATATTTTATCACAATTAAATGACCCCCCCAATCAATTGCATTCTACATACTGACAATAACAATTAGAAAATAAACTTTTGGCCTGGTGCAGTGGCTCACACCTGTAATCACAGAGCTTTGGGAGGCCAAGGCAGGCAGATCACTTGAGGTCAGGTGATCGAGACCAGCCTGGCCAACATGGTGAAACCTCATCTCATCTCCGCTGAAACACAAAAATTAGCCGGGCCTGGTGGCAGGTGCCTGTAATCCCAGCCACTCAGGAGGCTGAGGTAAGAGAATTGCTTGAACCCAGAAGGAAGAGGTTGCGGTGGGCCAAGATCATGCCATTGCACTCCAGCCTAGGAGACAGAGTAAAACAGCTCCATCTAAAAAAAAAAAAAAAAAAAAAAAAAAAAAAAAGAAAACAATTGTTACAAATGTTTCTTGCATAAGGTGGAAGTATTAACTGAGAAATAAAATTCTGAGTGTCTAAAAACCTTCAATTCATTTTCCAATTTTATCTCAGCTAAAATATTGTTTTGCTAATTCTCTGGATGTTAACATTTCGAATACATGGTAATATTTACATCTCTGTGAGACTGAGAAAGGCCTGGGAAAGTTTAAAGTATGTGTTATAAATCTTGCAGCAAAGTCAAACAAGCAGTTTGAGCATTGAAAGGGTTTTTTTGAGAAAGTAAAAGAAAAACTCTGAAAATATGCTTTCAATTTTCTTTTTTTATAAGGATTTAGCCAGGCAAAAGAAAAAGTAGATGTTCCATTAAATTTCATTCTAAAACCTGCCTTTTCCAATTTTGCGTGCAAATATATTAATTTAGAAATGTCAAAAGACCTCCATTTTTGCCATTGCATTTTGGGGTCATCTCAAGTCAGTTTGGTTTCTTTACCTAGGCATTTGCAAGATGGAGCTCCATAGGTATTATACATGGATTTAGCTCATGTTTTTAAGGGATGTTACCCAGAAGGGAAAGCACAGTTGTGATGATCAGTTTTTTTATAATTTAAAAAATTTTCAAAAGGGAACACAGCCAGAATAATGTACCAGGTCTAAGTGTGCTGAATATGCGCATCACTCCTCAAGGAGTCACATGGGAGTTGCTAATCACGGTGCTTGGTGACCAATGCTTGTGTATCTTCCAGCTTAGCTAAAAGTCTCTGCAGGTGTTTTTCTGGTACACACTACTGAAAAGCATTCTAACACTCTACAAAGTCTCTAGTTGCCTAGAGCAGCTAGATGAGTCAGATGGAGAAATTGCCTTTTCTCTTTGGGGTGAGAGAGTAAACTGTCATACACTACTGGGTTTGAAACTAATGGGAGTTGGTCACAAATAAAAAGCTAAGTTCAAATTAGAAGCAATCAAAAGAAGCCACATTTTAGAAGCATGTTATGTAATTTTATGTCACCAGAAGGGAAACCACCAGTGCTAGTCTGCTAATATTATGACCCAGACCTCCTGTCTTAAGGCAGAAGTAGAGAAACCCCCCC
>NW_016107502.1:29387-35918 GCF_001604975.1 Cebus imitator
ATCTCGCTCTGTCACCCAGGCTGGAGTGCAATAGTGTGATCTCGGCTCACTGCAACCTCCACCTCTTGGGTTCAAGTGATTCTCCTGCCTCAGCCTCCCAAGTAGCTGGGATTACAGGCGCTTGCCACCGCACCTGGCTAATTTTTGTATTTCTAGTAGTGACAGGGTTTCATCATGTTGACCAGGCTGGTCTTGAACTCCTGACCTCAGGTGATCCACCCACCTCTGCCTCCCAAAGAGCTGAGATTACAGGTGTGAGACACCACCCCTGGCCAACAAAGTCCTTTAAAATGGGCTAAAGATGTACACAAGTCTTTCACAAAAGAGCCCATCCAGAGGGCCAATAAGTGTACGAAAAAGTGTTCAACTCACCATACCAAAATATCTGAGACACACTTAAAGCAGTGTCTAGAGGGACATTTATAGCAATAAATACCCATATGAGAATCAAGGAAAGATCTAAAATTGACACCCTATCATCAGAATTGAAAGAGCTAGAGGAGCAAGATCATTAAAAAATCTGGAGACAACAGATGCTAGAGAGGATGTGGAGAAATAGGAACACTTTTACACTGTTGGTGGGAGTGTAAATTAGTTCAACCATTGTGGAAGACAGTGTGGTGATTTCTCAAGGACCTAGAAATAGAAATTCCATTTAACCCAGCAATCCCATTACTGGGTATATACCCAAAAAATTATAAATCATTCTATTATAATGACACATGCATACGTATGCTAACTGTGGCATTGTTTACAATAGCAAAGATTTAAAAGATCTGTAACCAACACAAATATCCATCAATGATAGACTGGACAAAGAAAATGTGGCACATATACACCATGGAATACTATACAACCATGAAAAATGATGAGTTCACGTCCTTTGTAGGGACATGGAAGAATCTGAATACCATCATTCTCAGCAAACTGACACAAGAACAGAAAATCAAACATCACATGTTCTCACTCATAGGCGGGTGTTGAACAATGAGAACACATGGACACAGGGAGGGGAACATCACACACTGGGGTCTGTTGGGAGGTACTAGGAGAGGGACAGTGAGGGATGGGGAGGGTGGGGAGGGATAACATGGGGAGAAATGCCAGATAGAGGTGATGGGGGGATGGAGGCAGCAAACACCTTGCCATGTATGTACCTATGCAACAATCCTACATCATCTGCACATGTACCTCAGAACATAAAGTACAATTTTTAAAAGTGTTCAACTTAATTAGCTATCAAGAAAATACGGATTATGTATTATGTATCTAGCTCTACATCCCCCAGGTGCACTAGAATGAAAAGGACTGACCATCCCATGTGTTGGTGAGAGTGTGGACCAACTGGCACTCTTGTACACATTCAGTGGGAGTGTAACTTGAACCACAACTGTAGGAAATTGTCAGTATCTACCAAAGCCAAATATAAGGAAAACCCAAACCCAGCAATTCTATTTCTTAGGTATCTACCAAACTGAAATAAGCACACATGTTCATCAAGAGTCACATACAAAAATATTCAGAGAAGCTTCATTCATCATAGCCAAAAACTGGAAGCTCCAATGTCATCAACAACAGAATGGATACAGTGTGGGGCGTTCAAACCACAGAAGACTACAAAGCAGTGACAGGTAATGAGCTACTCCTGTTCACAAGATGGATGAATTTCACAAACATAACGTGGAAGGAAGGACGCCAGTCATAAAAGAGTCTATACTGTATGATTCCTCTTGAATGATGTTCAAAACAGATAAAACTCATCTATTACGATAGAGGTCAGAAAAGTGGTTACTGTTGGAGATGATTATTGACCTGGAGGGAACATCCAGGAGCCCGTCGGGTGCTGACATTTTCTACATCTTCATCTGGGTGATGGTTTTGTGGATACCTACTTATAGAAAAACGTATCAAGCTATACATTTAAGATTTATGGGCCAGGTGTGGTGGCTCTTGCCTCTAATCCCAGCACTTTGGGAGGCTGAGGCAGGCAGATCACCTGAGGTCGGGAGTTTGAGGCTAGCCTGACCAACACAGTGAAACCTCATCTCTACTAAAAATACAAAATTAGCTGGGCGTGATGGCACATGTCTGTAATCCCAGCTACTCAGGAGGCTAAGGCAGGAGAATCACTTGAACCTGGGAGGCGGAAGTTGCAGTGAGCCGCGATGGTGCCATTGCACTCCAGACTGGGCAACAAAAGGGAAACTCTATCTCAAAAAAAAAAAAAAATAGTACAAGCATGGTGATTTAAAACATAAAAAAAAAAAAAAAAAAAAAAAAGGGTTTATATGTTTTTTAAAAGCAAATAAATATGAATTTCCATATTTCAAGCTCTTTCTCAAGTTTTAGCTTTTTGTGAGGCCCTCCCAGAATACTTTTCCCAGATGCTGCCATTCTGCACTTTGAAACTGTGCCACACTGGCTAGCCCTGGGTTCTGCTCTAATTCTCTTTATATGCAAGCTCCTTAAGGGAAGGTAGATTCTGTCACAGACTCTGCACTCTACTGCCTCTGGTACAGACCTAAGAACCTAGTAGCTGCTCAATAAACATCTTTCCATCCACTGGCCATCTATAGGAAGTGTAAATTCGTGGGGGCAAGCCCTGAGGACAGGGACTGGAGGATGTTCTCCATCATTCTCTCTTTCCCAAGGAAAGGAAAGAGAGGATGGTTGGGGTACCACATAACTAATTAATAAAGCCCCTGGTAAACCAAGAGCCCCTTAAAAAAAGATACCCTTCTTCTCCAAGGGTGTATGAGTTTAACAAGGGATAGCTTGGTCTATCCAGGAATCTATGTGAGAATCTCCACCCCTGACTAGGGCTTCCAGCAACCTTTCTTCCCATGAGGAAATCAAACCTAAGGAGGTAAAGCCCGAGGAAAAACCAAAATAGTTCCCCCAGAGGAGGCTACTTGTAGAGAGAAGGGCTACGTAACATTTCATCTGTCAGCCTATGTGAAGAGTTAAACTTAAGAGATGCTATGAATACACATTTTGGCTAAATGTTAAAAGGATACATATTAAAGTCAATATCTGACTAAATGAAAACTATTACCAATACCAACAGAGAATGAACTTCCAGGATACAAGAATAAATCTGAACTCTCAAATCAATTATTATTGCTATTATAATTCATACATTTTTTAAAAGTTAGTAGACTGATCACAGAAGTTTGGTGTTATACTGAAGGAAAAATAATGTCTTAATTTCTCAATAATAACAGCTGCTAGATTGCTCCTGTGCTCACTGCAGTGCGCATTTATGATCTTAAATACACGTTTACTTTCAACTGACAACAAAGGAAGGTAAGACTATTTTTCCCGAGTGGCAATCCATGTCCTAGTTATGCTAATTAGATATAATAACCTAGACACATACATGATCCTTTTTCATATGTAAAATTTTGTGTTTATTTTTTAGTAGAGACAGCGTCTCACTATGTTGCCCAGGATGGTCTTGAATTCCCGGCCTCTGGTGATCCTCCTGCCTCAGCCTCCCAAGGTGCTAAGATTACTTACAGGTGTGAGCCACCGCACCTGGCCACATGATCCTTGATCATACATAAGTTCAAGGAAGACAGAAACAATGAAGAAATCACCATTTGGCTATTTGGCCCTCTGAAGATCCAGGCCAAAGCCAAATGTCAATGCATCCACAGATACAACAGAATGAGATTTGCTACTTCCTATCTCTCCAAGAGCAAAACAAAAATATGTATTCATCAGAAGTAGGCAATTAGATTTTATAAAAGGAAACAAACTTTCTTTCAGCAGGACAACCACCAAATATCCCATCCCTTCCCCTCAAGATCAGCTAATGGTGGGGTTCATGGAAGTGCTGCCATCAAGTCTACCATTAAGAGGCTCTCAGTCTTGTTGGAATGACAAAATATCAGCAGGTGAAGCTACTGTGAGTTACATGAGATAGTCAAGTTCATAATCAAGTGTCCAGGAGCATAAAGCACACTCGTAATTTAACATTAGAAGAGAAGCTCTCCTCTGGAACTAATGGAGCAAAGCCTTACCTAGACCAGTGGCTTTCAACTTCAGAGCTGGAGACATCCATGTCTTCAACTGCATATGCCAAGGCCGGGTGCTGTGGCTCACGCCTGTAAACCCAATACTTTCGGAGGCTGAGGCAGGCGGAATCACCTGAGCTCAGGAGTTCGAAACCAGCCTGGGCAACATTGTCAGACCCTGTCTGTACAAAAAATAAAATGACTGGGCATGGTGGCATGTGCCTATAGTCCTATCTACTTGGGGGACTGAGGTGGGAGGATCACTTGAGCTCAGAAGATTGAGGCTGCAGTGAGGTGTGTTCACGCCACTGCATTCTAGCCTGGGTGACAGAGCTCAAGAGCCTGTCTCAAAAACACAAACAATCAAAAAATGCAACAGCATATTCCAGCAATCAAAAGGCTGAAGTGTGACACACACCACCACTCACCTACTCCCTGTGTGCCATGCACAGGTTCAGGTACTTCACACGTAACATCCCATTGCCAGTCGCAGTGGCTCACACCTGTAGTCCCAGCACTTAGGGAGGCCAAGGAGAGAGGATCACTTGAGCCCAGAAGTTCAAGACCAGCCTTGGCAATATACGCAGACCCCATCTCTACAAACAATTTCTAAAAGTTAGCCAGGCATGGTGGTGCATGCCTGTGTAGTCCCAAGGATTTGCTCGAGCCTGGGAGGTGGAGGCTGCAGTGAGCTGTGATGCACCACTGCGCTCCAGCCTGGGCAACAGAGTGTGACCCTGTCTCCAAAATATAAATAACCCATTTACTCTTCAAAGAAAACCCCTGTGAGATAGGCATTATCATGACAGCCATTTTAGGGACAAGGAAACTTTGCTCAGGGACTCACGATGAGTTTCAATCATGAGCTGAGATTTGAACCTAGGTAAAGAGCCTGTGCTGGAATTTGAACCTAGGAGAATCCAATCCAGAGCCCATGAGCTTAACCTTCACACAGGTCTTCACTATGCACAGGCCTCATACAGAGGCCTTCTATTTTTAAATTGTATGAAAATGGAACTATAATCACTAACACAAATAAATGTTTTAAGGAGTTGGTCCGTAGAGTTTGTATTTTCTCAATCAACAGACACCAAAGTTAACAAGAAAAAAATGTAAAGGTCGTTAACTTTTTTTTGGTAATACATTTTTGACAAATTATATTGGGAATGTTCTAACTCAGGCTAGGTGACAGATTCCCAGGTTCACTGTGCTGGTATGCTGCATAACATGTATGCATACATGCACACACACACTCGTATTGCATTTCACAGTCTTTTGAATGAACCAAATATTATATAATTCTTTGGATGTTAAGTCCATTGGCAGCCTAGGAAGGTCAAAATATGAACTATAGAAACAAGGGGTCTTCATTCGTAAATGATGGGCCCAGGGTTTGGGAGCTGAGCCAGGTCAGCTCAGAGAGGCTCAGTGTGACAAGAACAAGCTTCTGATCCCAGCAGAAGTCACCTACGGATAAGGTGGATGAGAAAAAGTGTGCTGACTTCCTCCTGCAAAAAAAAGGGGTCATTTTGGAAGAATTTCGAGTGATACCGTATTTAATAGAATACTTACTTAAGCATATTTAATAGACTACTTACTTAAATGGGCCAGATAAAGAGACTAAAACACGTGCACACTTTCTACAGTGAGTATGTGTATGTTTTATGATCATAAACGACCAGGAAATATTCCGTAAAGCAGTAAGTATCTGCTCCAGGATTCAAGACCCAATGCCTGTGGGCCCCTCGTTTCCTCCGTCGCTGTGTGTGGGGACAGAGCTTCTCACCGGGAACCTTGCCCTCATGCCCTTCCCTATCTCACAGCCCTTTGTTTTCTTAGCACTTTGTCCCCATCTCCACCGCAGCGCCTATCAGATCACACTAACGACCGTTATTTACCAACTGCGGAGTTGGAGGCGTGCACTGTGCTGGCTAGATACCATACACAGATTCCCTCTTTTTTAACCATTAAATCCCCCTCATTTACAGATGTTACTATCCCTATTTTACAGACAAGAAATCGAGACATAAAGATTAAATAACCTGCCCCAAATTAAACCGCTAACACACGGACCACCCAACTCGCCTTACTCCAAAGCACATGCTCATTCCACTAGGGTATTGGCTATGTGTTTACATAATGGCAGGCACATCGGAAGGGCTCCATTAAGTATGTGCTGAACAGAATTAAAGAAGGGGGTCCTACACTGTCTGCTTCTGATGAAGAAAAAGACGCAGAAAAGAAACCGCCACACGTGGAGAATCAGTAGGTGCAAGCCAAGGACAGTTTGCGGTAAACTGCCACCCGGAAGCCAGCACCCACCATCCTGGTCTCCCGGAGTTTGGGTGGCTCCTGGCACTGTTATTTCTACAGAAAAGTAGTGGATTTAATCCCTACAGAGGCAGCGCCCCCGTATCCTCTGGAGGAGCATCCAGTCACCTAAAGAGACATCTTCATTGTGGCTCAACTCATGTGGGCTGTAAATTGCTGGAGAGAAGGGCTTTTTCTTATG
>NW_016107502.1:36398-52101 GCF_001604975.1 Cebus imitator
AAAAAAAAAAAGAAAAGAAAAGAAAAAATCAGCCAAGACTTGGAAAAAGAAATAAAAATAAAAAAGGAAACTTCATGCAACCAGTATCTATTGGACACCACTCACCAGATGCTATACTAAGCTGGGGTTAGGTGCTGAGCAAAACCAGGTCCCTCTCTAGATGGCTCTCTAGGTCCCGCGACCATGGCTTTGGTGACACCGGTAGCTGCGCGCTCCACAAGCTGTCAAGAAACACTCAGGAAACAAACATTGAAAATACTCCTTCTGTGGGCCTTTAAGAAAACCGAGTGACTTTTTTCGGTTACTTTCGAATGCTTACAACCCATCCTTGTAAGCATTCGCGGAAACGGCAGTTTTATTACCGCGGGGAAGGGTCCCCTGAGTGCGTGCCCCGTGTGAGTCCCAAGCTGGGCTGGCCATGCCCTGCCAACCCCGCTGCTTGCAGCATCTGCAGGCGCGGGAGGAGGCACCGCTGCCCAGCCGGGGCTTCCCGACTTTGGGGAAATCGAGGTCGCTTTCCCTGGCTCTGCGCAGCGGGGCAACGCTGTCCACTCACTTCCCCGCCCACACGCCCTTGCCCTTTTTCCCCCAGGTAGGGAAGGGTCTACGCGGGTCATAGCGGTAAGGCCATGCCGCCCGTGGTGAAAGCTGGTCCCGGGGAGGGCGCGCCGCCGCTGCCATCTGGCTGCCCGCGCTTCCCACACACCGCCGCGGGCGCAGCGGACTAGCGGAGTAAAGTCAGGAGATCGATCGAGAAGAATCTGGAAGAATCCGGTTAGACAGGGAAACAGCCGGGTGTGGGAGGGAGGAAGGGCCAGGGAAGATCCCCAGAGTCCGAGGATCCCAGGAGAAGGGAAAGGGGGCCGGCAACCAGCAGGAGGCAAGAACCAGGAAAAAAAAAAAAAAAAAAACAACCGAAGCGCCCGCAGCCCGAGCCTGAATGGGATCAGCCCCGCAGTCTCTAGAAAGTTCTGCACCCCGCCCCCTCTGTCCGCTCTCCCGCTCCTCCCAGCCCCTCCCTCGCGGCGGGGCGGGACCAATCGCTCCCCTAGCCGCTCCTGACCCACCTACCCCGCTCCCGCGCCGCGTGCAGAAGTGCTGTAGTCTCTGAGCCGTCCCGCAGTCAGCGCCGCGGCGCCCGGCCTCCCGCACGCCCCGCAGGTAGTACCCCCGCCCGCTGCCCAGAGTGCGCTCGCGCCGGCGCCAGCTCTCGGAGAAACGGCGCGCCGCGCGGAGATGACAGCAGAGGAGATGAAGGCGACCGAGAACGGGGCGCAGTCGGCGCCGCTGCCCATGGAGGGAGTGGACATAAGCCCCAAACAGGACGAAGGCGTGCTGAAGGTGAGGGACGGCGGGGCCTGCGGGGGCGACCGAACCCGGGGCCCGGCGGGCCACCCTTCCGCCAAGCAGGGAGCCCGCGGCCGGGCGCGGGTCCAGGCGGCCGCCTCTGCAACCTTGTGGCGGCTCCGCCGGGGGCCGGTGGCATCGCAGTCCCGGACCGTGCTGCGTCCTTTGGGGCACTGAGGGCGGCCACGCGCTCTGCAGGGGGCGGCCTAGGTGCGCCGACCGAGGCCTCAGGCTCCCTAGCCCGTGGCGCCCGGGCCCGGGCAGGGGGTCGGGATTGCAGCGCCCATCTCGGCGCGCGCCGGGCGGCGGAGAGGGGCGGGGCGGCCGCCGCGGGCGCTCCAGCTGCAGCCAGGGGCCAGGCCGGGCTGCTCCCACTCCGCGCCGCCCCGTGCCCCCCGGGCTGCCTTGTAGGTGGCGGTGCCAGGGCTCGCCCACCCGGGCGGTGGAACACGGGCCAGGACGGGGAGCGACTCCCCACAGTGCTTTCCTGGCCTGGAGGGCTTTGTGCGACACAAGCGCGACAGGGTTCTGGCGCCCTCCTGGGGTCCCCTGCCGACACCGGGACCCTGCGAGGTCCCCACTCGCCGCGCCGCGCCCCCTCCCTCGGCCCCGGGGAGGCCGAGCGCGGGGAATGCCGGGAGCTGTAGTCCCCTCCCTCCCGCCCCCCCGCGCCGCCTCCCGGAGCCCGGCTGCGGGGTGTGGGGTGGGAAGGAGGCGCTCTGCTGTGGAGCCTGCCGCCGAGTGACCGCTCCACTACAAATAGCCTGGGGAGCTGGGTGGAGGGCATCTTGACCTGGGCCAGGACAACCTGCCGTGGGTCGGAGCGGGTTCTAGGGAGAGTCCAGAGATGGTGAACTCCCAGCTCGCATCTTATGCCCTCTCCCCATCCGCTGCTGCTCCTCATCCTGGCTTCCCACCGTTGAGCTCTGCGAGTGCGGCACCCGCCTCAGGGGGCCTTTACCTGGTCCAGAAGTGCATCTGGCTTGGCACCAGATAACTGGGGACCTCGAGTGCCTGATCCAGCGGCTGTCCTGTGGCATGTGGCTTCCCCTTCTCGCTCCAGCGTCCTGCTGTTTTCTATGAGATTGTTATTCTAGGAAGGATCATTTCCCCTTTGATCCGCCATTCCTTCCCTTTTACCTTTCTACTCCTCAAGGCCCTTTCCGTTCTTCGTGGAAGCTTTCCCTTAGAGGGTAACCACACACCGACCAGGTGGCGCTAAAGAAGCCTGTAGTTGCTGGGAAATACTCCAGCCCTGGACTTAATCGGGAATACTTAGCTCCGAAGTCAGAGTTTAAGGCCCCATGGAGAGCCTCCGGGTTCACCTATAACCTGGTTTCTTCCTTACCTGTTTTGAACTGTTTCTTTTCTCTTCGCTTATGCTCCTCTCTTTCTCCTGTCTCCAAACCAGACCCTGATCTGATGACCACTGGCATGAAGGAAGGAGGAGGAAGTATGGCATAAATACTTCCCCATTTGCCGATGATAATAATAATCTATTATTCAACCCTTTACTGGTCTAATCTTCCAACAGCTGTAGGAGATAGGGATCATCATCACTGCTTTACAAATAAGGTGTGGAGAGTTTTAAGAACTTATCCATACACCAGAAACTTGAATTCAGATCTCTCAGTCTTTTGTCTCTTTTTCAAACCAAGTCTTGCTGCACCTCAAGAAAGACAAGGTTAGTTGACTCCTAGGCTAAGCTGCTAGTAACTGAATCTGGAGGGACAAGAAGGCAGAGGAGGATGGACACAGAGAGGTTCCTTTATGTTCCTCTGGAGGCTTGCAGACAGTGTTGGTGCCCCTTTCCACCCCCACCCCTGGGGTACTCACTTTCTCCCCCTTCCTCCCAGGTCATCAAGAGAGAGGGCACAGGTACAGAGATGCCCATGATTGGGGACCGAGTCTTTGTCCACTACACTGGCTGGCTGTTAGATGGCACAAAGTTTGACTCCAGTCTGGATCGCAAGGACAAATTCTCCTTTGACCTGGGAAAAGGTAGGCGTGGTCAGTGGGCTGGCAGGATAGGTTTGAGGTGGACACAAACTGTCACAAGCAGAAACCATTTTCTCAGGACCAGGCTCAGGGAGAAGTGGTTTATCACACTCTGTGACTCTTTCTGCCACTCTTTTTTTCCTTCTACCAATTTTTAACTATATTGATCTATGTCTTCTCTTCTCATCACCTCCCAGCACCTTACTCTGGCTTCAAAGGTGGACTGTCTTGCATCTTAAACTCTTTTTTTCAGGGTCAGGTGATCTTTTAAGAGTTCTGAGACCTAGTAGCACTTAATGCAACCAGGTATCTCACCTTCTGGTCCCATTCCTAAAGGATGTCCAGCTTCCCCATGAGTGTGGTCCAGTAACTCTCCAGGAGCACTGTGTGAGCCCAGAATCAGAACCCTGCTAAGGTGATCCTGTTTGCCTCTATATCTGCAGGGGAGGTCATCAAGGCTTGGGACATTGCCATAGCAACCATGAAAATTGGGGAGGTGTGCCACATCACCTGCAAACCAGAATATGCCTACGGTTCAGCAGGCAGTCCTCCAAAGATCCCCCCCAATGCCACGCTTGTGTTTGAGGTGAGTGTCCAGCCACTGAGATCCAGGCTAAAAGCCAGGCCTTATCTCAGCCCAATGCCTGGCTGCCCTCCAGCCCTTCCTGCTTCTTGGAGACAATGTAGCCAAGGCTGAGGGCCTGGCCTTATGGGAGGAGGAGAAATGAACAGGGCAGCTGGCTCTGCTGCTGCTAGTAATAGAGGTAATGGAAGCTTTGGGTAGGAAGAGGCCAGTGCAAGCCCCTGTCCAGACTCAAAGCATGATCCGGGTTAAGGCTTCTTTATCTCAAGAGTGGTACCCAGAAGAATACTGAAAGGAGTCGGGAGGTCAGAAACTATGTATCCTTATAAATGGCAGTACAGAATATTGGTGCTCCAGAGATCAGAAGAGGGAGCAGTAGCCCTCCCTGTGGCCCAAGGGCTGAGAAAAGCCTTCTCTGAGGAGCTAGAACTTGACATTGTTCAATATGAAAATGGTTGAGCCAATCTGTGGGCACTTGAATGTTGAGAAACTGCTGAGAGATATTGGGTAATCATTCCTAACACCTACCAGATTGGGCTTATCAGGTAGTGTGAATCAGGATTACCTGGAACACGTCCTGATGCGTCCTCATTAGTAGAGCAGGTAGCAAATAGATTGCTCTCCTCAGCTTAACTGAAGCCCATGTAGGCTGCCCACCTCTACCAAAGGTGAGGTTAGGGCAGCTCCCAAGAACTTAGCAAAAGCAACCCTCTACCCGACTCCTCATGACTGCCCTTATGGTCAGATCTGGCCTGGCAGTTAGATCTTTCTCCTGGATGAGAGAAAGGTTGTGTTTCACTGCCCATGAGTTAGTATGGGAAGGAATTGTGTCACATCTTGTCCCACAGGTGGAGTTGTTTGAGTTTAAGGGAGAAGATCTGACGGAAGAGGAAGATGGCGGAATCATCCGCAGAATACGGACTCGCGGTGAAGGCTATGCTAAGCCCAATGAGGGCGCTATTGTGGAGGGTAAGACAGTACAGCCTTGGGTTTCAATTCCAATTTTGATATTTAGGCCTTGGTGGCTTTGGGCAGGTAACTTCCCTTCTCTGAGCCTGTTTTCTTGGCCATAAAATGAGGGGTTGGACCATATTGTCTTTGAGAACACAACTAGGAGAATCTTGGGGTGATGTAGAGAGGCTGATGGCATCCTTCCTCAGTCACCTTCCCTTTTACAACTCTGGTACACTGCCTCTCTTTCATGCCAGTTGCACTGGAAGGGTACTACAAAGACCAGCTCTTTGATCAACGAGAGCTCCGCTTTGAGATTGGTGAGGGGGAGAACCTGGATCTGCCTTATGGTCTGGAGAGGGCCATTCAGCGCATGGAGAAAGGAGAACATTCCATTGTATACCTCAAGCCCAGGTGAGGGGTGGGCACTTCGTAGAGTAGGCAGGCAGGCAAACCAAGATCAAAGATACAAAGTGAGTTATATCTCTCTTTTAGTGAATTAATTTCTCTTTTAATGAATTCTCAGCTGTTTGTATCCTTTTTAACGCTGGGCACACCAAACATAACACTATTAAGATCTCTTCAGTGTACTTGGAAGTGTGGCCACAGTTGTCTACATCTCCTTGGATCTAAGCCCAGTCTTATCAGTCATAATTGCTACAGATTCTCTCCTCTGCCATCAAGATTTTCCTCTCATTCATTCATTCATTCATTCAGTCATTACTGAAACATACCTACTACATGCCAGACACTACTGAAAATTCCTAGGGGTGCAGAGACTGATAGAACATCGTTTCTACATTCTAATTCTAGTTCTTTGTTTAGTGAGGTGTCATTTAAGTTAGTAATCACACTGCTGCCTGGCTGTAGAAGGGTATGAAGGATGCTGAGGGACCATCTGATTGTGTGAAGAGGCCAAAGACGATTTGCCAAACATTTGAACCAAGTCTCAAGGGATGGGAAGGTACTTTCCAGGAAATGGACAGGAAGCCTTTTCAGCCTGGAGCAGCTTAAGTGTTGCCAAGATGACACAAAGTATTTTTCACCCCTACAGCTATGCTTTTGGCAGAGCTGGGAAGGAAAAGTTCCAGATCCCACCAGATGCTGAGCTGAAATATGAGTTACACCTCAAGAGTTTTGAAAAGGTAAGTTTGTTCAAGGTCTTCCCATCTGAAGTCAAGTTCTATCCTCTTGGTGACTCTGGGGTAACTGACAACTTTGTTTCTCCTCTGGGGTGTGGCAGGCCAAGGAGTCTTGGGAAATGAATCCAGAAGAGAAGCTAGAACAGAGCACCATAGTGAAAGAGCGGGGCACTGTGTACTTCAAGGTGAGCCAACAGTCACTGTTCTAAGGACACTCCTAGGGAGAGTTGCTCTGAGGCCACTCCTCCCTTGGTGACTAAGATCATTTTCTGACAAGAAGTGGACAGGTTGGCACCTGCCATCTTCACCTAGTATATCTTGAGTTTGCCGGCCTTGCCAGCGGGAGGGGTTGGGGCAGAAGCCTCTTGTGGCCGTGTGTCACTGATGTCTGCAGGGTGTAACAGCCTGGTATCACTGAACCTATGCCAGGTGCCTGAGCCTCTCTCCCATTCTAGGAAGGCAAATACAAGCAAGCTTTACTACAGTATAAGAAGATTGTGTCCTGGCTGGAGTATGAATCTAGTTTTTCCAGTGAGGAAGCACTGAAGGCACAGGCCCTTCGACTGGCCTCTCACCTCAATCTGGCCATGTGTCATCTGAAACTACAGGCCTTCTCTGCTGCCATTGGAAGCTGTAACAAGGTGAGGTCCCCTCAGAGGGCATGGAGGCAACATTGACATGCAGGGTTGGGTGGGCTGCCAGCATGTCTGAAACTTCCCCTTGGTGACTAGGGCAGGGATAGTGGGGTGGATTCAGTAGGACCTCAGAGATCTCCGGCCAAAGGCATGGATGTTAGCTGTAGTGGTGGGACGCCGTTGGCGCAGAAGTAGGAGAACACATGGAATGGGAAGAACCACATAAGGGTTTTCTCCCACCTTTGTTCTTAGCCTCTTCTCTTAACCTACTTGCTTTATTCTGAAGTGAAAGTTAATGTCTAAAGTCTTTTTATTTCGTCCAAAGACCTGCTGTCCTCCCTTTCTGCCAGTTGGAGGAAATGAGGTTCCTTCCTAGACCTTGTATTGTTCCATTTAATGCCCCAGGCCTTGTTCTTCCTGGGGTGGAGCCAGCCATTTGCATTCCTCCTCATTCTGCGGAGGGGTACCTTTGGAACCCAGCCTTGGCCAGGTGAGCTACAACTCCTGAGCTCCAATGGTGTTGCTTCCTCTCTGCATTCTTTAGGCCCTAGAACTGGACAGCAACAACGAGAAGGGCCTTTTCCGCCGGGGAGAGGCCCACCTGGCCGTGAATGACTTTGACCTGGCACGGGCTGACTTCCAGAAGGTCCTGCAGCTCTACCCCAACAACAAAGCTGCCAAGGCCCAGTTGGCTATGTGCCAACAGCGGATCCGCAGGCAGCTTGCCCGGGAGAAAAAGCTCTATGCCAACATGTTTGAAAGGCTGGCTGAGGAGGAGAGCAAGGTGAGGACTGGAGTAGGGGACAGTTGGGACAGCATCCCTCCACTTAACCTGGCCACTTTGGGCTCTTCATGCCTTTGGTTGTCTGTGCCAATCCCGGAAACCAGAAGTTGCCCTTTGCCTGGAGCATTAAGGAGCATGTGTTCCCTGCTCCTGGGGCCAGTGTTCTGTGATCAGTGCTGGAAGCCTAACCACAAGCCCCAGAAGCTGGGTTGGTTGCTCTGATTTATGTTTTCTTGAGGGCCAGGCGCGGTGGCTCACACCTGACCTGCAATCCCAGCACTTTGCAGGGCCAAAGTGGGAGGATTACTTGAACCCAGTAGGTAGAGACCTCGGTGACTTACAATGGCACCACTGCACTCCAGCCTGAGTGACAAAATGAAACCCTGTCTCAAAAGAAAAAAAGAGCTAGATGTTTTGTGTGTGTGTTTAAGTAGATAATATATTTACATAGTTAAATTCAAATTGTACCAAAGAATATACGGTAAAAAGTCTGCCTCCCCAACCAGAAGCCACTGACCCTTCTGGTTCTTGTATGGTTCTAATGTATTGCTTAATACACAGGCAGATATTCATGTTGCTTTCTCCCTTTCCCCTAACAAGAGGCAACATGCTCTACCTATGATTTGGCATGCTGTGCTTTTTTTCTCATAATATCTGGAGGCGCAGGGCGCGGTGGCTCACGCCTGTAATCCCAGCACTTTGGGAGGCTGAGGTTAGGAGTTTGAGGCCAGTCTGACCAATATAGTGAAACCCCGTATTGAAAAAACAAAAATAAATATTTGGAAGCTTATTTTATATCAGTATTTCAAGAGCTTTCACATTCTTTATTCCATTGTATGGATATGGCATATGAGTCCCCTTTTAGTCTTCCAGTGTTCTTTTTTTTTTTTTTTTTTTTTGAGACAGAGTTTTGCTGTGTCACCCAGGCTGGAGGGCAGTGACGCGATCTCAGGTCACTGCAGATTCTGCCTCCCGAGTTCAGGCAATTCTCCTGCCTCAGCCTCCTGAGTAACTGGGATTACAGGCGCGTGCCAGCTAATTTTTGTATTTTTAGTAGAGAAGAGGTTTCACCATGTTGACAAGGCTGGTCTCGAACTCCTGACTTTAGTGATCTGCCTGGCCCTGCCTCCCAAAGTGGTGGGATTACAGGTGTGAACCACCATGCCTGGGCAGTCTTTTTGTTTGTTTCTTTGAGACACAGTCTCCCTCTGTCGCCAGGCTGGAGTGCAGTGCTGGCATCCCAGCTCACTGCAACTTCCGTTTTCCGGTTTCAAGCGATTCTCCTGCATCATGCCTCCCGAGTAGCTGGGACTACAGGCACACACCACCATGCCCGGCTAATTTTTTTTTTGCATTTTTAGTAGACACGGGTTTCACCATGTTGGCCAGGATGGTCTCAATCTTTTGACCTTGTGATCCACCCGCCTTTGCCTTGCAAAGTGCTGGGATTACAGGCGTGAGCCGTCGCACCCAGCCACCCGGACAGTCTTAAACCGTCTGCTAAACAGGCACTGTACAGTAGAAACACAGTATTAACCACATGTAATTGAAAATTTTCTGGTAACCATGTTAAAAGGTGAAAAACAGATGGAATTAAGTTTTAGTTGCATTTATGTATTTTTCAGACCGTCTTCAAAATCCAATATGTATTTTGCACTAAAAACACATGAATTTGAACTAGCCACTTATAGTAGTGGCTACCACACGGGGCAGTGCTGTTCTAAACAGCACTGTAATGAATGACCTTGTGAGTTCATAATTTGTACATACTCAAGTGTTTTGTGTTTTTTTGAGACAGTGTCTCTCGCTCTGTCGCCCAGGCTGGAGTGCAGTGGCACCATCGGCTTACTGCAACCTCTGCCTCCCTGGCTCAAGTGATCCTCTTGCCTCAGCCTCCCAAGTAGCTGGGACTACAGGTGCACACCACTATGCCCAGCTAATTTTTGTAATTTTTTGTCGAGATGAGGTTTCACCATGTTGTCCAGGCTGGTCTCAAACTTCTGGGCTCAAGTAATCTGTCCACCTCACCTTCCCAAAGTGCTGGGCTTACAGGTGCAAGCCACCACGCCTGGCTTATACAGGTATATCTTTAGGGCAGATGCAGGAGAATTGGTGTGTCTGTGTAATTCTGCTAGAAATGAAGTGTATTTTTTCACTTGGGAAGTCAGGCTCTTTGCTGTTCCTCTTCCTTCCAGGCCAAGGCAGAGGCTTCCCCAGGAGACCATCCCTCTGACACAGAGATGAAGGAGGAGCAGAAGAGCAACATGGCAGGGAGCCAGTCTCAGGTGGAGACAGAAGCATAGCCCCCCTCCACCAGCTCTACTCCTGCGGCTGCCTGCCCCCGCCCCCAAGTCTCCCCACTCCACCCTGTTAGTTTTGTAAAAACTGAAGAATTTTGAGTGAATTAGACCTTTATTTTTCTATCTGGTTGGATGGTGGCTTTAGCGGGGAGGGGGGAAAGAAGTAGGCTGGGGGATTGAGGTGGGGAATCATTTCAGGGGGTGTCACCCCCTCTTCCCTTCCCCCATTGCACATGAACGTATGTCCATCCATACATATTCATCAGAATGTTAATTTATTTTGCTCCCTCTGTTAGGTCCATTTTCCAAGGGTAGAAGAAGCAAGTGGTAGGGATGGGGTCTGATATGAACCCAGGGTGGAGAGGGAGACTCCTGGGCAGCCGTTTTCCTCATCCTTTCCCTCTCCCAGTCCGTTTCCAAACGTGGCCTCCATGTGGGTGCTAGGGACATGGGAAAAACCACTGCTGTGCCCATTTCTTCTCTCTGTTCCCTTCCTCGCCCTGACGGTGTGGCTGATGATGTCTTCTGGAGTCATGGCGACCACCCGCTGTCCCCCATTCTGGTGTTTCCCCTGTCAGTTTCCCCTCTCAACCAGGTTGTATCCTGAAATCCCCTCAGCCTCTTCTCTGCACGTTGCTGAAGGTCCAGGCTTGCCTCAAGTTCTGTGCTTGAGCAATAAAGTGGAAACAATAAAACTTGGGTGTCAGGCAACCCTTTCTGTTCAGTCTTGGCGGGGTGGGTACACAGTGGGTAGTGACAAAATTAAGGGGTCACCCACTTGGTCCCAGTTCAGCTTAAATAAGTGCAGTACCTCATATAATGATGCCATAGTTGGTCAGGAAGCAGACACACCATGCAGGGCTTCCTGAGCACTGCACAGGCTGCAGTGAGACTTAGGCCTTCACCCTTACCCTAGGTTCCCAGCACTCCCTCCCTCCAGCAACCTGGTAGTTTTTAGTGCCTCTGGTTTTCTTCCCTGCCACTTAGGAAGAGGAAAGTCTAAACATCTAGAAGACTGGGTCACATGCATGTTTGTTTTGAAGTTAGCATTGGTCTTCTGCCTACCTCTGATGTGGCAGAAGTATCTTTGTGCATTCTGGTTTCTTAACAAGGTAAAACTCCTGGTGTCACTAACCTCCTCCTGTCAGATACCCTTTACATGATTAAGGTTAAGAGTAAAGAACAGTGGACATGCCCAGCTTCCTTCTCGGCCTCAGCAGGAAAAGGCTTGTGCTTTTTTTCTAAGTATGCTTTTACCCTTAACTTGTATGGCATGGTGGGGCCCTGAGAGAAGCCAGGCAGCACAAGCCAGTCATGTTGAGCTGCCTCCAGATGATCCTGGCCCCAGGCCACAGCCCATGTCTGCCCTCACCCCTCTCCTCCCCTACTGCGAGCTCTCCAGTCCTTTCCTAACAGTGATGTGGTTGTCTGCTTATCCACATGCCTGTATAGTTCCTTCCAGAAGAAATGTATCTATAATGATGGAAGATTAATTTCTGTGTGAAAGTTTTTCACCAAGCCATTACAGCATGGCTGATGCTGAAGCTAGGACTAAAATTGGGGTTTGCAAGTCTTCCAGAGTGAGTATCCCTTGAGCCCAAGGCACCAAGGGTGCAGAAAGCTGTGACTGCCATTGCATGCCAGCATGGGCAAGAGAGCGAGACCGTGTCTCTTTAAAAAAAAAAAAAAAAGTCCTACTATAACTGCTGTCTTACTGGGCTTACCTCACGTCACAGCCCTGTATTTGTGGTTTGTGTCTGGGTCCTCTTGGTATTTCAAAAGTAGTAGATTCTTACCCCTGCAGCCAACAATAATCACTAACTCATTAAGCATTTATGAAGTAAGCCTAGCACTTGTACTGACAGCATCACGAGTTAAACTTAGTCCCTGCAACCATCCTACAAAGGAGGTATAACCCTAATAACCCCATTTACAGATAAGAAATCCAAGACTCAAATGGAAAGGTATGCCTGAAAGGTGAGGTCTCTGAACTAATCCAGATGCTGCCATGAGGTTCATGTGGCTGTGGCCAAGTCTTGAGCCTCTTTCCTCATCTGCACAACTTGAAAGCATTCCTAAGGTTTCCTCCAGCTCTGCATCCTGTAGGATTCCAAGAATGTAAAACTGCATTTAACTGGAACATTTGGAGATAAGTCTTGGTTTATGTAACGTTAAAACTGTCGAGTGAGGATGTTTTGTTAAAATGCCTACAAGCCTGTAAGCCTAAAAATAATCTCAGCCACATACTCAAGTACGCCCTGGGTCAGTGCTTCAAGTTCATTCCCCAGTCACTTGTCCCTTCCTACCAACACTTAAATCTTTCTGTATGCAGAGAATGTGCCTGAATAAAGAAAAGCTAGTAGCAAGCAGTACTGTGAGCTGTTAAGCCTTGCAAGTGGTCTCTAGAAAAAAACAATTGTCCTAGTGCTGGTTCTAACATGGAGTTCTGTGAATTTTATCTCCTAAGTATTTCTACTTCCTCCAGGTGCTGGTACCAATCCCTCTCATCACCATGCTGTCCTGCAAAAGCCTCCTATCTTGGATTCCCTCCTGCCCCACCTGCAGTTCACTCTGCACTGTATCCAAATCGTGTCGCTCTGAGTACTTAAATCACTTTCAATGGTTTCCCATCCCATTTAGGCTAAAGTTCAGAATCTTTATCATGGCTCACAAAACCCTACAAGGCTTGGCAAAGTGCACTTTGACACTTGCCCTCACTCTATACCAGCTACGCCGCCCTGAGGGTGAATGGAGAACTGTATCCCATTTCAATTGGAGGAAAAATACGTGAAAGACACTATGAAGGATTAGGAAATTATCTTTTTAGAAAATGTTACTGGAAAAAAAGAACCCGGCCAGGCACGGTGACTCTCACTTGTAATCCCAGCACTTTGGGAGGCTGAGGCTGGCGGATCACAAGGTCAGGAGTTCGAGACCAGCCTGGCCAACATGGTGAACCTCCATCTTTACTAAAAATACAAAAATTAGCCAGGCATGGTGGTGGGCACCTGTAATCCTATCTACTTGGGAGGCTGAGGCAGGAGAATTGCTTGAACCCGGGAGGCAGAGGCTGCAGTGAGCTGAGATCATGCCACTGCACTCCAGCCTGGGTGACAACAGAGTGAGACTCTGTTTCAAAAAAAGAAACCAGAGCCTCTCATGCCTTATTCCTGTTATGTCTCAGTGAATAATTTTCCCTTTCCAAATGCATAACAACTCAGAACCTTATAACTCTTAAGTTGAAATGACAATGGACTAAGGGCAATGCAGAATAAAACCAATGTAAGAGTATAGACATTGTAAGTAAGGAAAATTGGTTCTTTCTGGAATTCATTATTGCTGCCTTATGGCTGCAGTTCCCCAGTTGTTTGCCAACCTCAGATAATGTGGATGCATTATTCCCAGTTAGAAAATCTGGGAATCATAAAAACACTAATTTATACTGTACCGAATGACACTATACCAATTCTTTAAAATTTAATTTTTCTTTTGGAGACAGTCTTGCTCTGTCGCCTAGGCTGGTGTGCAGTGACACAATCTCAGCTTGCAACTTCCACAACCCTGGTTCAAGCAATTCTGTCTCAGCCTCCTGAGTTACTGGGACTATAGGCACACACTACCACAACCGGCTCATTTTTGCATTTTTAGTAGAGTTGGGGTTTCACCATATTGATCAGGCTGGTCTTGAACTCCTGACCTCCAGTGATCCACCCGCCTCGGCCTCCCAAAGTGCTGGGATTACGGGCATGAGTCACTGTGCCCGGCCTATTTTTTATTTCTTTTTCTTTTTTTTTAAACAGGCCTCTCTCTTGCCCAGGCTCAGTGCAGTGGTGCAATCACAGCTGACTGCAGCTTTGACTCCCTGGGCTCACGAGATCCTCCCAACTCAGCCTCCAGAGTAGCTGGGACTATAGGCACACAGCACCATGCCCAGCTAAATTTTTGTTTGTTTGTTTTGACAGCGTATAGTTGTTGTCACTCAGGATGGAGTGCAATGGCGCAATCTAATTTTTGTATTTTTAGTAGAGATGGTGTTTCACCATATTGATCAGGCTGGTCTTGAACTCCTGACCTCAGGTGATCTGCCTGCCTCAGCCTACCAAAGTGTTGGGATTACAGGCGTGAGCCACTGCGCCCAGCCACACTACACCAATTTGAGAGGCAAAGTAAGAGTGAATGGTCTCAGTGATGATCAAGAAAAAGCAATACCTTTGTGAATGTCTAGGGTCCTTTGGCTAGAAGAAAGGATCAGCCATATCCTGTCTTCCCACCAGACATGCATTTTCCACAGGATCTTCAGTCTCCTGTTTCACTCTTAAACGTGCCTCAGACATAAAATGATTTGTATTTTTTTAGGTGAAATTCACATTTTTAGGTGAAATGAAGTTAACCATGTTAAATTCAACCGTTTGGTGGCATTTAGTCTTTACAGTGTTACCTAGTTCCAAAACATCTTCCCCATTCTTTATGTTTTAAGCCTCTTTCCTAATGTTTAAGTGACAGAGTGACAGTGAACTTCTCATCCATCAGTAGTCTCGAGCAGACCACCCTGACGAGTTAGTTTTAGGATCAAAGCTTCCCAGAGTTGGTGGTGCTTTTTAATAGGGCCAAACGTGAGTAAGGGAGTGAGACTAAGTGGAGCTTTGAATAACAGCATTTCACTCAGCACAGAGCTGCCCCACACTACTCTGCCCAGTTTCTAGGTCAAGAAACGTAACTTTTCCAACATTTTAATATGCTAAGGTGTACCATGAATGAGAGAGGGGAGGGGGAAGAGGTGATATAAGCCAAACCGAGTCCATTAAGAAGCCCTGGGCCCTGCCCCCAGGGTGGTGAGGCTCTGAGCCTCATGTTTTGAAAGATCTTCGGAGACTCTGTCTCTTACCTGGGCACCCTGGGCAAACAACTTGGATAAGACCGCTCTGTCTACTGTTGGAGGATGAAGTGGACAAAATCTTCCTAGAAATGCTTCCCACTTAATCCCCTCATCTCCTCCTACGGAGATTTCTATTGTTTGTAAAGAATATGCCACCCACACAACTGTATCCATGTCACCTAACTAGGAAGATAACCCAACTGGACAGTTCTGGGAAGTAAGACAAAAACCAGCTGAAAGAGTGCTTTGCTTAGACAAGATGGAATTTAGATGGTGCCCAAAAAGACCTAGCAACCATCCAACTAGAAAGGGGCCAAAAACAGGGGTGCTCTTTGTGGAGCCAGGGATCTGTCCATATGGTTCTGCAATGCCTAGTCATACAAAACACTCACTGCACTTAAAGTAACTGACACAAGGTGAGGAGAGGCACAGGCATGGAAGGACTCGACTTATCCCTATTTCTTGGATACCTATCTTTCCTCCTTTTCTAACTTTATTTGGCTCTCTTGACAAAAGCCAAAAAGCATGGTATAGAAGTTGTGATCATAATTACATGATTTTCATGGCAAACATACTCTACAATTAAAAACAGACACCCCCTGTCGCAGAAATATCCAGACCAAGATACCCAAATGATGAGGAAGATAAAACTAAGGTCATTGGGGAATGCTGGGTCGGGGGCTGATCTCAGATAACTGGTTAGGCCAAGGCACTTGATGACAGAAGCTAGGTCATCTCATCTCTTGTTCTGAGTTATTTAGTAATATATTTCTTTTAAAACCACTTAACAGGGCTGGGCACAGTGGCTCACACCTATAATCTCAGCACTTTGGGAGGCCAAGGCAGGCAGATCACAAGGTCAAAAGATCAGGACCATCTGGCCAACATGGTGAAACCCTGTCTCTACTACAAAATATATATAAATTAGCTGGGTGTGGTGGCACCCACCTGTAGTCCTAGCTACATGGGAGGCTGAGGCAGGAGAATCGCTTGTACCTGGGAGGCAGAGGTTGCAGTGAGCTGAGATCGTGCCACTGCACTCCAGCCTGGGCAACAAGAGCTAAACTCCATCTCGAAAAAAAAAAAA
>NW_016107502.1:52158-55993 GCF_001604975.1 Cebus imitator
TTGAAACAGAGTCTGTCACCTAACCTGGAGTGCAGTGGCAGCATCTTGACTCACCGCAACCTCTGCCTCCTGGGCTCAGGAGATCTTCCCGCCTCAGCCTCTTGAGTAGCTGAGATCACAGGCGTGCACCACCACCATGCCCAGCTAATTTTTGTATTTTTGGTGGAGTCACGGTTTCGCCATATTGCCCAGGCTGGTCTTGAACTCCTGAGCTCAAGAGATCTGCCTGTCTCAGCCTCCAAAAGTGCTGGAATTATGGGCATGAGCCTCCACAGCCACCCTAGAGGTGAACATTTTGATACTGGTTTTGGTTTTCCCACCCCTTAAAACCTAATATGAAGCTTAGGGTTTGAACTAGGATGAGAGACTAGAGATGGGGTAGAACACAGGATGAGAGGGCATGCAAGTGCTTTGTAGTCGAGAAAATGTATTCAATGCACCAGAAACACGGGAATACCTGTGGGACCCGGTGCTTTTTTTTTTTTTTTTTTTTTGCTCTGGTGCGAGGCTAGAGCACAGTGGTGCGATCTTGGCTCACTCCGCCTCCTAGGTTCAAGCGGTTCTTGTGCCTCAGCCTCCCAGGTAGCTGGGATTACAGGCACGAGCCACCACACCCAGCTAATTTTTTTTGTATTTTTAGTAGAGATGGGGTTTCTCCATGTTGGCCAGGATGGTCTCGATCTCCTCACCTCATGATCCACCTGCCTTGGCCTCCCAAAGTGCTGGGATTACTGGCGTGAGCCACCAAGCCTAGCCAGACCCAATGCCTTTTAATGGACCTGGCCATCCCCACAGTACCCAACCATAAATACGAGCTTGTAACAGAGTTCAGCCTCAGAATATATCTGCAGTCTCCAGTATTTATCTAGACTTCCTCCAGTTTACTGTTCTGATCTGATGTTCTTTCTTATCTGGCTGTCAGATCCACTGGGACGTCTAGGAAAAAAATCTGCCACCACCTTCCCCAGAATAAAAGGTCCTGCCCTCCAGCCTCCTCCCACTATGTACAGACATAGAAAATAGGAACAGGCCGGGCATGGTGGCTCACACCTGTAATCCCATCTACTCGGGTGAGGCACGAGAATCTCTTGAGACTAGAAGGTGGAGGTTGCAGTGAGCCCAGATAGCACCACTGTCCTCCTGCCTGGGCTACAGAGCAGGACTCTCAAAAAACAAAAAAGAAAAAGGAACAGCCCCTGGTCCAAAATCCCAGATAAGGTAGATATCACTATTTTTTTGAAACATCAAGTATGAGTTAGCCTGGGTTTATACATCTAAATCTAAAAATGTATTGAACACCTGTACAATTTCGTAAATAATACTCACATTGCCCTGATTGATGAGGCGCCCCAAAGAAAGGCAGGACTGGATTGAACATGGAAAGACAGTATCCCAAGAAGCCAGCCATGAGAGTGATGGTTCCATCTGTGCTACAAGAGTCAGACCATGAGATGCAAGAGCTTTGTGCTGGGGGCCGCCACAGAACAGAGCAGACCCAGAATCCAGGCAACCTTCACTTCCAGCCTGAAGACTTTCCTAGGTACTACGGTAGTAAATGATGGAAAGGCCCTGGGGTTTGGGATCAAACAACTCTTGTTTGAGCACGTACCCCGCCCACAACCCTTCTGCCATTTTACTTAATCTTGCTGAACCTGTTTTCCTTTACCAAAAAAAAAAAAAAAAAAAAAAATACAAGCTGACATAGTGGCTGAACTAATAACTATGTGAAATATGTGAAATGCGCTTTGCAGCAGGTGGCTTTTAAATTAGTGACCAGAAAGCACATACACTGTAAAAATAAATAAATAAATAAAATTTGTTTTTACATTATAAGCCAGTATACACATATAAGTATCTACAATTGAAACAGGGGTTTCATAAAAACTATACTTACTACTTGGGAGTCACTCGGAATATTCTATTGTATTTAATTTTTTATATGCTGATTGCAACTCACTACATTGTTTTCACTCCTAATGGATAGTATTTAAAAAACACTCTTCGAAACCATGCAGTTATCGGTTATTACGAAGATTAGTAAGATTCCCAGGAATGATCTGACGGCTAGGAGTCTTCATTACCAGGGAAACAAAGAAAAAGGGTCAAGGTTATTAGGTCAAGCCCTAGGTAGCCCTGTTGCCAAGGGAACAGATCGGCCACGTCAGGGTTGGTTTACCCTTGGGCTGCAGCCCTGTGGAGAAAAGGAGTGGCCCGTGGGCCTGTCACTCATGCAGAGGGGTAAGCCCGCCTCCAAGTCCGGAAGACCCGGAGGAAGACAGAGATTGGAGGTTCAGGCAGTGACGTAACTTTCTGCCTTAGGTGGCCTTCCGCTCTGGCGGCTGTTGCGACAGGGGTTCAGGGAATATTTACTGGGGCTCCACGCTCCCTCTGCTCTTGGAAGTGCCATGAGGTCAGTAAGCTACGTGCAGCGCGTGGCGCTGGAGTTCAGCGGGAGCCTTTTCCCGCACGCAATCTGCCTTGGAGACGTTGATAACGATACGGTAAGTGCATGCGCACTGCAAGGGACATCCTGGATCTGTGCAGCGACCGGGCAAGGGAAGTGGAAGAGGCAGCCCGGGCGTGCCACGTGAACTTGAGCATGCGCGCTGGGGCTAGTATGGAGCTCTTAAGAGAAAAACTTTATTGATAGCTTCAGTGTCCTTGGTTGGTTTTGTTCCCTGGTTTTGTTTTGTTTTGTTTTTTTGAGACAAGAGTCTTGCTCTGTCACCCAGACTGGAGTGCAGTGGCGCGATCTTGGCTCACTGCCACCACCACCTCCTGGGTTCAAGCGATTCTCCTGCCTCAGCCTCCTGAGTAGCTGGGATTACAGGCGCCCGCCACCACGCCCGACTAATTTTTCTACTTTTAGTACAGACAGGGGTTTCGCCATGTTGATCGGGCTGGTCTCGAACTCCTGACCTCAGGTGATCCATCGGCCTCGGCCTCCCAAAATGCTGGGATCACAGGCGTGAGCCACCGCGTCCGGTCCCTGGTAGTATTTTTTGAGTGGGATACATAGTTTGATCCCTCGGCCTGATTCAGTAACGTGTTCACTGGAGGAGACTGATAAACTGGTGGCCAAGTTTTCTGGATCAGTGTTTCTAAGTTAAGCCTCTTTTAGTGGCGTCACCTCTCAAATCACTTAACTTGGCCGGGCGTGGTGGCTCACGCCTGTAATCCCAGCACTTTGAGAAGCCAAGGCGGGCGTATCCCCTGAGGTCAGGAGTTCGAGACCAGCTTGGCCAACATGGTGAAACCCCCGTCTCTACTAAAAATATAAAATTAGCCGGGTGTGGTGGTACGCGCCTCAAATCCCTGCTACTTGGGAGCTGAGGCACGAGAATCGCTTGAACCCGGGAGGCGGAGTTTGCAGTGAGCTGAGATCACGCCCACTGCACCCCAGCCTGGGCGACAGAGACAGCCTCCGCTTGAGAAAAAAAAAAAAAAATCACTTACCTTTCAAAGCCGTAAAGCGGAAGTAATAATGCCGTTCTGCCTGTGGCTCCGCCCCTCCAAAGACTTCTCTGAGCCTCCTCCTACCCTCACAGAATTAAAGACTCTATCCGTGCTTAACGTAGGCATTAAATTCATGTCTGCGGCTGTTACACTTGGAGCACTCTGCTGGAATAGATTGGGATATTTCCCTGCCTCGCTCTACGGCGGGAGCAGCAATCACCCGCGCAACCCAGTGTTAATAAGGTCCAGTTTCTTCAATGCCTGCCCCATAGTAGATGCAGGTATCTGGTTACTTGTGCTGCATCTTTGTTGAATTACAGAAGTAATCTCCGTCTACCTCCTCTCCTCAGCAGTCGTTCTTTTTTTTTTTTTTTTTTTT
>NW_016107502.1:56148-81488 GCF_001604975.1 Cebus imitator
AGATGGGGTTTCACCATGTTGGCCAGGCTGGTCTCAAACTCCTGACCTCGTGTTCTGCCCACTTGGACCTCCCAAAAGTGTTGGGACTACAGGCGTGAGCCACAGGGCCACACCCTTCTTCTCGTTTTTTAAATCAGTTACCACGGGTCAAGCAGGTAAAACAATGTCTGTCACGCAGTTTATTGCTCATTTCAGTGTTAGGGTTATTGTTTTTGTTAGTGTTTTATTCTGTTTTTCTGCAAATTTTTATTGAACTGCTCATCATGCACCAATCTGGGAATTCATAAATGGACGAGAGAGTTCCAGTCCTCAGGTAGCTCATAATCAAGTTGAGTGATAGTCACAGGATAATAAAATGTAATGAGATACATTGATTAAAAATGTAGAGGATTCTCCAGTGGAGCATTAAAGGGAATAGTGTCTGATGCTCTTTTTTTTTTTTTTTGCAGACTTTTTCTTTTCATTTATTATCTATTTCATATTTCTGATGCAAAGCACTGTACTGCCATCTTCTGCCCTCTGCCCTCTCTTCCTGCTCTGCCTCCCTGCTTCACACTTCCTTAACTGTCCTGTGCTCCCCGCCCCCACAAGACAAAGGCTAAAATATCTTTATTTCCCACCGCCCCCTAGTGCTGTGATGGAGAAGGTATTTTATGAGGCCTCTTTTGGCTCCAGCCCCTCTGGGAAGGAAAGAGTTATTCACATAAATTTGTATTATGTTTTCTGGGCTTTCATGTTTCTTCATGAACTGCCAAGCAGTTTAATTTTATGAGAAAATCAGAGGAGGCATTTTTTTAAAATGATTATTATTATTATTTTTAAGACAGCGTTTCACTCTTGCTGCCCAGGCTGGAGTGCAATGGTGTGATCTTGGCTCAATCTTGGCTCACTGCAACCTCCGCCTCCCAAGTTCAAACAATTCTTTTGCCTCAGCCTCCCAAGTAGCTGGGATTACAGGCATGCACCACCACGCCTGGCTTATTTTGTATTTTTAGGGGAGATGGGGTTTCTCCATGTTGGTCAGGCTGGTCTTGAACTCCCAACCTCAGGTGATCCACCTGCCTTGGCCTCCCAGAGTGCTGGGATTAGAGGCATGAGCCACCGCTCCTGGCCAGTTTTTTGTTTTTTATAAACGCAGGGTCTCACTCTGTTGCCCAGGCTGGAATGCAGTGGTACAATCATAGCTCACTGCAGCCTTGAACTCCTGGGCTCAACTGATCTACTGCCTCAGCCTCCTGTGTAGCTGGGACTATAGGTGCATGCCACCATATCTGGCTGATTTTTAAAAATGTTTTGTAGAGATGACGTCTCACTGTGTTAACTAGGCTGGTCTCAAACCTCTGGCTTCAAGCAGTCCACTGGCTTTAGTGTCCCAAAGTGCTGAGAATACAGGTGTAAGCAACCTCACCTGGCCACATTTTATTTATTTTATTTTATTTATTTTTTTTTTTGAGACAGAGTTTCACTCTTGTTACCCAGGCTGGAGTGCAATGGCGCGATCTTGGCTCACCGCAACCTCCGCCTCCTAGGTTCAGGCAATTCTCCTGCCTCAGCCTCCTGAGTAGCTGGGATTACAGGCACGCGCCACCATGCCCAGCTAATTTTTTGTAGTTTTAGTAGAGATAAGGTTTCACCATATTGACCAGGATGGTCTTGATCTCTTGACCTCGTGATCCACCTGCCTCGGCCTCCCACAGTGCTGGGATTACAGGCGTGAGCCACCGCGCCCGGCCCACATTTTAAATAGTAAATTCCATTTTATCTGATTGCCTTCTTTGTTTAAAAGCATTCCCTTTTTTACATAGCTTTATAGCACCAGCTTTTTTGAAATTGTGCTTTTTTTAATGAGTTACACTATTACACACTCACTTCTACAATATTAGATATACTACCATTTTTTCCACGAGTTGTAAGCTCTGTTACAGTAAACTTCATAAGGATAGGAATGTTTTAATCTGTTTTTTCCACTGCTATATTCTCAACACTTAGAACAATGTAGGCACTGGCCAGGTGTGGTGGTTTACACTTGTAATCCCAGCACTTTGGGAGGCGAGGCGGTGGATCACCTGAGGTCAGGAGTTCGAGACTAGCCTGGCCAACATGGCGAAACCCCGTCTCTACTAAAAATATGAAAAGTAACCTTGTGTTGTAATCCCAGCTACTCAGGAGGCTGAGGCAGGAGAATCGCTTGATCCCAGGAGGTGGAGGTTGCAGTGAGCCAAGATCACACCACTGCACTCCAGCCTGGGCGACAGACCGAGACTCCATCTCAAAAAAAAAAAAAAAATACATTTGGCTGGGCGTGTGGCTCATGACTGTAATCCCAGCACTTTTGGAGACCAAGGTGGATGGATCATTTGAGGTCAAAAGTTCAAGACCAGCCTGGCCAACACGGTGAAACCGTCTCTGCTAAAAATACAAAAAAATTAGCTGAGCATAGTGGCACACACTTATAATCCCAGCTACTAGGGAGGCCAAGACAGAAGAATCACTCGAACCTGAGAAATGGAGATTGCAGTGAGATGGAGCCACTGCACTACAGCCTGGGCAACAGAGTGAGACTCTGTCTCAAAAAAAAAAAAGTTTATCCCAATGAATGCCATAGTATATAGTAGGCCCACAAACAATGTTGGTTTGTTTATTTTTAAGTTTTTTGTAGAGATGGGGTCTTGCCATGTTACCCAGATTGGTCTTGAATGTGTGGCCTCAAAGTAAATATCTGGCCCAGCCTCCCATATCCTCAGCTGGGATTACAGGCATGAGCCACTATGCTGGGCCCCTGAATATTTATTTAATGAACACACAACAAAAAAAATTTTTTAAGAAACAAAAGTCAGAATGAAAGAGAATGCCCAGCCAGCCCCCGAGTTTTCAGGTAAAGTTGGGGGTACAAAGATAAATGCCACCGACTCCCGAGTAGCTGGGATTACAGGCATGCACCACAACACCCAGCTAATTTTTGTATTTTTAGTAGAGATGGGGTTTTACCTTGTTGGTCAGGCTGGTCTTGAACCTCTGACCTCATGATTTGCCTGCCTCGGCCTCCCAAAGTGCTGGGATTACAGGCATGAGCCACCACACCTGGCCCAAATGTATTTTATTTTTTAAAAAGAATGAATTGTATTAAAGATGATTCCCCAGCCTTGGAGTTTAACTAGAGGCTGGAAAACAGCTGGTATTAGTATTCTCTAAATGCCAATCACCATTTCTAAATGCTTTCCTCTATTAGCTCAATTCTCACAACCACCTTATGACGTAGATACTCATCATCCTCATTTTCTAGATGAGAAAATTTAGGCAGAAAAAGCTAGATTCAAATCCAGATAGTTGCACTCTGAACCTCTATGCTCTGCAGCCCCTCTCCTGGGTATCTGCGAAAGTCCTCAGGGCAGCCACAATTGAAACATCAAGGCCAGGCATAGTGGCCCACACCTGTAATCCCAGTACTTTGGGAGGCTGAGATAAAAGGGTCATTGGAGCTTAGAGTTCGAGACCAGCCTGAGCAACACAGTGAGACTCCATTTTTACAAAAAAATAGAAAAAAATTAGCCAGGTGTGGTGGTGCCCACCTGTAGTCCCAGCTCCTCAGGAGGATTACTTGAGCCTAGGAAGTTGAGGCTGCAGTGAGCCGTGATCACATTACTGCACTCCAGCTTGGACAACAGAGTGAGACCCTACCTCAAAAAAAAAAANAAAAAAAAAAAAAAAATAGACATAAGAAACGTCAAGGCTGGGTGTGGTGGTTCACACCTGTAATCCAAGCACTTTGGAGGCCAAGGCAGGCAGATCACCTGAGGTCGGAAGTTCAAGACCAGCCTCACCAACATGGTGAAACCCCCATCTTTAAAAATAAAATTAAATTAAATTAAAAATAAAAAACAAAAGTCAAGTAATAGAAGATTTGATTAAAAAAACTAGTTTTATGCTTCTGTGATCTGATATTCTCACCAGAAACCCCCATAACAATTAAAAAATAAATGAAAAAAAAATTATTTTTTTTGAGACGGAGCTTTGCTATTGTCACCCAGGTTGGAGTGCAGTGACGCAATCTTGGCTCACTATAACCTCCGCCTCCCAGGTTCAAGCGATTCTCCTGCCTCAGCTTCCCAAAGTGCTGGGATTACAGGCGTGAGACACCACGCCCAGCCAGAAATCAAAGATTCAAATAAATTCCAGTTTGTTTCTAACTTTTCCTTACTGTTTACCTGTTACCTCTGTTGCCTTTAGAACTAAATTTTTTTGTTTTTTGAGACGGAGTTTCACTCTTACTACCCAGGCTGGAGTGCAATGGCGCAATCTCGTCTCACCACAACCTCCACCTCCCGGGCTCTAGCGATTCTCCTGCCTCAGCCTCTGGAGCAGCTGGGATTACAGGCATGCGCCAGCACACCCAGCTGATTTTGTTTTTGTTTTTGTTTTGTTTGAAAAGGAGTCTTGTTCTGTCACCAGGCTAGAGTGCAGTGGTGCGATCTTGGCTCACTGCAACCTTCACCTCCCGGGTTCAAGTGATTTCCCTGCCTCAGCCTCCCAAGTAGCTGGGACTGCAGGTGTGCACCACCACACCCAGATAACTTTTGTATTTTTAGTAGAGATAGGGTTTCACCATGTTGGTCAGGCTGCTCTCAATCTCCTGACCTCGTGATCCGCCTGCCTTGGCCTCCCAAAGTGCTGGGATTACAGGCATAAGCCACCATGCCGGCCTAATTTTGTATTTTTAATAGAGTCAGGGTTTTGCCATGGTGGCCCCGCTAGTCTTGAGCTCCCGACCTCAGGTGATGCGCCTGGCCAGAACTAAATTTCTTGAGAGTATAATATTAGTTCAGTGTATTCTGGGGACAGGAAGGGGATGTTGGCTGTACCGCCAAGAGGAGAGCATAAAGCAGTTTGCAGAAGTGGGGTTTGAAGCCATTTGGTTAACAACATGAGCCCCAGAAAGGGCAGCTACCCAGATACAAGTCGTGGAGCTCCAGACAAGTACGTCCCTTCCCTAGAGCTTAGCCACCACTTGAGGGCACTGGAAGCCCAGAATGGGGAGCAGCCCCCTCAGTCCCCACCATCCTGTGTGGTTCCCACATACACCTCAAGATCCAAAGACCTTGCTAGAGGATGGAGGGCCCCAAGAGCTCACATTGTCTTTTTATTTGGCCCCTGATTAAATATGAGGTCTGAAGTTAGATTCTCTAAAACTCCATCATCTTGGGCTATTTTCAAAGCATGTCTCTTTTTTTTTTTTGGAGATGGAGTCTTGCTCTGTCGCCTAGCATGGGCTGCAGTAGCAGGATCTCAGCTCACTGCAACCTTCGCCTCCTGGGCTCAAGCGATTCTCATGCCTCAGCCTCCTGAGTAGCTGGGTTTACAGATGTCTGCCACTACGCCCAGCTAATTTTTTGGTAATTTTTAGTAGAGATGGGGTTTCACCATCTTGGGTAGGCTGGTCTTGAACTCCTGACCTCATGATCCACCCGCATTGGCCTCCCAAAGTGGTAGGAAAACCAGCCAACATGTCCCATACGTAATGGGCAAATTGGAAGAGCTGAAGTTGGGCACGTGGAGCCTAGAGCTGTTCAGGTGGCATACTTTTCTGGGATAGGCCACAGATTGTGTGTAGCCCCAATTCCTGTAACCTCCCCTACCCCTAACATACATACCCCTAAATGGAAATGAACTGGGAAACTATGGTTGTGTTGGCCCCAAAAGATTGTTTTGTTTTGTCTTTTGAGACAGGATCTTGTTCTCTTGCCCAGGCTGGAATGCAGTGGCACAATCATGGCTCACTGCAGCTTCATGCTCCTAGGATCAAATGATCCTCCTTCCTCAGCCTCCTGAGTAGCTGGGACTACAGGTGTGTATCACCACACCTGGATAATTTGTTTTTTCTTTTTTTTTGAGACAGGGTCTCACTCTGTCGCCCAGGTTGGAGTGCAGTGGTGCTATCCTCACTCACTCACTGCGACCTCCACCTCCCAGGCTCAAGCAGTTCTCCTGCCTCGCCCCCCGAGGGGTTGGGATGGGACCACAAGCATGTGCCACCACGCTTGGGTAATTTTTATATTTTTTGTAGAGACAAGGTTTCGCCACGTTGGCCAGGCTGGTTTTGAATTCCTGAGTTCCAGCAATCTACCCACCCCACCTCCCAAAGCCTGAGGTTACAGGCGTGGGTCACTGCACCTGGCCTCATGGCAAATTTTTTAAGTTTTTGTAGAAATGGAGTCTTGCCATGTTGCCCAGGCTGGTCTCTAACTCTTGGCCTCAAGTGATCCACTCGCCTCCACCGCCCAAATTAGTGGGATTACAAGTGTCAGTCATTGTATCTGGCCAGACGTTTAATAAAGTTGATGAAGGTACAAGTTGAGGTCTTGTGGTTTCCCTTGGTTAGGCTAAGTAGAGAAGAGCTCAAAGTGGTTCATCAGAGTCCCATCCTAATGCTTTCTTCTCTCTCCATTTGAAGTTAAATGAGCTGGTGGTGGGAGACACCAGCGGGAAGGTGTCTGTGTATAAAAATGATGACAGTCGGCCATGGCTCACCTGTTCCTGCCAGGGAATGGTCAGTATTCACTTCCCTGGGCCTGGAGGGGGGAAGGGATCCCTTCTGTCCAGGGAACACCCACACAGGTGCTCACCCGTGTGTCCTGACTCCCCAGATACTGGGCCTAGCCACTGCCTTGCAGCCAATTTGATTCAGAGAGGGCAGCCCCCAGACGTGCTCCCATCTGTTCTCACACACATATACCTGGGCCGGGGTGTTTTTGTGTAGCAGAGTACTCCTTGACACTTTATGGAAGCTGCCTAAGATTGTCTAATCTTAAAGTATAGTCAAAAATGGGGGCAATAATTTGAATAAGTCTAGAAATAGGATAGCCTAGTTCTATTAAAGATGGAGTTTTTGTTTTAAGTCCAGATTATCTTAACTACCTCAGGTCTTCATGTTGCTATCTGGGTAAACCAAACCTATAGCACAGGGACTCAGTTAATAAAGACTATCGCCATAAGTTATATGGCACAAGTTTTCAGTGGAGGATGGTGATGAGAAAACCCGCCCACTCCTTCTTGCTTCACAGAGATCAGGGAGTACTGGTCTCCCTTGGCATCTCCCTGAGCCTGCCTTTCTCTCTTGCAGCTGACTTGCGTCGGGGTTGGAGACATTTGCAATAAAGGAAAGGTAAGAACTATAGGGGACCTTGGGACTTCGGCAGGACTCCAAAGGCTCACCATGATTCTTAGCTCACAGTGGAAATCAGCTGAAGGTTAAAGGCTTCAGCTCTGACCCCTGTGATCTGATGACTAGGCATGTTTCCAAAACTCCCTCCCCAGTCTGTTTCTACTATACCTCTGTTTGTTCTAGAACCTGTTGGTGGCAGTGAGTGCTGAAGGCTGGTTTCATTTGTTTGACCTGACACCTGCTAAGGTGTTGGATGCTTCTGGGCACCACGAGACACCAATGGGAGAAGAGCAGCGTCCAGTCTTCAAGCAGCACGTCCCTGCCAACACCAAGGTCATGCTGATCAGCGACATCGGTGGGCATGGCTACCTCTGCAGGCTGCCAAGAGTAGGAGTCAGTGGGTACTAGAGCAGATCCCAAGGGATTGGGGCGAGAGGGAGAGTCCACATTCATTTATGCACTTCTTATGTACTGAGCTCCCATCATAAGCCAGGCGTCACTCAAGGTACTGGGATTGCCATGGTGAATAACTAGACAAAAATTGCTGCACTCCTGAACCTTATTATGAAGAGACAGAAAAGTAACAATATAGGCCAGGTGTGCTGGCTCTTGCCTGTAATACCAACACTTTGGGAACCTGAGGTGGGAGGATCACTTGAGGCCAGGAGTTCGAGACTGTGGTGAGCTGTGATCTCACCACTACACTCTAGTGTGGGACCCTGTCTCTATTGGAAAAAGGAAGGAATAGAAAAGAAACACTATAAGTTTTGTAAAGTAATTAAGTATTATATTGGAAGGTGATATGTGTGTGGCTAGATGCGGTGGCTCACGCCTGTAATCCCAGCACTTTGCAAGGTTGAGGCGGGTAGATCACTTGAGTTCAGGAGTTTGAGACCAGCCTGGCCAACACGGTGAAACCCTGTCTCTATTAAAAACATAAAAACTAGCCAGGAATGGTGGCGGACGCCTGTTATCCCAGCTACTCAGGAGGCTGAGGTAGGAGAATGAACCTGGGAGACAGGTTGTAGTCAGCCAGGATCACGCCACTGCACTCTAGCCTAGGCAACAGAGACTCCTTCTCAAAAAAAAAAAAAAAAAAAACAAAGGTAGTAAGTGCAGCCAGGCGCCATGGTTCACACCTGCAATCCCGGCTTTGGTAGGCTGAGGCAGGCAGATCACTTGAGGTCAAGAGTTCAAGACCAGCCTGGCCAACATGGTGAAACCCTGTCTCCACTAAAAATACAAAAATTAGCTGAGCATGGTGGCACATGCCTATAATCCCACCTACTCAAAAGCCTGAGAGGCAGGAGAATCGCCTGAACCCAGGAGGTAGAGGGTGCAGTGAGCTGTGATCGTGCCACTGCACTCCAGCCTGGTGACAGAGACTCCATCTCAAAAAAAAAAAAAAAAAAAAAAAAAAAAAAAAAAAGGAAAGGTAGTAAGTGCAATGGAAAAAATAATTCACAGAAAGGGCTAGAGTGTTGAAGTAGAAGTAGCAATTTTATTTGTTTTATTTTTTTGAGACGGAGCCTCACCCTGTCACCTAGGCTGGAATGCAGTGGTGTGATCTCGGCTGACAACTACCTCCGCCTCCTGGGTTCGAGCGATTCTCCTGCTTCAGTCTCCCCAGTAGCTGGGACTACAGGCACACGCCACCATGCCCAGCTAATTTTTTGTGTCTTTAGTAGAGGCAGGGTTTCACCATGTTGGCCAGGCTAGTCTTGAACTCCTGACCTCGTGATCCACCTGCCTCAGCCTCCCAAAGTGCTGAAATTACAAGTGTGAGCCACTGCACCTGGCCAAGCTAGCAATTTTAAATGGAGTTGGTAGGGAAGTCCTCACTGAGAAGGTAACATTTGGTTTATAAAAAAAAAAAAAAAAACCGAAGACGGTAAGCAAGGGAGCCACACAGATGGGGGCTTGCAGGTGGTGGGAGATACATGGGCTGAATTGGGACACTTGAGTTGCATGTTTGGGAAGTAGTATAAAGACAGAGAGGGGATAGGAGCTGCAGAACAGATGGACCAAATGGACGCGCAGGATGCTGCAAACGCAGGCAGGGGCAGGGCAGACTGAGTGTGAAGTGAGTAGCCCAGCAGATGGGGCATGAATCCACATGGCTAGGAAGTGCCACTGGTAGCAGAGGAGCAGAGGCCTCTCGTGAGACTGCAAAACCCATCTTGTCTTTCATGCCCACAGATGGAGATGGGTGTTGTGAGCTGGTGGTGGGTTACACAGACCGTGTGGTGCGAGCTTTCCGCTGGGAGGAGCTAGGTGAGGGTCCCGAACATCTGACAGGGCAGCTGGTGTCCCTCAAGAAATGGATGCTAGAGGGTCAGGTAAGAAACTGAGTCTGGGGACCAAGGCCCCAGGGAGCTGGGAGGAAGGCCTCCTGGAGGAGAAAGTGGGAGAACAGTCATGGGACAGGGCCAGGGTGGGGAGAAGTGAAAAGTTACCTTGTCAAAAGAGATCCAAAGACCATTTCAAATCAGGGGCTTAGGGAGATTGCTAGTGACAGGCAAAGAGAAAGGCATGTGGGGCTAAGAATGAGGAGTGTGGAATGGCTGTGGAGTGGGCGACATCAGGACCTAGACCACAGCTGGGACATGAACAGGGGAAAGCACGTGGTCTGTGCGGAGAGGGCAGTGCCAGGCAGGAACCCTGGAAACTCAAAATCCTTCCTCCTGCTGCCAGGCTTAAAGCCCTCAGGGCTGTTCCCAGGACCCCTGCCCTCCCCTACCCCCCACCGCCCCGTTCTCTGCAGGGTCCCACTTCTCTCTCCATCTCCCTTTAATCCCATTCCCTGGTGCAGGTGGACAGCCTCTCAGTGACTCTGGGGCCACTGGGTGTTCCTGAACTGATGGTGTCTCAGCCAGGCTGTGCTTATGCAATTCTGCTGTGTACCTGGAAAAAGGACACTGGGTCCCCTCCTGCCTCTGAAGGGGCCACAGATGGCAGTAGGTAAGAGGGTACAAGCCTGTGGATGGTGTGGGGTACATGGAAGCAGGATGGGCTCCCAGATGGCACATAGTAGTAAAACGGGTCTGCAGTTAGCAGAGCTGCCTCATCTGGGTCCCAGCCCAAGCACCTTTGCACCACTGGGGAGGATTATTTTAGGACCAAGGGAATCCTGAGCTCTAACTTGTGGCACCTGAAAGAGGTCCTGAGATTCCAACCTGGCATCCCCATCCCTGTCTTTTCTGTTTGCCACATGGGCCAGATGGGGTCAGTGGTAGGTTTCGAAGCTGACTCAAATCCCAGAAGCTCTTGCAGGGATAAGGGCTGGAGAGCGCAGCTCACTTCGTCTCCTGCTTGGTCCTTCCACCCTCCTGCTCGCAGGGAAGCCCCAGCTGCCCGAGATGTGGTGCTGCACCAGACATCTGGTCGTATCCACAACAAGAACGTCTCCACTCACCTAATCGGCAACATCAAACAAGGTGAAGATGGGGGGCTATGGTTGAGAGAGGAGCTGGGGGCAGCCCTCAGTTCTGGATGAGTGGAGATCCATAGCCCTCCCCTCGTGTCAAGCCCTGTCCTTCCCCTGTTGCTGTGGGCCACCCCCTCCCTGTAGGCTCTGACCTTGTGCCCTGCCCTTTACATTTTCTTCCTCTGGTCCTTCTGTCCTACCCACAGGCCACAGCACTGAGAATGCTGGCTCTGGCCTCTTTGCCCTGTGCACTCTGGATGGTGAGCAGTGCTGGGATGGGGTGGGGGTCTGTGTGCCTTTGGGGTCTGCTTGGGGCCTGTCGCACCCACACTCAGCCTGCCTCTCCCCTCAGGGACGCTGAAGCTCATGGAGGAAGCAGACAAGCTGCTATGGTCAGTGCAGGTTGATCACCAGCTCTTCGCCCTGGAGAAATTAGATGTCACCGTGAGTGGAAAGCCTGGCAGAGCAGAGCATTCTTGAGTTTTCCACATAGAGAGATAAGATTTGGAATAATCAGCCTATTCTCACATCCCAGGGAACTCTCCTCAGCCTGTATCTTTAGTCTCCCTCTCTCTCTCTCTCTCTGTCTCCTTTTTTTTTTTTTTTTTTTTTTTTTTGATACGGGGTTTTCCTCTGCCACCTAGGCTGGAGTGCAGTGGCATGATCTTGGCTCACTGCAACCTTTGTCTCCCAGACTCAAGCCATCCTGCCACCTCAGCCTCCCAAGAAGTTGGGACCACAGGCATGCGCCACCACACTTGGCTAATTTTCCGAAATTTTTTGTAAAGTTGAGATCTCACCATATATGGTTTCGAATTCTTGGGCTCAAGCAACCCTTTTGTCTTGGCCTCCCAAAGTGTTGGGATTACAGGCATGAGCCACCGTGCCTGGCCTTAAGTCTCTTTAGATAGGTCTAAATCCATCTAAAGCGAGTTTGTTTCCTCTTACTCTACCGTATTTAATGCTATACTGTGCTGCTAGAAGTCTGTCATTTCCATAACTTCAGCAGAAGTAATAGCCCCAAAGAAAAGTTCCTATAAGAGCCTGGAAGTGAGTTATTCGTCCCAACTCCAGAGGCATATTTTGTAGGTTTTTCTTGTCCGTGTATGATCTCTGTTTAATTGCACTGTGGCCCCTGAATCAGCAGGTAAGGGCTACACTTTATATTGCCATCAGGCTTGCTTTTTGGTTTAGGAGGAGAGGCAGACCAGGGTTCGAACCCTGATTCTGCTGCCTCCTAGCTGAGTGGCCTTTGGTGAATGATTATATTTCTATAAGCTGAGATTTCCTCTATATAAAATTGCATACTTACTAGGATGGCTTGAGCATCACGTGAGCTCATTTGACAGCCCCTTTTGCTGCCCCGCCCATGAGTGAAATTCCCCCCCAGCTCACTGTTTGTCATCCAGAGTCCAGTCCACGGCTCTTTTATGTGCCTTGTCTCTGGCCTTTTTCAGGGCAACGGGCATGAGGAGGTAGTTGCATGTGCCTGGGATGGACAGACATACATTATTGATCACAACCGCACCGTCGTCCGCTTCCAAGTGGACGAAAATATCCGTGCCTTCTGTGCAGGTGACTCCGCCCCCACGGCCCCTTTCTAACCACACTTAAGTTAGATAAGAGGGTTAGCTATGCCAGGGAAGTGTTTGCCTCTCAGTTCCCTTTCTGACGTATCCCCTCATGTAAGTCTTTATTGACCAGTGAGTTCTTCACCTCTTTTGTTTGGGGGGTGAGGGGTGGGTACTACATGGCCAGCTTGACAATTTTGAATAAGAAAAAAATAACAGACCCTCACATCTCCACCCCTGAATAGTTCAAAGAATGGAATGAGTTTGTTGTCTGTCTGGGATGTGTGAAGACATCGGGAAGTTCTTTTCCACTTGAGCATGCCAGGTCTCTGTGAAGAAAGTTCTCCTAGAGCATTTTCATTAGTTCCAAATCAGGGGCCTTGGGAGGCAGCACTCATTCTTTGGGAGGCTGGGGGATGCATTTGGAAGGAGGGATTGCACGTAGGAGAAGCCTTACTTTCTGATCACGTTTTGCTCGTCTCGCCCTTGGGTGAGCAAGGTCATCCCTCATCACTCCAGGGATGTCACTACGATGGGAAAATCACAGACAGCACCTTTCGGATGCTGTTCTGCCTGGGTTTTGTTACTATCGTTTTTCTCTATCTGAAGTGGGCCAGATCTTTTCCTGTCTTACTTGTTTTACTGAGTTCCTAACAGAGAAGAAAGAGCCTTTAATTTTTTTCCTGACATCAGTGGGAGGAAGGGAATTGCTGACTCAGAGGTCTGTGTCTTGCTGTCTGCCCACCACCCCTGGCACTGAAACTTCCTGACCTTTGTCTCCCTGCCCACATCTCCCAGGCTTGTACGCCTGCAAAGAGGGCCACAACAGCCCCTGTCTCGTATACGTCACTTTCAACCAGAAGATCTATGTGTACTGGGAGGTGCAGCTGGAGCGGATGGAGTCTACTAATCTGATAAAACTGCTGGAGACCAAGCCGGAGTACCACAGCCTGCTGCAGGAGCTGGGCGTGGGTGAGTCCCAGGAAAGCCAGTGGCCAGGGTGCCCAGGAGACCCACAGCCTCTTACCCATCCCTTCTTGGCTCTCAGATCCTGACGACCTCCCTGTGGCTCGTGCCCTGCTTCACCAAACGCTCTACCATCCGGACCAGCCACCACAGTACGCTCCCTCAAGCCTCCAGGATCCCACCTAGCTGTACTTGCCTCATAGTTGGTGAAGGATTCTTCTGAACCCCCACCTTACCCCCTAAAGGTATCTGTGGTATTGGCAGGATAGGGAATATGCATTACAGAAGTGCAGGATTTCACTCTGGGTGTGAAAGATGGCAGCAGCCCTAGGATGACCACAAACTATAGACCTTGCAGTCTTTTTGGTGAAAGAAGAGATAAGTTGACTCTGCCCATTTACTTATGGACGTCGCCCATCACACCAGCAGGGTCATAGGACCCTGGCCTTGTTCCAAATCATCTGGGACATGTCCCACTCCCCACTCTGTGTAGAAAACAGACTTGTTTGCATGGCTCCAACACCCATAAGGAAACCAGGTTTTAGGCCCAAGGGAGCAGTGGAGGTAAGGGCTCCACCCCATCTTCAGCTCTGTTTTTCATGGCACAGTGACATTAGTCATTGTTTTTTGTTTGCTTTTGTTTTGTTTTTTGAGATGGAGTCTCGCTCTGTCACCCAGGCTGGAGTGCAATGGCGCACTCTTGGCTCACCACAACCTCCGCCTCCCGGGTTTAAGCTATTCTCCTTCCTCAGCCTCCCGAGTAGCTGGGACTACACGGGTGCGGCCACATACCCAGCTAATTTTTGTATTTAAGTAGAAATGGGATTTCACCATGTTGGTCAGGCTGGTCTCGAACTCCTGGCCTCATGATCCGGCCGCCTCAACCTCCCAAAGTGCTGGGATTACAGACGTGAGCCACCATGCCTGGCTGACATTAGTAATTATTAAAGGAATGGCAGAGTTTTGTTTTGAGGTGTCTTTCAGCACATTGTACAGTCTGGTCTTACCCATGTTCCTATCAGCCCTGAGATGATTTTCCTCCATTTACTGAAGCATCTGGGGCAGTGCTTTCTCACATTGCCATATTCTTCAGGTATTAGCTTCAGAAGCCCTGCTCCCATTTTCCTACCCACCCATTCCCCATAAAACACCTTATTGTCTGTAAGACAATGGACATTTAAAATGTGATGCAGGTTTATGGTCCAGACCACAATCAGAATTCTATTTTGGTCCATTTATGTGCTGTCTGTTCTTGATTCTCTGTGCTCTAGATCGGTGTTTTTCAAACTGTGGATGCAGTCCTTTGGTGAATTATGGCCAGCATTTTTAAAATAGGTAGAATAGAATAAAGTAAAATAGAAAATAGCAGAATGCGTTGCTCACAGTGTAGGTAAGTACCGTTTTGTTGCAGTCGAATGTGCATGTGTGTACTGAGTACCGTGTAAACTGTATTCCTGCTGTGGTAAGCTGCGGTCAGAGGAGCTTGAAAACCATTGCTCTCAATTATATTGACCCTAGTCAGATGGGTCAGCCTCAGTGAGGGCCCGCATTTATATTTCCCTTCTGTAAGGGACAACGGGCAGAGTTACCATTCAGCTCTTGATAGGCAGAAAGGAAGACCACAGATCATCGACATAGAGAAACAAGAGTTTATTCCGGTAGAGAAGCAGCTGAGCCGAGGGCTTGCCACTGGGCCTGGGGTCTGCAGTTACAGAAGCAGCAGGAGCCAGACAAGGAAAGGCACAGGACAAGACCCAGGAAAGCGGACCTTGTGGAGCAAGGCAGTAAGGGAGAGGGAAGCTTTTAGGATTTTGAGACCAGGTACTGTGGTAGGCATGGTAAGTGAGCCCCTCTCCTTTCCTTCTGAAGACAGGGCAGGCAGCTGAGAAAGGTCAGGCCAGATGTCAGGGGCAGCTCCTTGCATGCCCGTTCTTCTGTAACTCAGTCTACCCCAGGCTCAAGACTGTTTCAGCCCAAGGGTCCCAGTTCCATTGTTCAGGTTAGCTATACCACTGTCTTTCTCTGCGCCTTCTTTTTGTTTGTTTTTGGAGACAGGGTCTCTTTCACCCAGGCTGGAGTACAGTGGCATGAACTTGGCTCACTACAACCCCCATCTCCCAGGTTCAAGCAATTCTTGTGCCTCAGCCTTCCAAGTAGCTGGGATTATAGATGCACAGCACCACACCTGGCTAATTTTTGTATTTTTTTAGTAGAGATGGGGTTTTGCCATATGACCGAGGCTGGTCTCAAACTCCTGACCTCAAATGATCTGCCCACTTCAGCCTCCCAAAGTGCTGGGATTATAGGTGTGAGCTACTGCGCCCAGCCTCTTTACTCCTAACCCATGATTTGAGAGACTCAAACCAGCCAGAAAGACTCTCAAAGGTCTGGCCTCTTAAGGTTTGGATTCTTCGCTTCACAATGAATTCAGAAAGCCTCTGTCTCCTGACAGACTCCAAACTTAAAAAAAAAAGACCTCTGTCTTTTTGCTTTGGGAAAGCTTGGCAGGGGTTTAGAAAGCCACTGATTCCAGGAAAAGGCAAGCTTAAACTCAAGAGACCAGAGATGGGGATAGGGAGAAGGCCTATTGAGGTGGATAGTTCTAGAAATCAGAAGGAATATTGAAGAGGTTAAGTCTGAGTGCTGACAACCTCACTATCCTGTCCACCTCGTAGGAGCAGTTCTCTACGAGGCCTTTCCACACACGCACCCAAAGTTCAGGGGCTTGGCGGGCGCGAAAAGCAGATAGAGGATAAATACTCAGCGTTAATGGCAGAAGTATGTCTAAGGTTTTGCACAGGGTCGTCAGACAATAACTGGCCTCAGATATTTGTAGCCCCGGAAAAGTACCTCATAAAAGCTGTCAGCCTTATGAGATGGACCTTCCTGTACTAACTCCCTCCCCTTGTATTGAATTCTGTGTAATGTTTCTTCCCCTACTCAACTGTGAGCAGATGTGTACAGAATCCAAGAGGCAGACTGTAGGAGGTCCGGGGACCCAGGTTGGTGAGGCATGGCAGTCTGGTTGTGGGAGATAATTTGTGGTGAGAGACTTGGTGGTGTGGGAAAATGAGCTGTGTTTGGGGTGAGATTGGGAAGTGGGCAAGGATAGCAGTCGGCAGAGCCTTCGACCCAGGCCAAGCAGGCACCCTGTTTTCCTTAGGTTCCTATCTGTGGTCCTGATTTGGCTTCGCTTTTCTTGGGAGGGAAATGAATCAGAATCCTGGCATCGGGGCCCCTCTAGTGAAGACTCTTCCTGGGGAGTAGGACGGGCAGCTGCCAAGAAGCAGAGAGAAATGTGGCCGGCTGGGGGAAATGGGACAACAGGGGTCAGGGTGGTGATTCAAAGGGCAGACACCATAGTCCCCAGCTACCTGGCTCCAAGAGCCCCCTTTCCCCACACACCTCTTCCCCTGAGTCAAGGTCTTTCCCTCTGGGGACTGACTGAGACAGCAGTCACTGGCCAGGTTCTTGGTACAAAGGTAGGAAGGGCAGCTCTGAGAACGGGGCTTTCAGCCGCAGCACTCTGTGCTCCAGGTCAATGCAGCACTGTGGGGTGTAGAGCAGTCATGCCAGGTCACCTCAGCCTGTCACCTGCCTCCCAGCCTTCTCCTTTCGTTCCCCCTCCCACTTCCCACAGCTTCCACCTGCCTTTTGCTCTTCTCCCATCCCCATTTCCCTAGACTCCTGTTGGAGGGGGATGACCCAGTTCTCTTGATTTTTCACTTGGTGGTAAGTAAGGAATCTCTAAGGAAACAAAGCGAGAATTGCCCATCTCTAAGTCACTGTCATCAGAACCTGGTCCAGGCGTCCACACTTGTGCCTTCTACTACTTTTCCCCAGTGCTTTGGATCAGGCCCTGAGTGTGGGTGCCTTACCTTGAGAGAAAGCAGAGTCTGCAGGCCCAGGCAGAATTCAGGACTCTCAACATCTGCAGGAACCATTTGAAAACAGAAGAGGCTGAAGGTGCCCTGTGGTCACTGGTGCCCTCTTCTCAGCCCTTGCTCCTTCTCTGCCCACCCCATCCCCAGGTTCAAGGATGTTGGCACAGAGATAAGGGATAGTCAGAACATTTCTGGGGACTCCTTTTGCCAGAGGGGCTGAAAGTCTCTGCCTTTGGCCCACCCTGAAGAGAAAGGTGAGAGGTGAGCATCAGGGCTGTTGCAGAAGGGGAGACTTACCCACCACCTGTGCTGAGCACACCACAGTCTCCTGCCCCACCTGTAGCTCCAGCTGCTCCACCTGGGTTGGGGGCTCAGCGGCCAGGTCCTCAGCTGAGGCTTTTAGGACCATTTTCTCTAACCTGTGGTTGGGAAGCAAGGGTTATGGCTACCACAGCCCCCATTAATCAGCAGATGTCCCTCTCTGCCATGGGTTCACCTCCAACCCCTGACCCCCCGTGGGATCTAAGTCCTTGTCTTCTCTGCCAGAATATTCTAGCCACTCTTTTGGTAAATAACAGCTTATTGAGATAAAATATGCATCTATCGTCACTATCTAATTTGAGAATATTTTCATCACCCCAAAAAGAAACCCTGTCCCCCATTTGCTTGGTTGGGCCACACTCTTACCCCAGGCGGCTGAGACAACCAGCAGAGATCTGATTGTGTTGGGTGCCTGTGTCCACGGCCACTCTAAGCAGCTGGTCCTGGCACTAAGAAAGAGGGATTGCAGTGGATCAGTGAGTGAGTCCCTAGGAGACTGGGTTGGGATTGGATCCTTCATTTTCCCAGCCCATTGATGATTCCCTTTTAGAAATAAGTGGATAAAATTAACTGTCTTTAAAACTGGTTTTTATGAGACTCATACAATAGGGGCAAAACTCCCAGATAAAGAAATCAAAAAAGGAAGTGGGCCAGGTGCGGTGGCTCATGCCTGTAGTTCCAACACTTTGGAAGGCTGAGGCAAGAGGATCACTTAAAGCCAGAAGTTCAAGACCAGCCCAGGCAACATAGCAAGACCCTGTCTCTACAAAAAATAAAATGGGAAAAGAAAAAAGTAGAGTTATATGTGATGAGTTCATAAGTTTGGGGAAGATCTGCCAGAAATGGAGAAATGGTGATTTGTTTAGAGGAATCCTTGGGAGATTCATGGCCTCCTGGTTTGAAAACTCCAGGTTAGGAATAGAGGAAGGATGAGAAGACTGGAATCCCCTGTTAGGAAACTCAGATGCAGTAACCAGGAAGTTCACCATTGGAAACAAAGGAGGACAAGTCCACTTATTTTAGGAGATAGACAGACATTTTGATATACACTTGGATGTATATATGTCACTTTCTCATTCCAAACATTCATTGAGTATCTACTATAAGATATGTCACTGGAAGGTACATCAATGAATGCTGTTCTTTAGGTGTCTAAAGGAAGTAAAATATAACTCTACTACATGGCAGAAAGTTTTAAGGTCTATAAAAGGATGTGAATGGCCTGGTCCAGTGAATCATGCCTATAATCCAAGCACTTTGGGAGGCCAAGGTGGAAGGATCACTTGAGGCCAGGAGTCTGAGACCAGCTTGGCCAATGTGGTGAAACCCCCATCTCTACTAAAAATACAAAAAAAGAAAAAATTTAGCCAGGCCTGGTAGCACACACTTGTAATTTCAGCTACTCAGAAGGCTGAGGTGGGAGAATCGCTTGAGTCCATGAGGTTGAGGCTGCAACGAGCTGTGATCATGCCACTGTACTCCAGCCTGGGTGACAGACTGAGACTCTGTCTCTAAATAATAAAAGGAGCCAGGCGCAGTAGGTCACGCATATAATCCCAACACTTTGGGAGGCCGAGGTGGGTGGATCACGAGGTCAAGAGATCAAGACCATCCTGGCCAACATGGTGAAACCCCATCTCTGCTAATAATACAAAAATTAGCCAGGCGTGGTGGCATGCACCTGTAGTCCCAGCTACTTGAGAGGCTGTGGCAGGAGAATCACTTGAACCCAGGAGGTGGAGGTTGCAGTGACCCAAGATGGTGCCATTGCACTCCAGCCTGAGCAAAAGAACAAGACTCCGTCTCAAAAAAAATACAAGGATGTGAGTAGCATGCACGCCTTAGAGGTTGGGAGGGAGGAAAGGCTGTTTCCTACTGGGGAAATCAGAAAAGGTTTCAAGAAGGAGGTAACATCTGAACTGGGATTTGAAAGCTTGCAGAATGTAGACCCAGAATGATCGGAGAGCAAGAAGAGCAATCCAGGGAGAAACGGCACAGAGCAAAGACGGTGAGCGGGAATTTATTGGGAATGTTTCAGTAATCATTGAGTGGTTAAATGATGATCAAAGATGATCCTTGTTTTTAAGATGATCAAAGTTCTTAAGAACTAGGACCACAGGCCCAATGCCTTACACATGAGTTTTTTCCAGAATTACATTATCCTTGCACACACACCATTCGTCTGTGTAGAGCACACTGAGGAGTACTTACTTACATTTGAGTACTGTATTTTGACCAAGGAAAGGGGGTAGAGTAATGGTGGTGACAGATGGAATTGCACAGAGGGAAGATGGGTTGAGGCAAGGAGAAAGGAGGTAGAGGATTGGTCACATGGTTAGGTCTAGGCGAGAGAGAGAGGTGCCCTTTCTCCCTCCCTCCCCCTCCCATCAGGGCAGAAAGGAGAGCAGGTAAAGTGAGCCGCAGGCAGGGTTGTTAATGAAAGTGTGTCCCTGGGAGGCCTCTCACCTTGCAGTTGACCAGAAGAGCTGGACTCTCTGTCTTGCTGGTCTTGTTCCTGCTCTCCTGACCATGAATCAAGGCCTGCACCCGGGGAGACTCCCCTTGAAGCCGATTCGGGTTTCCCTCCACCAGGCGTCTTTGGATCACACTGTGTGGCTGCTGGCTCCATCACAAAACAATGAAGGTAGGCAGTTCTAAACCCAGGTATCCAGGCTGCTCAGTTACCCTACTTAGATACCCCAGGATGCGCTGGGCACGGTGGCTCACACCTATAATCCTAGCACTTTGGGAGGCTGAGGTGGGTGGATCACTGGAGGTCAGGAGTTCAAGACCAGCCTAGCCATCATGGTGAAACCCCATCTTTGAAAAAAATTTTAAAAAAAGATATCTCAGGATGCTCCCCCAACCCCACCCTAGACCTGAGCTTTACCCTAGGAGCTTACCTTAGGGTGTCAGCAGTCAAGTAATGAGCACAGAGTAAGCCCCAGTATCAAATCATGCCATTTTTCTGGGACACCAATAGATTGCTTGGCAGTGAAGAATTGGGAAGAGGAGAATCGTCCTGAGTTAAACTTAGAGGAGAATGGTCTCTAAGTTAAACTGACTTAGTGGCCAAAGGGACATTTCAGGAACTAGTATGCTTAGGGGAAATTTTGTCTCAAATTTACATTTTTTTTTAACTAGGAGGTTTTTTTTTTCCTTCCCCTCTGATCTTATCCTTCAATGGGCTGCAGATCCCAGGGTTGGTGGTGTGATGAAAAGAAGTAAGAAATTGAAGAACTAGGCCGGGCGCAGTGGCTCACGCCTGCAATCCCAGCACTTTGGGAGGCCGAGGTGGGTGGATCACTTGAGGTCAGGAGTTCGAGACCAGCCTGGGCAACATGGTGAAACCCCTTTTCTACTAAAAATACAGAAATTAGCTGGGCATGGTGATGCATGCCTATAGTCCCTGCTACTTGGGAGGCTGAAGTGATATGATCACTTGAACCTGGAAGGCAGAGGTTGCAGTGAGCCAAGATCACACTACCGCGCTCCAGTCTGGGTGACAGAGCAAGACTCTGTCTCAGAAAAAAAAAAATTCTTAAGAACTGATGCTGGGATTCATCTTTGACCTGTCCCTCATCTGCAACTACTCCCGTTCCATCTAATCACTTCGCAAATTCTGCAAGTTTTGCCTTTTGTCTAGAATCAATCTGTCCCTCCTTTCTTTCTCTCTCTTCTTCTTTCTTTTCTTTTGTCTTCTTTTCTTTCAAGGCGGGATCTTGCTATGCTGCCCAGACTGGGCTCTAATTCCTTGGCTCAAGGCATTCTCCAGCCTCAGCCTCCTGAGCAGCTGGGACCATAGGTGTATACTATACCGCCTGGCTTCCATCCTTCCTTTCTGTTACTGCCTGCATTCTAGACTGCCCACAGCTCTCATGGATGCCTGGAACACCTTCCTAATTTTATAAGAATTTGCCTCCAGTTCTGTTGCCTTTCAAATACATCTGCTTGGAGCTTCAGACTGGAAGCAAGCTAAAAACCTTGCTACTCTAAACCATGGTCCTCGGATCAGCAACTTGAACATGATTTCAAAGTTTCTTTAAAATGTAGACTCTCATACCTACTGAATCAGATGTTTCATTGTGACAAGATCCCCAGGTGATTCATGTACAGCATGTGCAGGTTAAAGTTTGAGAAGCACCGAAGTAAAACATAAAACTAACCAATTACTCCTTTTTTTTTTTTTTGAGATGGAGTCTTGCTCTGTCGCCCAGGCTGGAGTGCAGTGGCACAATCTCAGCTGGCTGCAACCTCTACCTCCTGGGTTCAAGCAATTCTCCCACCTTGGCCTCCCGAGTAACTGGGATTACAGGCACCTGCCACCACACCCAGCTAATTTTTGTATTTTTAGTAGAGACAGGGTTTCACCATGTTGGTCAGGCTGGTCTTGAACTCCTGATCTCAGGTGATTCACCTGCCTCAGCCTCCCAAAGTTTTGGGTTACAGGTGTGAGCCATCGCGCCTGGCATACTTCCTTGTTTAAAATGCATCAAAGACCCCCTCCACCCCCCCACAACCCTACCCTGCATTGCTTACATGCTAGAGCCCAAGCTTTTGAAGGGGAGGCACAGCCCAGAGTTTGTATCTTAAGTTTGGGATTCCATGTACATCCTATAATTAATGCAGGAGGTACCTCCTCCAGAATACCCTGTCTGAGCTCTTCATGCTCCTCTCCTCATACATCCCAGGCTGGGATCCCTCGCCTTAGCTCCCTGTGCCCTGCTTACAAATGTTATGTATGGATTTTACTCCCCCATTAGCCTGGAGAGTCCTTGAGTATCTCACTCATCTTTATATCCCAGGGCATGGCTCAGCATCTAGTAGGCACTCAATAAATGGTTGCTGCAGACTGACTCTTCCCCTAGGCTCTACGCACCCCTCCACCTGCCCTCTCTCCTTGGGAGCCTGGGATTGTTTTTCTTCCCTTAGATTAATGAGGCCCTTGGGGTTGCTCCTGGCAGCAAAACTGGCAGCAGGAGACCCAGTGCTGGGAAAAGTGCAGCGAGTTCTGGGCCTGGCTGGAGAGACTGGCTCTGCATTTCCCATCTTCACCTTCCCACGATGGACACAGGCTTCAGACCTCTCCCACTGTTGTGCAGTTGGCTCCACAGCCAACCCAGGGAGGGGACAATAGGGTCTCCGCTACCTGTTGCGCCTTCCCTCCCAAAGCCACAGGAGGTAACTGCTAGAGATCAGCTGGGGAGATCCTAGGCAGAGGGGAGAGGTGAAAAGCCCAGGGCTTTCTCATCAGAAGGCAGGACCTGCCACTCTGGGATGGCAATGTCTGTAGAGCACATTCTCCTGGGCCAAACAGAGGTAGGCCGTTCCCTAGTAGGTTCTAGCCATTGAGAGCCAAAGAACTCGCTTCCCGGCTCCATCCCTGTTTCTGAGCTGTGCTTGCTGCCCCTGCAAGGAGGAATCAGCCCCTGGCCGTTCCCTGAATTGAAGTCTCAGTGCAATCTTTTTTCCTCCCTGGGAGCTAGGGAGTGGCCAGGCCTGTGGGCTGGGGTCCTGCTGGGGGCAACCCAGGCTGAGAGGAGTCTGGAAAGGTAGAGCTAGGCCAGGAAAGGTAATGAGGCGTTGCATTGGCCTTCGGGTTCCCGGGGAGAGGCAGCTGGTGGAGTACAGGCGTGCAGACATGCTTCCAACATCTCGGGCAGGCCTGGCTGAGTACCTCTTCTCAGACTAGGAGAGGGGTCAGGGAACCAAGTGCTGTGAAGCCTTTCCACAAAGGACTTCCTCTCTTCTATGGGTCAGAGGCCAGGTATATTTACCAGACTAAATGCGACAGTAGCTGGGGGAAAGTGCTAGCATTGAGGTAGTGCCTGCTGTTAGGCACTGTTCTAAGCGCTTTTATATATTAGCTCTAACAACTCTCCCAACAGTCCTATGAGGGAGATACTGTTAATTTTATTCTCATTTAACAGATGTAGAAACTGAGGCACGGAGACGTAAGGTCAATTGCCCAAGGTAGTAAGTGGCAGAGCCAGGATCTGATCCCAAGCCAAGTGGCTTCGCAGCCCCGCTGGTCAGCACTGCCTCTCAGAATGTGCAGTTGTCCCCCGCCCACTCACCTCCTCACTGTTACTCCCCTGCCCCATTCCTCTGAGGCCAAAGCTGCTGCAGACAGATGGGAGAGGAGTGTGGAAGGTCCATTCCACTTAGGAGTGGGGGAGCAGCCCTTGAGGCGGCCAGGGGCCCCTGGCAAGAGCCACACAAAAGCCTAATGCCCTGGGAAGGATGGACGACCCCACCCCCCACCCCTGCCAATGCTTTGATTCTGAAGAAAAACGGCAAATGAATGGACAGACCTGGTAGAGGAAATCTGTGGTTCGCGAGGAGCAGGAAGTCACAACCCTAAACTGGCCAGTCCTCCAGGTCCTCCCGGTTTTCAGTGAACACTCTAGAGGGCTCCTGTGTTCCCGTAAGCCCCCACTCCCAAACAGCCTAGCTCCTCACCACCCTCAAGTTTTGGGCCACGAGAGGAAAATGTCGAGGAAGCTGAGCAATGAGAGTAGGACCCCTCAGAGCCACTGAACCATGGGAACGTTCCCAGTGAAGAGCCTCGAGTTGGCAGGATGACCTCTCCCCGTCGCAGCAAGGGAGCGAGACCTGAACGCGGAGGGTCTGCGCTTTATGTCCTGCCACTCCCGCTCAGGGTCTGGGAAGTGGAAGGAAAGGGCCAGGGGACGCTGGTGGGGGAGGGGGTGCCTCACCAAGTCCTTGGAGGTGCCCAGCCTCTTGAGGGAGTCCAGCGGGAGCAGGTCGGCTGAGTCCTTGTGCAGGAACTGAGTGGCCTGTCTGAGTCGGCGCTGCTGGCCCAGGTGGGCTCGGTCCCGAAGCTGTGCCTCCTGTCCCCTGGTCCTGGCTTCTCCCTCATCTCCCCTGGCCTCCTGCTTGGTGCTCATGGCCCCTGCCAGAGGAGGGGGCCTGGGGCTGCTCAGGGGGGGCCTCACCCGAGTCCTCTCTGCTTCTTCCTGCCTGTCTCTGTCCAGTCCAGGGCCGGCAGCGAGAGGAGACTCCCAACAGGAGGGTCTCCGCGGGAGGGAAAGGGGAGAAATAACGTGCGGGAGCGGCCGCGTCAGTCTTTAATTTCCCGAGATTGCTGTAGAGGGAGTGAGACTCCGGCTGGAAAAACCCAGTCCTAGAAGAGAGGGAGGGTTGGCAGGGCCCACAGCTGGCAGACTTGGCCACGTCCCCAACGCTGGGGTCCTGGTCAGAGCAGGCGGTGGACGGGGCGTGTGTGTGTGTGTGTGTGTGTGCATGCGTGTGTGCGTGCGTGTGTGAGAGACAGTGCTGTAAACTGTCAGGGTGCCCGTGCCAGGTGGTTTGCAAGGAAGCGCCTGTCACTGTGTGGGGGCGGCAGCCGTAGTGCACCTCCCTGCCTGTGTGGCCCCAGCCCTTCTCTGCATCCCTCCCAGGCTCCCCAGGGCTGCCCAGCTGTTTCTTCTGCCTGACCTTCTCTGCAGCCCAGGGTGCAGGCCAGTAACTGGATTCAGATCAGAGAGAGGCAGCATGAGAGTGTCCTTCCCTGTTTCATCCCCCTAGCTTTACCTTACAGGGTCTCTTCCCTCCTGCCTAGCAGATGTCAGAGTCTAGCAAATTTTCTCTGGATTCTGGGTTCCAGGGTATGGCAGGAACAGCTCTGAATCTTCTCATGAGTAGAAATTGTCCCCTGGTATCTCAGTTTCCTTTATATGACTCTCCTCAAGTCCGGGCTCTTTAAAAAATATTATATTTTGACCTGGCGCGGTGGCTCACACTTGTAATCCCAGCACTTTGGGAGGCCAAGGTGGGCGTATCACGAGGTCAGGAGATTGAGACCATCCTGGCCAACATGGTGAAACCCTGTCTCTACTAAAAAATACAAAAATTAGCTGGCTGTGGTGGCGCATGCTTGTAGTCCCAGCTACTTGGGAGGCTGAAGGCAGGAGAATTGCTTGAACCCAGGAGGCGGAGGTTGCAGTGAGCCGAGATCACGCCACTGCACTCCAGCCTGGCGCCTGGCA